>NW_019154092.1:7766403-7897835 GCF_002288905.1 Enhydra lutris kenyoni | reverse complement strand
TTTTAAGATTTTATTTATTTATTTGACAGACAGAGATCACAAGTAGGCAGAGAGGCAGGCAGAGAGAGAGGAAGGGAAGCAGGCTCCCTGCTGAGCAGAGAGCCCGATGCGGGACCCGATCCCAGGACCCTGAGATCATGACCTGAGCCGAAGGCAGCGGCTTAACCCACTGAGCCACCCAGGCGCCCTATTTCTTCCATTTCTATGAAAAAAGTTGATGGTATTCTGATAGGGATTGCATTGAATATATAGATTGCTCTGCAGCATGACGTTTTAACAATATTTCTTCTTCTAATCCATGAGCATGGAATGTTTTTCCATTTCCTTCTGTTTTCCTCAATTTCTTTCAATAAGCATTGTGGTCTGAAAATATGCAGGGAATAATCCAAATCTTTTGGTACTAGTTGAGACATGATTTGTGACCCAGGATGTGATGTATTCTGGGGAACGTTCCATGTGTACTCCGGAAGAATGTGTGTTCTGTTGCTTTGGGACAGAATGTTCTGAATATATCTGTGTAGTCCATCTGGTCCAGTGTGTCATTCAAAGCCCTTATTTCCTTGTTGATCTTTTGCTTAGATGATCTGTCCATTGCAGTGAGTGGGGTGTTAAAGTCCTCTGCAATAATTGTATTATTGTCAATGTGTTTCTTTGATTTTGTTATTAATTGGCATATATAATTGGCTGCTCCCATGTTAGGATCATAAATATTTACAATTGTTAGATCTTCTTGTTTGAAAGACCGTTTAAGATGATATAGTATCCTTCCTCATCTCATATAGTCTTTGGTTTAAAATCTAATTTGGGGCGCCTGGGTGGCTCAGTGGGTTAAAGCCTCTGCCTTCAGCTCAGGACATGATCCCAGGGTCCTGGGATCGAGCCCCGCATCGGGCTCTCTGCTCAGTGGGGAGCCTGTTTCCTCCTCTCTCTCTCTGCCTGCCTCTCTCACTACTTGTGATCTCTCTATCCTGTCAAATAAATAAATAAAATCTTTAAAAAAAAATAAAATCTAATTTGTCCGATATAAGGATTGCCACCCCCACTTTCTTTTGATATCCACTAGCATGATAAATGGTTTTCCACCTTCTCACTTTAAATCTGGGGGTGTCTTTGGGTCTAAAATGAGTCTCCTGCACAAAGCATATTTATGGGTCTTGCTTTTTTCCCAATCTGATACCCTGTGTCTTCTCATTGGGGCATTTAGCACATTACATTCAGGGTAACTATTGAAGGATATGAATTTAGTGTCATCATATTGACTGTAAATTGACAGTTACTGTATATTGTCTCTGTTCCTTTCTGGTCTGTTACTTTGGGCTCTCTCTTCGCTTAGAGGACCCCTTTCACTATTTCTCATAGGGCTGGGGTGGTGATCACAAATCCTTTTAGTTTCTGTTTGTCCTGGAAGATTTTTTCACTCCTTCTATTTTGACAGCCCAGCTGGATAAAGTATTCTTGGCTGTGTATTTTCTCATTCAGCACCCTGAATATATCATGCCAGTCCTTTCTGGCCTGCTGGGTCTCCATGGATTGGTCTGCTGCCAATCTAATATTTCTACCCTTGAAGGTCAACAGACCTCTTGTCCTGAGCTACTTTCAGTATTTTCTATTTGTTCCTGTGATTTGTAAATTTTACTATTAAATGTCAGGGTGTTGACCTTTTTTTAATGGATTTTGAGGGAGGTTCTCTCTACCTTCTGGATTTTGATGCCTGTTTCCTTCCCCAAATTAGAGAAGTTCTTCACAATAATTTGCTTCAATATACCTTCTTCCCCCTCTCTTTCTTCTTCTTCTGGGATCCCGATTATTCTAAAATTGTTTTGCTTTATGGTATGCTTTATGGTATCACTTATATCTCGAATTCCCCCCTTGTGATCCAGTACATACACTGTTTATCTCTTTTTCTCAGCTTTTTTGTTCTCCATCATTTGGTCTTATATGTCACTAGTTCTCTCTTCTGCCTCTTTTATCCTAGCAGTAAGAGCCTCCATTTTTTATTGCAGCTCATTAGTAGCCATTTTGATTTTGACTGGTTAGATTTTATTTATCCAGAAAGCCAGCTAGTATCTTTATAATCCTTATTCTGAACTCTAGTTCTGATATCTTACTAATGTCCATATTGATTAGGTCTCTGGCAGTCAGTACTGCCTTTTGTTCTCTTTTTTAAGGTGAGTTTTCTTTTTTTGTCCAGAGAAGAGTAGATAAATGAGAGAACAAAATGCTAAAAGGGTAACAATGACCCCAGAGAAATATACACTTAGAAAATCAGAAGAGACCTTAAACCAGGGAGAAAAGGGAAAAAAAAAATAATGTGATCAGGCTGGTCAATAGAACAGAGCCATACATTGGATTCTGGGTGTATTTTGGTCTGTTAGAAGAAACTGCATCCCAAAGTTACTTTAAAGACTATATATATCATTTTTCTATATATATATAGAAAAACGAAGGAAGAAAAATTCAAAAAAGAAAAAAATGGAGAAAAAGCCATGAATCCTGTGCTGTATTCCCCTAGTGTTGGCATTTTGCAGTTCTCATTGGCCAGTAAACTTGGTCTTGGCTGGAAGTTCTTGCTGATCTTCTGGGGGAGGGGTCTGTTGCAGTGATTCTCAAAAGTCTTTGCCCAAGAGGGAATTGTACCACACTTGCCAGGGGCCAGGCTAAGTAATTTGCTTGGGTTTGCTCTTGGGAGCTTTTGTTCCCTGAACACTTTCTGTACAGCTTTGGAGGACAGGAATGAAGATGACAGCCTCCCAATCTCTACCCCACAGGAGCTGAGAACTTGAGGCCCCTCTCCTCAGTGCGCCCTCGGAGAGAAGCGGTCAATCCCTCCCATCTCCGTGATCTCCGGCCGCACTCTGAGCTCATCAGGCCTGTGACTAAGCACTTCTATCACTGGCATATGACCCTGTTTGGAGTTTCCAAACCCAGGAGATCCCTGCAGTATGCTCCCACACCACTCCTCCCTGGGAAGGAAGGGGAGTCTCCCCAGATCTGCCACTTTTTGAGTCCTTGCTTGAAGAGAAATGGCCTGACTGTGGCACAGATGATGGTTTATGGCAACCCTGAGCTGAGAGCCCACTCCTGGGCTCCATCTTTGCAGTGGCTTCCCTGCTCCAATATCTGGGAGCTCCGTTGCACTCAGGCACCCTCAGTCTTCCTGTGACCCTGAGAGTTTTGAGACCACGCTGTCCCAGCAAGGGTTCCACCCCCCCCCAACCCCCACCCCTGCTTAGCCACCAGAAGGACGTCCCTCAGTGGAGTGGACTTCTAAGAGTTCCAATTTTGTGCTCCTCTGCTCTATCACTTGCCAATAGCCTGGTGATGGAGGTTCCCTCACCCCACAGTCTCTCTTTCCAAATATCACCTCGGATTCACTTCTCCACATGTCCTACCTTCCAGAAACAGGCCACTTTTCTGTTCATAGGGTTGCTGCTATTCTTTTCTTTGATCTCCTGTTGAGTTTGTAGGTGTTCAGAACCATTTGATAGCTAGCTAGCTGAATTCCTGGGACCAGACAAAATTTAGGTCTCCTACTCCTCTGCCATCTTAGACCACTGATCTGAACATTTACTTTTCAATATAGAAATGTATATTTAGAAAGGACTTAGAAGCATGATATCAAGAATTCAGATGTGTAATAGACACATTAACTGGGACAACTTCCTTCTCACCATGACCTTTTCACTGTGGCCTCTTCTGTGTTGATCCAGCAAAACACCCCATCTCTTGCTCAAGAATTTGGAATTTGAGGGCGCCTGGGTGGCTCAGTGGTTTAAGGCTTCTGCCTTCAGCTCAGGTCATGATCCCAGGGTCCTGGATTTGAGCCCCACATCGGGCTCTCTGCTCCACGGAGAGCCTGCTTCCTCCTCTCTCTACCTGCCTCTCCGCCTACTTGTAATCTCTGTCTGTCAAATAAATAAATAAAATCTTAAAGAAAAAAAAAAAAGAATTTGGAATTTGAAGATAGTGACCAAGAACCTAAGTTGCATTCATGGGACCACTTGGAGAGAAGCTCTACCAATGGAATTCTCTGGAGTTGACCTACTTCCTACACTTCCCAGTTTGATTCCTTTGATTTTGAGATCTACCCCAACAACCTTCCAGTTAAAAGCTTTTCCTTGCTTAAGAATGTTTCTGTTGGGGGTGCCTGGGTGGCTCAGTTGGTTAAGCATCCAACTCTTGATTTTAGTTCAAGTCATGATCTCAGAGTCATGAAATGGAGGCCTGCATTGCACTCTGCACACTAGGAGTGGAGCTGCAGGATTTTCCCTCTCCCTCGGCCCCTCCTGCCCCCCAGTTACATGCTCTCCCTCTCTCTCTCTTAAAAAAAAAAAAAAAAAAAGAATCTGTTTCTTTTGCTTGCATCAAAAAACACCAATACTAAATTGCTTATGAAATGTACTTAAAATCAGGTCAGGGATATTAAAACATGTTATAAATGGTATAGTAATTAAAACACTGTGGTACTAGCATATTCTCATACATATCTATGGTATGGATATGCCTGAAATAGTCCTAAATGCACAAAATGTAAAGTATAAGATAAAGATGGTGTTACATACTAGTGCGAAATTGTTATTAGATAAATGTGGGAACAACTGGGTAACTTAGCTCAGCTTGTTATAACAAATACCACAGATGGGTTGTCATAAACAATAAGCATTTATTTCTCAGGGCGCCTGCGTGGCTCAGTCGTTAAGTGTCTGCCTTCAGCTCAGGTCATGATCTCAGGGTCCTGGGATCAAGACCCACAGTGGGCTCCCTGCTCAGCAGGGAGTCTGCTTCTCCCTCTCCCTCTCCTCCTCACTTGTGCCCCCCTCTGTCTCAAACAAATAAATAAAATCGTAAAAAAGTAAAATAAAATAAACATTTATTTCTCATCATTCTAGAGGCTGGGAAGTCTGAAATCAGGGTGCCAGCGGGGTCAAGTTCTCGGCAAGCGCCTTCTTCCAGGTCACAATGACCCATGCTCACATGAACTTTCTTTGGTGTGTACACACAGAGAATGAGATCTCTGTCTCTTTCTTTCTTTTATAAGAACACTGATCTCATCATGGGAACTGTACTCCCAAGACCTTACCTAAACCCAACTGCTTTCCAAAAGCCCCACCTCCAATACCATCACGCTGAAGACTAGTTAGGGCTTTAACATAAACTTTGCGAAGGACACAAACTTTCCTTCCATAGTATTAGCCATCTGAGAAAAAATAAAACTGAAATCATACCTCATACCTTATACAGAAATACACTACATATCAAAGATTTAAATACAATAAAATTAAACTACAAAATTACCCCTAAAAAGAAAATTATTTTTTAATCTTAGGGTAGGAAAGGCCATTTTAATTACAATTTTAAAGTTTTACAGCTAGTAAAGGGAAGACTGATGCATTTTACTACAAAGCCAAAATGTGAATATGGGGATTTAAAAAAAAAAATTATGAACAGTGAAAAAGACCTGATACGTTGGAAAAAAATTTTTTTATGTCTGTAAGAAAAAGAATTACAACCTGATAATAAAATAATTGAAGTATATAAATGGACTATTCAAAGAAAAGGAAATGCCAATGACTATGGAAGATTCTTAACCTCTCTCAAAATGAGAGATGCAAATTAGAATACGAACACATAAAAGCATGGAAATACCGGTTGGATGTATCAAAATTGACAATGATCAATATTTTTCAGCTACAAAATGTTCAAAGAGTTCTGCAATGTTCAAAGAATTGTATAACACCTAACACTGAAAGACTGCAGGAAACCAATCATGGGTCATGTGGTTTTCCACGGTCTCTCTGCTGGGGAGGGGCCCAGCTGGCAGATCTGCATCTATCCAGCCATGTGTCCTACAGAAACTACTCACAAGGGCATCCACTCAACATTGTAATGCAAAGTCTTGGACCTAAGTGTTGAACAGAGGTAAGTGATTGAGCGATGGTCCATTCTTATAATGGAATAGTGGTGCAGAACAGTGGGGACTGTGTAAGATACATTGTTAACAGACAATAGCAAAGTGTAGAATTATGTATAATATTCTACAGTTTGTGTAAAACAGAAAAATTTATGTACATATTAGCCTGTATGCAAATAAGTGCCTGAGGAAGGAATATCCAGAGAAATGAAAACATTGGCTGCCTCCAGGGAGGGGAGATGAGAGGCGGAGGGACAGGGTAGGAAGAGACTTTCACTTTATGCCGTTTTCACCTTTTAATTGTGAGCCATGTGGATGTATTACCTTAAATAAAATTTAAATTTTAAGGGGTGCCTGGGTGGCTCAGTGCCTTCGGCTCGGGTCAAGATCTCAGGGTCCTGGGATGGAGCCCCACATTGGGCTCTCTGCTCAGCAGGGAGCCTGCTTCCCCCCCCTCTCTCTGCCTGCCCCTCTGCCTACTTGTGATCTCTCTCTCTGTCAAATAAATAAATAAAATCTTTTTAAAAAATAAATAAATAAAATTTTAATTTTAAAAAGACAGATATTTTTCCTAAAAATGTCCATTTTGCAGAAAAAAAATAGTAAGTCTCTATGAGTGACTAGATACCCAGAGTCTCTGATAAAAATGTTAACCTAAGGAGTCTTGATTATAACTGATAGACTCCACCTGTTGATCTAACCGTGTTTTGGATAATGAAGTATTTTCAGCTCTCAAATTCAATAAATCATTTCCAGATAGGATCCAAGATTTGAGCAGTAAGATTTTACGGCTGGTAGTCATGTGGTTCGTGCCTTTTACTATCATGGGATTTACTTCTTTGTCCTTACAGAGGCGGTCAGGAGTATAAATTCAGTCCCTAACATGCATTTAAACAGCTATGTTCCACTTCCTTAAACTAATCAGAATCAACAAAAACACCAGCTAGAAACCCCACACCTTCATTTTAAAATTCCAGGAGAAGGATCTTTAAGAAGAATGTATTTGTGGTCCCATAAAACACGCTAAGCAGTAGATCGCATCTGTTGCTTCATTTATAATCTATGAGATGACTGCCTCTTTAGGGCTTTTCTACCTCCCCAGTCAGTCCCTCCTGCCCCAACAAAGGGGCCTCCGTCACATTCTTGACTTGGAATTTCCCCGCTATTGCCAGTTTCACAAAGCGCTCGGTACATTTGACCAGACCCAGAACCCCCAGGGTGGGGAGGAGGAAACACAAGAGTGTAATCATTTTAAGGTAATTGTTAATTTATTAAAGCAAACCTTGTCACTCAGAGTGTTTACTACTCTCCCTTTTGTGAGTCGTTCTGAATAGACATACCAGATTTCCTCCAAGGGACCTTTTTAGGCAAGTACAGAGCTTCAAACAAAGAACTCCCTCCAGAAGGGCCCGGAGTACAGACTCTCAAATGATTCTTGGGGCTAGTGGCAGGATGCCAGCCACAAAGAACACATTCTCTTATTGATTAGGAATCTTGAATGAAATTCAAGAGGTGCAGGTGTTGGGCAGTTCTGGAGACAAAATTCAGACAGAAGAGCCCCCCTGCCTTTCCCTGCGGCTGCATAGGAGTCTAGTGGGCAGAACGAGGCGTGCCCACTTCCGCAAAGAGGCACGTCTCCTGCACGTGGATCACCTGACCGCCATGGCTTTTTGTCATTTCTCCCATCCCTCTTCTGTTTTTGAGGTCTCGACAAAAAGAAAAATAAACATGCACTTTTCTTTTTAATGCTCGATTTTCCTGATGATTAAGGGCTCATAAAACAGATTGAAAAAACAACTCACGGTTCAGTCGTCCTCAAATTCAGCTTTCCTGCTGGAAAATAGGGAAACTGAGCAGATAGGCCTGGCAGGGAAGGCTGGGGATTCTCCTCTGGGTTCCGCAAGCCCAGACTAGCCGTGGTGGAAGACAACTGCGAGCTGCCCAAGGTCTCTGCACGTTCTGCGGGACGCGTGGGGCAGGCAACGCGAGTGGGCGCAGAGCCTGTCCACGCTCCCAGGAAGGGTGTTCCATCACCAGCGCGGGGTGGTACCCTTCCCGATCATTCGCCTTTCGGTTCACTCAATGTGTCGTGTGTCTGGTCTGATTGCACCTTCGTTGCCCCACTGGACACAGTGCTGAGGAGCTAAATCAAAGTCATGCACATTAGCTCGATCCTTGTACGGGGACCAGGAGCCCAGGTAGCCCGATGCAGGCTGGTTTCCATGGGCTGGGCACAGACAGGGTGGGCCAAAGAGCTCTCCTCTCCTGGGTATTAGAACCAGCAGCTGCAGACAGACTGGTGGCTACCAGAGGGGACCTGGCTGCAAGAATCACACGAGGAGGAACAGTGCAGCCCTGATGGGTCCTTTGCAAGCCCGAATTGTGGAAAAACAGAAAATGTAAGGAGAAAGTGTGAGAAGGTGAGAAACTACGGGAGAGCGTGCGTGAGGAAGCTGACCAGTCACAACTGCAAAGCAAAGCTTCCAGAGGTTCGGCTTCTGTGGCTGAGCCCTTTGGACCTGCCTTGATTCCAGAATAATCCTCACTCTTACTGTTTCCCAGCTTTGCTTATGTATGGGTGCAGGTGTTTCCTTGCAAGGAACTTGGTTTTTGTTTTTGTTTGTTTGTTTGTTTGTTTGTTGAGCAATCTTGGTGAGTCTCTGTTCTTTATATTCCCACATCCTAAGTAATACAATGCCCTCCCAGTCGTTTTCTCCCCACAAATGGACAAAACTGAGTCAGAATGAACTGTTATTTTTATTTTTTATTTTATTTTTTTTGAGATTTTATTTATTTATTTATTTGACAGAGAGAGAGAGAGAGACACAGCGACAGAGGGAGCACAAGCAGGGGGAGTGGGTGAGGGGGAAACAGGGGAAACAGGGATCCCAGGACCCTGAGATCATGACCTGAGCCGAAGGCAGATGCTTAACGATCGAGCCACCCAGGAGCCCCTGAACTGTTATTTTTAACTTGACAATGTGTTGTGAGAAGTCTTCTAAATATCACTGAAACGTCATAGAATTTCCTTGCAAGGTAACCAGACTTCTGAACAGTTGTCATCAAAAAGCACAGTCCAACATGTTGCTATCCGGCCAAACAAGTCTCTGCACAGAAACCCACTGCGAAGTCCAGAGGCATTGTCTCCCAGCCGCCTTCCCTGGAGCCGCGCCAGCCCCGGCCCTTGGGCATTTACGCCTTTCCAGCAGACCCTCGGTGAGTTCCAGCGACGGCTCTCACTTTCTCTGTCCCAAATCCATTTCTCAAGAGCACAGACATATTGGAACTGTCAAAAGGTCCTGAGAATGAGCCACAGAAAAGCAGGCAGCATCGTTTAGAGTTCTGCTTATTCTGTGACATTTTAAAAGGAGCACATCTGTCATCAAGATAAAAAAACTGAAAAGCTGAGCTCTTCGGTTTAACTCGAGCGAAGACCACCCTGCCGTTGAACCATCTCCCAGGGCTATCAAGAAACAAGAAATGCAGGCCATTTCAACAACTTCAGTTACCTTCTGCCTATCACTTTCATGCTCCTATGGCTTTGAACTGTTCCTGAAGTGTTTTTCCATGGCAGCTACAGCCAGAAGGGGTGTTAGCCCCACTGCAGCCGGGGACCTAAGGACCCTACCCCGGGGAGCCCTGGCATTTCAGGTCCCACGTGAAGGCACTGGCTGTATCTTGAACCCTCGGAGCCCTCCACCACTCCGCGGAGTTCCTCCCCTGAGCTGGATGGTGGTGGCGTCTGTTCCTTGGCGGACCTGGGCCAAGCTCCATCCCCATCTCTGCGCTTAGGGGAGGTGATGAGTGCTGTCACTGTTTCGAGGTCCTTGCCAGGAGCACTCATGGGTGAACACTGAGAAATGTCCATTGTGTCTGACCTCTAGCCACTGGCTTTGTCTCAGAACACAGACAGCCTCTCAGGCACCATCATTCCTGTGTCGTGGTTTGGTGGTCAGGCTGCCGTCGGGAGGGTGAATGCAGTGACACTTGTCACCACCCGGCATGCAGTTTCCGTGGTGCTCAACCGGGGTTTGCCTCTCTCCCTTCTCTCTTCGTTTTCCCTGAGGTCATCCAGAAACCTGGGGACAAGAAAGAAATCGGAAGGCTGTAATGCCGGCATTGTTCCATTGACAATGTGTCTTAGGTTGTGGTAGGGAAACAAGAAAGAAAAACGTGGCTCTCTTCTCACACTCTGCAGCCGGAGTTACCTGTCAGCCGCCATTCTTGCGGCCACACAAGGGTTACACGGTGGTCAGAACTCACTGGGCTGATCAAAAGGAGTGAAATCTTGCCATTTGCAATGGCGTGGGTAGAGCTGGAGGATATGATGCTGAGCGAAATAAGTCAGTCGGGGGAAGACAAATACCATATGATCTCACTCATATGTGGAATTTAAGAAACAAAACAGATGCACATAGGGGAAGGGAGGGAAAAAATTAAAAAAAAAAGAGAGAGAGAGGGAGGCAAACCATAAGAGAGTCACCCCTAGGGAAAAAACTGAGGGTTGCAGGAGGGGAGGTGGGTGGGAGAATGGGGTAACTGGGTGTTGGGCATTAAGGAGAGCACTTGATGAATCACTAAATTCTACCCCTGAAACTCATAATACACTATATATTAATTAAATTGAATTTGAATTAAAAAACAGAAGAAAAAACTCATTGGGCTGAACACTCAAAACCCACGCATTTTGTCATATGTTCACTATGTCTTCAGGGTTCTTTTTTTTTCAATAAAAGTTAAGCCCCCAGAACAGTACCACATCCTGCAATGTTAGGGTGGAAATAAATTCACCTTTCTCATGGACTCTGTGACTTGGACCTTGGGGCCCCGGTGTTCCTTCCCACCGCAACTTCTCACCCTGTCTCATTTGGCCAATGTGCAGCCTGCTGGCTGATCCTTCTGTCCCTGGTCCTGGCACCAATCCTTCATCTTGCTCGTGGCCACCAACTGACCTTTCAAAATGCAAATATTTCCCTGTTACTCCTTGCTTAAAGTCCTCAGTGACTTCTCATCTGCTAGTGAGAGGGCAAAATCCAAGGTCCCCGTGGTATATAAAGCCCTCCTCCGTGAGCTGACTCCTGCTGCCTGGCTCCCATCTCCCTGCTCCAGAAATACAAACTGCTTACAATCCCCCACACTCCCAGTTTGCCCTCTGCCGGAATTGCCCTTTCCAAAATTACTCAGTTGAAGTTGGTGCCAAGACAAACACATAACCGTGCTTCTGGGCTTCCGAAACAGTGGCCGAGTGTTGTACGTTCTCCTTCAATAGAGACATTTCCCCCATTTTGTATCCGAGCCTACGGTGAAGGTAGAGAACTGTGCTGGGGGCCACAAGCCAACATTTAAGTGCAGGTTTTGCCCCTTGCTGATGACACGTCCTTGGGCTGGTCACTTAGGATGCCTGAACCTTACTCTCTTTTATGTAAAGCCAGGGTTATAATTATTGACCTTAAAGGAGGAGGAACACATGAACTGTTAGATGTCAGGCAACTTGGGGAACTGTTTGAGGCTGCACAAGCGCATTCTGATCTTTTTTTTTTTTTAAAGATTTTATTTATTTATTTGACGCAGAGAGAGAGGGAGACCAATAAGCAGGCAGAGAGGCAGGCAGAGAGAGATGGGGAAGCAGGCTCCCTGCTGAGCAGAGAGCCCGATGCGGGGCTCGATCCCAGGACCCTGGGATCATGACCTGAGCCGAAGGCAGAGGCTTAACCCACTGAGCCCCCCTGCACCCCACGCATTCTGATCTTCAGGCAGCCCGCGTGCAGTGAGCAAAAAAGCTGCAGAGTCTGTTGTGGGCCTTGGGCAATATTTTGCTGCCTGGTTTCTGTCTGAGAGTGTCTTGAATCCTGGGAAGAATATTCTGTGACCAGCTCTGGCTGTTGCATCAAACACCATAAGGACTCCTTCTCCAAGGGCAAATTTGCAAGAACACAGCATCTGCCCTTCATTATGGTTAATGGTGATGGGAGCTAGATGTGCTCCAACATGGACAGGCTGGGGAAGGATTTAGGACACAGTGGACAGAGCCCTGGATGCAAGAGAATGATGTTCTAATTCTCTGCTACCAGCTTGACTTCCCTGGTCTTAATTCTCTCATCTCCCGGGGCTCAACTAAATTAGTGCTAGCGGCCCTTCTAGTTCTTATGTTCTATGTGTGGCCAAGATAGAGTGATGCAAGATGGGTGCTTTAAAAACTGAGTTTTGGGGCTCCTGGGTGGCGCAGTTGGTTATATGTGACTCTTGGTTTTGGCTAGGTCGTGATCTCGGGGCCGTGAGATCAAGCCCCGTGTCAGGCTCCACGTTCAGCGCAGACTCTGCTTAAGATTCTCTCTCTCTCTCCCTCTGCTCCTCCCCACCACTCACTCTCTCTCTCTCAAATAAATAAGTAAATCTTAAAAAATAAATACAAACTGAATTTTTTTTAGATTTTATTTATTTATTTAACAGAGATCACAAGTAGGCAGAGAAGCAGGCAGAGAGAGAGAGGAGGAAACAGGCTCCCCCCTGAGCAGAGAGCCCAATGCGGGGCTCGATCCCAGGACCCCGAGATCATGACCCGAGTTGAAGGCAGAGGCTTAACCCACTGAGCCACCCAGGGGTCCTACGAACTGAATTTTGGATAACAGCCATCATTAGCTCCAGGATCAATCAAGCCACAGATATTAATTGATCTATAATGTGTTCAGAATGTAATCCAATCTAACTATTCTTACCAGAAGTACCATCATTGAAATACACTGATAGCTTGATCTGTCTATTCAGATGCCAGTTTCTCAGGAGAAATCTCCTTTTTGCAGGACTAAGTGGTGCCTCCATTTAGAAGCTACTATTGATGCTTGAACGACACAGACTGGATCTACTCACTTAAATATGCAGATTTTGTTCAATAAATACCATACAGTACTGTAAATGTATTTTCCTTATGATTTTCTTTTTTTTTTTTTAAGATTTATTTACTTATTTGAGAGATCAAGAGAGAGAAAGAGAGAGAGCATTTGCATGAGTGGAGGGAGGAGCAGAGGGAGAGGGAGAGAATCCTCAAGCAGCCTCCCCACTGAGCACGAAGTCCAAGTGGGGGCTGATCCCAACCACCCATGAGATCACGTCCCAAGCCAAAATCAAGAGTCAGACACTCAGCCTACTGAGCTACCCAGGCACCCCTCCTTATGATTTTCTTAACAACAGATTCTCTTCTCTAGCTTACTTTATTATAAGAGCACAGTGTGTAATACATATACACAATTTATGTTAATTGACTGTTATGTTCTCAGAAAGGCTTCCAGTCAACAGTAGGTATTAGTGGTTAGGTTCCGGCAGAGTCCAAAGTTATATGTGAATCATTGACTGTGTGTGGGACCAAGGACTCAACCCCTGTGTTCATGGGTCAACTGTAGTTAGAAACTAGTTATAGTCACTGCCTCTGGGAGCAGGGCTTGATGGGACAGGGACAGGGGACCACCATGACTTCCTTCTTTCCAGCTTTGCTTCCTACCTTTTGAATTTTGTGCTGTTTACATCAACTAAACTCTAAAATAATCACTTGAGTATTTACTGATGAAATGATATGGTGTCTGGAATTGCTTTAAATACTCAGGGCTGATTGGGGGGGATGAAGTAGGATCAGTCATGTATTGATCATTATTAAAGCTGGGTGATGGGTACATGGTGGGGGGTACACCATTCTTTCTATTTTCAGAGACATTTGAAAAGTTCCATTGTGATAATTTTTAAATAATAAACATTTCAACTTGTTGAAAAGCACACTTAAAATTAGCCATATACTACAAAATTTTGCTTTATTTCACCTTTTCCTTGAAATTTTTGTTCCTATAAATGAAAACAAGATGAAAGTTCCCTATGATGAATCAGTTATATTATTCCAAGAGGAATTAGAGAAACCAGGAATGAGACTGGAGTCAGAGGTCAGGCTCCCCCCACACCAAAAAGAATGTCTGTGTCTCCCTGCCCAAATGTATATGTTGAAATCCTAACCCCCAATGTGATGGTGTCAGGAGATGGGACCTTTGGGAGGGGATAAGGATGATCATCACCCTCTCTAACCCCCTCACAAATATAGGATTAGTGTCCTTACAAAAGAGACCTCAAAACTCTCTCTCTCTGCCATGTGAGGACACAAGGAGAAGTGAGAATCTGTAACCCAGAAGAGGGTGGTCACCAGAACCTGACCACACTGGCATCCTGATCTCGGACTTCTGGCCTCTAGGACTGAGAGAAGAAATGTCTGTTGTTTATAACAAACTCCCCGCCCACCCAGCCCAGTTTGCCATGGTTACAGCAGCAAGAATGGACCCAGGAGACCCCCTTAACTCCTGCTGAGTGGCAAAGCCCGCTAAGACAGTCACTCTGGGTCATTATCCTCTTTTTTAAGATTTTATTTATTTATTTTATTTATTCATTTGAGAGAGAGAGAGAGAGGGCATGTGCAACGGTGGGGGCAGAGGGAGAGGGAGAAGCAGGCTCCCCACCTAGCAGGGAGCCTGACTTGGGGCTCGATCCCAGGACCCTGGGATCATGACTGGGCTGAAGGCAGACGCTTAACCATCTGAGCCAACCAGGCGCCCCTCCTCTGCTCTTCTTGACCAAGTGTCTCCGCATAGACACTCTTGCCAGTTGAGAAGAATGTCATCATTACTGACTTTACTTTACATCATTACTGACTGGACGACCATCGTTGCTTCTTCTTTTCTTTGCTCACTAACTGTCCTTTAAGGAAAGGATGGATGAGGTCAGGCCATTAAGCAGACAGGGACTGTAAAATGGAATCAAAGGAGCACCCATGAAGTGCATTCTCCCTTATGAATTGGGAAAATGCACTTTTACAAGTGCATAACCAATGAAAGCTGGTGCTATTTTCCTCATTCACTTAGCAATGCATACAGGAATGAATATATAAACGAGGATTTCTTGTCTTTAATAGCAACAGTCAATTTTTTTTTTTAAGATTTATTTATTTGAGGGGCGCCTGGGTGGCTCAGTGGTTAAAGCCTCTGCCTTCAGCTCAGGTCATGATCTCAGGGTCCTGGGATCGAGTCCCGCATCGGGCTCTCTGCTCAGCAGGGAGCCTGCCTCCTCCTCTCTCTCTGCCTGCCTCTCTGCCTACTCGTGATCTGTCTGTCAAATAAATTAAAAAAAAAAAAGATTTATTTATTTGAGAGAGCGCGTGAGCAAGAGGGCATGTGGAGGGGCAGAGGCACGGGGAGAGAATCTTCAGCAGACTCCGTACTGAGCGAGGAGCCCAGTGCCGGGCTCAATCCCAGGACCCTGAGATCAAGACCTGAGCTGAAATCAAGAGTCAGGAGCTAACCGACTGCACCCCCCAAGTGAACCAACCGTAATAGTTTTTTATTGCTTTTCTTAAATCACCACTATAAACTCAGTGGCTTAAAACAACATAAATTTGTTCTTAGACTTCTGGAGGTCAGAAATTCAAAAATAATTTTATTGGGCTAATACCAAAATTTCAACAGGGCAGTTTCGTTCCGGAGGCTCAGAGGGGAGAATCCATTTCCTCACCTCTTTCAGCTCCCAGTGGCTGCCCATATTCCTTGGCTTGCGGTCCCTCCTTTAGCTTTGAAGGGCATCACTCCAAACTCTGGCTTCTCCAATGTTCTTGACCCTCTCCTGCTTCCCTCTTATAAGAACTCTGAGGGGCACCTGGGTGGCTCAGTGGGTTAAAGCCTCTGCCTTCAACTCAGGTCATGATCTCAGGGTCCAGGGATCAAGCCCGGCATCGGGCTCTCTGCTCAGCGGGGAGCCTGCTTCCCACTCTCTCTCTGCCTGCCGCTCTGCCTAGTTGTGATCTGTCTGTCAAATAAATAAATAAAATCTTTAAAAAACAAACAAACAAACAAAACTCTGAGATGACATTGGTCCACCCAGATAATCCAGAATCATCTCAAGACACCGAACTCACTCTAACCTGCAAATTCTCTCTTCCACAGAAGGTAATAGTCACGGGGAATTAGTGGGGGGATGTCTTTAAGGGCCATTGTGTACTGACATCACCAACCGCCCAGGAGCATCTTGGGAAGCACCTGGCTGGCAGTCCGACCTGAGTCACGCTTCTCAAAGTTACATGCACCCAGGGCTGCTGCGCCAGGCCAGGCAGTTCTCTGAGCCAGAGGCAGAATGTGGAACATGAACTTTATTTCATGAGAAGTGATTTAAGACATGACTTTAGTATTTATTTATTTATATTTTACCTTTTTAAAAAGATTTTATTATTTTATTTGACAGAGAGAGAGAGGGAACACAAAGGGGAGGACTGGGAGAGGGAGAAGCAGCCCCCACCCCACACACCCCCACACCCCTCAAGGAGGGAGCCTGATGCCAGGCTCCATCCCAGGACCCTGGGATCACAACCTGAGCGGAAGGCAGACACGTCACCACCGAGCCACCCAGGTGCTTGGCTTTCGTATTTAAATAAACATAGATATGTTACAGAATAGGATGGAAAATTCTGTGTTTGAAAAATAAACATGTGAGTCTTCAAAAAGAAATGTACCCTCTCGTGGTATAATTCTTTGGGTTTCATCCCAAGACCCTTGGGTTGGTTGGCTCTCCTCTACCGCTGCTGGAACCAAGTCCTCTACACGTGAGGGAGTGCGGGGTCCAAGGGCTAACAACTTTTTAAAAGTACGAGGGAGCTGAGCAATGCCTGGGCCACAGGGCTCCCAGACAGCTGGGAGTTTGCTGTATGTTTGTCCCAGAGAACCCAGCTCATGGGCAGGAGACGGAGACACGAGTGGGTGAAACCGAGTTGGAGAATGCCCAATGTGTCTCCTTGGCGGAAGGAGCTGCGTCCCTGTGCCATCTGGAGAGCTCATCTCACGCACCACGTGCCTCAGACCTCTCTGGTGGGGCAGGGGGGGTCTCAAAAAGGCAGATTTTCCCAAAGGAAAATAAATAGGAATGGAAGCCACAATTTGCCCACCCGCGAAATACCTGATTGTTTCCCTTTAAGAAGTCTCCCAAATTTCGATTGTTAGAGCTCTAACCCACAGTGGGATGCTAATAGAGGGTGGGGCGTTGGGAGGGGATTAGGTTTAGATGAGGTCATGAGGGTGGGGCCCCTGTGATGGGATTAGTTAGCCTCGTTATAAGAGGAGGAAGGGGGAAAAGGACCACCCCTCAGCTCTCCAGGGCCGGGTCACAACGCAGCAGGATGGGGGGGGGCCCCTCCAAACCAGAGAGCGCCCCCCCCCCCCCCAATACACACACACACACGAGGAATCTGCAAGCACTTTGATCTTCAACTTCCAGCCCTCAAAACCCTGAGAAATGAATGCTTGTTGTTTAAGCCACCCATTCTCTGGTGTTCTGTTACAACAGCCGCCTCTGACTCAGGTGATGAGGATTTTGACCCAGCGAATGTTTACAATGTTTACAAGCATTCATATGAAAAAAAATTGTAATGCTTATTTTAAAACACTGAGTTTGACTCTAATACCAGTTTTCCTTTGGAAGACCATGTCCTTCAGGATTTGACTCATTTGAGAAAGTAAGTCATCCATACTCTAGTCCTCCTCCTCCTCCTCCACCTCTCCCTCCCCTCCCCTCCCTTCCCCTCTCCAATACCCTAGATTTTCTTTGCTGCTCCCTAAAGCAGTGATCCTCAACTAGGGGGGTGAGCTTCTTCTTGGGATGAGATCTGTGACATTCCTTCAGAAAATAAATATGTAAAACTGCAGACCATGTTGGGATGGTAGAAATCACAAATGGATACAAGCCTCAGCCTGGGTGAACCACTCCCCGTGGTGCCTGATCACCTGCATGTGTTTGTAGTTGGAAGGTTCTGGAATCCAACCTGCCCAGTACAGGTGGGTTAGGAAGGCCGGCGAACGGTGTGTCCTGGTGGCCTGCATGCAGCAGAGGGGAGCGGTTCCCACCCCGGTGGGTGGTCAGGGGTCACCCTGCAGCCCACACATGGTTGCATGGCCTGGAATGCTGCTTTGTTTGAATTCAGTCAGCTCTGACGGTTACCATTTGGGGAATATTTTACTTCCTCAAAAAGAATTCTATGTGTCTCCTGGCATGACCTGTGATTTTCTGTGTGCCAAATGAAAGGCATGCACAGAAGAGTAACTCTGGTTATGCTAGGTAGCCAGAGTATCAAAGTGTGGTAGGGGGGTGGTGGTGGTGGGGGTATCTTATGACTGAGAAGTCCTTGCTCAAGCATCCTTTCCAGTTGCCTATTTGTAGGTCAAGAAAAAGAAACTCTATTCAGTAGCTGGAAAATTACTTAAAACTTAGATATTGGCAAATGGCAAAAAAAAAAAAGTTGGAAGTAGGAGTACAAAAGAGGTTTTGACAAGCTCCCTTGTGTAACAGCATGACCCATTTCAGAATTCATGAGGTTCCCAAAACGAGGTTTGCACGATGCACAGATGCTTCAAAGCATCTGTGAAGCAGCAAATACACTTGAAATCTTATTTGAAGCAAAACCACATTTGCATGACGAACATTGGAACACGGCTCTAAACAAAGGCCAGACCCTGGAACTTGCTGAAAACCCCGGGGGGAGGCAGAGCAGGGTGGATGGTTAAAGCAAGGGGGCCCAGAGGCAAGGTGGTGAACGTCTCTCCAAGAAAGCAAGTCTTCCTTTTTCAGACGGCTCCACCTCTATCCACCTGGTGTACCTTTTGCGTTATCTTAGCCCAGGTAATCTGGCAGAGACCAAAGTCCCAGGGCGTCTGGGTGGCGCTGCCAGTTAAAGCCTCCCGCTCTTGGTTTCTGCTCAGGTGGTGACCTCAGGGTCCTGGGATGGAGCCCCGCCTCTGCCTCCACTCGGGATAGAGTCTGCTTAAAATTCTCTACCTCCGCATCCCTCTGCCCGGGCCCCCACGTGCATACACACTCTCTCTCTCTCACAATAAATGCATGAATGAATGAATCCAAAGTCTCTTATGCCAGTCTGTAAAGCTGTGTCATCCAGTATATAAATATATATATATAAATAAATATATATATAATTATAATAAATATATACATAATATTTATTATATATTATAATGTTATATAATATATAATAAATATAAATATAATAAATAAAATCTTAAAAAATATATATATATATTTTTTAAGATTTTATTACTTGAGAGAAAGAGTGTGCCTGAGCAAGAGAGAATACAGGAAGGGGGAGGAGTCTGACCGGGGGAGGAGCCTGACCAGGAGGACCGGCTAGAGGGAGTTGGGAGGGGTCAGAACAGGGGGAGGAAGAGACTCCCTGCCTGCTAAGCAGGGAGCCCACTGTGGGGCTCCATCCGGGACTCCAGGATCCTGAGCCCCAGGCAGATGCTCAACTGACTGAGCCACCCAGGTGCCCCTCCGGTGTATATTTAAAATGGCTTATTGTGTCCATCTCATTTGTCTTAACACTCCATGTAAATGGCATATAAACATTTTTTTTTGGTCACATCGGATACAATTTATGCCAAGGTTAATAGTGGCCACATTTGCAGGTCACAGCTTCAGGCTTGTTTTATTTTGTTTTGTTTTGTTTTTACTAAATTAATTTTCTCCACGGGGAGGTCAGTTGTTTCATCTGTGTTTTATTTCACTAACTCATCAGGTGCAAGCTCTATATTTACTTTCTAGGTTCCTACTCCTTAGGTAATATTTTTCATTTTCCTATTCAAATGTTGCTAAGTCATTAACAAAGAGTAGTTAGAACAATATGCTGCGTAAACTGCTTTTACCGAGCTAATGGTTTCAGCAGCGAGAATAATGGTTCCATTTTTACATCCAAAGTTTCTCATTTTTCGGCTACTATGTAAAGTTTCTCATCCCTAATCCACATTAAATAAGTCAACATTTTGATCTTAGGGGGTTTTTGTTTTTTGTGGGTTTTTTTTGTTTGTTTGTTTGTTTGTTTGCTTTTTTGGAAAAATTATGATAAAATCCCACATCCTAAAAATGAACAGGGACTACAAAGATGTCTTCACATGCGATATTCGTCCGTTTCACATCAGTGATAACTTGACCCTCTTTGGCCAGATCTCAATTCTGAGCAGATTCTTCTGATGACTGCTGAGCTTTGTAGGATTTCACAGCGGGGGAGACAAAATTGATCTGGGTGCTTTCCTTATATATTTACATAGTCCAAGTGGTTCTGAACACAGGCTGCCTCTAAACTTAATTATCTGGGGCACAAAACACCAGCGAGTTTGAGAAAACCCTGTGCCTGTGACAGCTGTCTCACATAGTTTCCCATTATTTTACATGATGTCTTCATTTTAGAGAGTATTTCTGGTCCATGACAAGAAGGCAAATTAAAAATGTATGCAAAACCCCACAACTCATTTAATCAACCGGGCCTCTATTTTTATTTTTGTAATTACACAGTAAAAAACGAACTCATGATCATTGCAAAAAAATGCAACAGCACAAAAATATATGGAGTGAGAACTTCTTCACGTACTCTCCTCCCATCTTACCCCTCCCACGGATCCTTCCAGACTTTTCTTAGAGGATTCATAAATTCAATAGATAACCTCCCACTCCAGCCCTGAGAAAAACTGATCCCTCCTTCTCCTTCTCACTCGCCAAGATTACAGAACCAAAAAGAATTTGAGTCTGGAGCACTTGTTCAAGTGGGAAAGGAGGTGCAATTTCACAAAATAAAGGGGGAAATCCCAAACAGGGCCGTGCACTCCGGGAGGCAGTTTGAAGAAGGGAGCCGGAGGGGCTGGGGGTGGGGTCTAGGGGAGGGGCCAGAAGAGGGAAGTGTTTGAGCAGGTGATGAGAACCTGAGCAGAATCTGAGGGGAGTCTGCTTACACAAAGGGCACGGGCCACACCTTCCCAAGGAACAGCCCCCCCCCTCATTAGAATCAACCTTTTCAGGTCCAGGAGAAGGTGTAAGGGAGCAAGAATTCTTTTATGCCTTCATTTTCTTCCTGTAACCGTATCCATCCTATGCCACCTTGGGTGCGAGGCTGTAGGAGATTCAAAGTGACCCTCTGTCGCTGAGTGCTCGGGCAGGCTCAAGGAGGTGGCCCCATGGCAAACCCGAGGGGGCACAGCTGAGAACATTCCAAGCAGGTCAGGCTCAGAGGACAGGGTGTGGACCTTGGCTTTCCTTGAAGGTGGGAGGAAGCTGCTCTCTTTTTGGGCTTTGTTAAAAAACAAAATTCAACTGAGTGAATTTTAATGATCTTACTGGCTTTAGTCAATGATTCATGAATCAGGCAGCAGCCCATCCGGCAGATAGAAAGGAGCAGTGAGTAGCTGTACACAGTGGAAGCCTCCTAGGCAGAGGGCACTGGGAACAAGGAAGTTAACACTCAGGCCACAAAAATCAGATTGGTTATTGCAAGGTCACCTTCCTTTAGGGGATGATGATGGGGTCTATCGGGCCAATGACCTCACTAGTGCCGATCAGGCGATTCCTAATCGACAGGTTTAAGATTCCATTTCTGGGACAGCCAAAACCGTCCTTAAGTTACAGTTTGGGGATGTAGCGTTTAGCATAAAGAGGGAAATTCCAGACATGGCCATGCACTCCAGGGGGCAGTTTGAAAAAGGGAGAGGGTGGGGTTGGGGGTGGGGTCTAAGGGAGATGCCAGAAGAGGGTAGCGTTTGAGCAGGTGAGGAGAATCTGAGCAGACTCTGCTTAGACAAAGGGCACGGACCACACCTTTCCAAGGAACAGCCCCCCTCATTAGAATGAATCTTTTCAGGTTCAGGAAAAGGACTCCCTTTGGGGCCTGCTGTTTTGTTTTAACTTTTTTTTTTTTTTTTGACCTATGTCTGTGTGATGCCTGTGTGTGTGTGTGTGTGTGTGTGTAAGATATTCCTTTATCTTTTCTTTTTTTAAGATTTTATTTATTTATTTATCTGACAGAGAGAGACACAGCGAGAGAGGGAGCACAAGCAGGGGGAATGGGAAAGGGAGAAGCGGGGCTTCCCACCCAGCAGGGAGCATGATGGGGGTTGGGGCTGGATCCCAGGACCCCAGGATGTCGACCTAAGGGGAAGGCAGCCACTTAATGACTGAGCCACCCACGTATCCCTGATTCCTCTTTTTAAAACCATGCTTGTGCACACACACATTTTTTAAACATGAATGGAAACCTTGAATCTATTTTTCTGTGACTGGGTTTTTCTCACTTAATACACTACAGTATTTCATGTCCGTATATGGAGAGTCACCTCTCCTTTTAAACACATGCTGCCCATCTTTTAAAATTAAAAGATGGTTGTTTGTTCATGCACTTGTTGTTGATGTAGGGTTAGGAGGCTGGCCATGGGAATGACCGGGAGAGGACTGGAGAGAGAGGCTGGTCAGGCCACATGCCTGACTGTGTGGGGACTTGTGGGAGGGAGCCTTGCTATGGAGCAAGAGATGTCAGAGGCCGGGGACACTAATGTCACTTGTCCTCAGCCTCTACATCTCTGCAGAAAAAGTTAAGGAAAATCCCCAAATTCCATCCTTTCGAAAAATGTCTCCATGTCATTTTAGGTTTCTTTGGCACAAGCCTAGCAAAACTTCCGAGATGTTTTAATGATGTTAAACGCCTTTCCCTTCTCTCTCTTTTTTTTTTTTGAAAGAATCAAAAACAAACTTCAAATGTTTAGAATGTCAACTTCATCCCAGTTCAATGCTTTTATATGTGTTGCTGAAAAAGAAACTCCCAGAAGCAAACATGTCAAAATGATCTCTGTGAAAGGAAAAGAAAAAGCTTATTTCAAATGTCAGTGGTCAGGAATATCCTTGAAATAGAATCACAGCCTTTGAAAATCCTGTTTCATAAAATTAATTGTCCCAAGATCACAGTTGTGCGTTCATTTCATGGAATTTTCGAGCAGCCTCAGAGGTAATGTTAACTGGTCATTCATTTTCCGTTAAGAATGGCACTGACTCTTCTTAATAGTTAGCCTGAGGAACTTAATCAAGGGGACCAACACCAGGAACTCGGGGACAGGACTCCAAGCAGATGTGTTGGTCTCCACTCTAGTCTGAAGTCTTCTCCAGGACACTTCTGGTTTATTTTTTATTTTTTGCCTTAGAATTCACTTGTTTGAACAACTGCCAAGACATCAGGGGACACCTAGGAGCCAGAGATGGAGAAACAATTTTTAATTTTCCTCAAGTCAGTGCAGAGAAGATTTCACAAAAATGTCATTCTTTTGGCAAAATGCCAGTGCCTTTTTTCAATTGTAAAACGGTATTTCCAAATTCTCCTCACCAGTATGGGGTAGCAGAGGACCCACAGGAATGGCTCTTCCCCTAGAGTCTGAGATGGAGGAACTATTTGGGGAAGGGGGAGAAAATTCTAGAACAGCATTTTCCACACCCAGAGAGGGAAGCCTCTGATGAGTTCTGGATAATTTCAAAGCAGTGACTTCACAATTCAGATTTATTGCAGCAGGACAGCATTTCCCAACTGAAGGATAAAGGGATTCACTTTGTTAGAAGATGTAATGATCACTATTCTTTTTCAATTTTTAAAAAATAATCCAGTAGGGACTTTTAAAAATTTTCATCCTTGGAGTGTGTGGGTGGCTCAGTCGGTTAAGCGTCTGCCTTTCGGTTCAGGTCATGATCCCAGGGTCCTGGGGTCGAGCCCCATGTCAGGGTCCCTGCTTATCAGGGAGCCTGCTTCTCCCTCTCCTTCTGCTCGCTGCTCTGCCTTGTGCTCTCTCTCTCTCAAATAAATAAATAAAATCTTTAAAAAAATTTTTTCATCCTTAAAACAAAGTTTGAGTCATCCAATGCTTATCCCATGAGCAGGTCAGAGGAACCAGCTCACACTTAAGAGCCGCTGCTGGGGAGAGGGGAGGAGTTTACCACTCGGTAGACACAGCAGGCTCATTGTGTGGGGTGGGGTGCACCATTATCCTTAGTTCTGCATTGTTTAATTTAGTCTGTGTAAAACTACAGTGTAGAGTGGGGAAGCAGAGTGAAGAGGAAACCCACCGCATGGGAGAAAATATTTGCAAGTCATGTATCTAATAAGGAATCAAGATCCAGAACATATAAAGAACTCCAGGAACTCAATAACAAAATAAACAGCCTGATTAAAGATAGTCAATCATCCTGAGTAGTCATTTCTCTGAAGAATATATACAAATATTTGCCACGATTGATAATGTGTATTTATCTAATCATGGTTCTTAACAGTGTACATCAGACTCTCTCTTGTTCTTCACAGATCAGTATTAAAAGAGAAAATACATTTTTAAAAGCCCAATTTGGCTTTTCACTGATAGAGGAAAAAAATTTTCTATTCACGATGAATTTATTTTTTTTTAAGATTTTATTTATTTATTTGACAGAGATCACAAATAGGCAGAGAGGCAGGCAGAGAGAGAGGGAGGCAGGCTCCCCACCGAACAGAGAGCCTGATGTGGGGCTCAATCCCAAGACCCTGAGATCATGACCTGAGCCGAAGGCAGAGGCTTAACCCACTCAGCCACCCAGGCACCCCTCGATGAATGATTTTTGAACAAATAATAACAAATAGTGGTTTGAAACTTCATAGAAAATTTACAAAAATAAACCAGCTGGCATTTTTCAACCAAGAACTGCAAGCATTTAAGACAGCTGCTTTGGTCTATTTTTGATGCTACAATGCTGATACATTTCAATCTAAATTTTATTCTCATTTAAACAAAAATTTATCAATGTAGTAGATGTAAATTACTTCCTGAGAAACATCACAAGATTTCAGATGGGAAGCATCACGTTTCTTCCCACTCCAGGGCTATTCTCCTGGGCAATTTTTTTTTTTTAAATTTTCCATACTTCTGGTAGTTACCTTCATAATTCTAAATATTGTGCCCATATCACTACTTCTAAATTAGATAGATATTATTCAACATCTCCCTGCTCCAAAATATAAAGATTTAACCTAGGCAATTGACCTTCTCTTTTCAATTTTTGATAGTTATTTTTAGTTCTTTTTTTCTAATCTTTGTAACTTGAAATAATGTACATAGATCTCTATTTCTTGTTCCATTAATTTTATACAATATTTCTTGTCTTTCCAGGATATAAAATTAGAATTCTTCTCCAGATTTTACCTCCCGACTTAGGCTCCCTACTAAGTCTTCTGTGGATTGTCTAAAGGTTCTTTTTCAAAGTTGAAAACCATTAAATGGCTTACACATTACTATAACTATGTAGGTGTTATTAACTGTAGAGTTTTTTTTTTAATGCTAGGATCCCAGGGGCACCTGGGTGGCTCAGATGTTAAACACCCAACTCTCTGTTTCAGCTTGGGTCATGATCTTGGGGTGGTGGGATCAAGCCCCGCATTGGGTTTCATGCTCAGCATGAAGTCAGCATGGATTTCTCTCCCTCGTCCCTCCCCCAGCTCATACTCTCACCCTCTCTCTGTTGAGAATACATGAATAAATCTTTAAAAAAAAAAATGCTAGGATCCCATTTCCTTCTGCATATAGACAATGTCAGCACTCCAGGGTCACCTGAAAGAATGTTCTTAGAATTGTAAGCAAAACCTGTTCTCTTTTCTGATACTCTACCAATTGCTCAAACTTATGCCACCTTCCAGGTTGCTTCCTGTTTGAACCATGACTATTTTGTACAACTTTCTCTTGCTGTTGTTGTTGTTGTTTCTGGAGTTTCTAAGTGCCTTTCTTTTATCTTGTCAAAAAAAAGAAAGATGCCTTCTTCTCAATAGGCTCCTAGGTCAGTTTTATTCTTTCTTGTATCCCATGTCTCCCTTTTTCTTGGCTTTCCACTCATCTCAAGGACTTTCTGAAAAGGAGTATGTGGGAGGTAACATTTAAAAAATTCTTGTATGTGTGCAAATATCCTAATTTACTTTTTGATTCAACTGATAGGTTGACTGTATATAGCATTTTAAATTGAAAATCATTTGAAATTAATGGCAGGATACCTTGACTTACCCCTTGTGCTCTCTCTCATAAGTATGCCTGTTTATTTTTGTATTTTCCTGTTTGCTGCTTATGTTTTCATATATATGGGGATCCTTAATTGTACTCACTCTCTGGGCAACTACAATTCATGAAACTACTTTTCGTGAAGGGTTGCCATTTACTACCAGATGGCAGAAGAGACCTCTTGGTAGCCAAGCCAATTTTCCATTAATAAGTTTCTCTGACACAAAAGATCATCCTAAACCTAATGTACTGGAAACTCTGTAGTCAAGAGGCCACAATTTCTTACCTCTGCATTTTACAACATTCTGTAAGTAGCAAAAGTGACAAACTTGTTGATGTATCCAAGTCCCCAGAAAATTTTTAGACAGCAAAAAGCATTTCCTGAGGATATAAATGTTATTCAATAATAAGATAACTACAATAACTGAGAAGTCTGCTATTTCAAAACATTTGGCAAATGAATTATTGTTTTCATGATGGAAATTTTAAGGTGACCAGGGAGAAAATATGCATTAGGCAACTTTAGTAAAGTAATAAATAAGAAATAGTGATTAGCCAACTTAATTGTATGTTGATATTTACTATAGATTTTTAATATTAGCCTATTGTGTCTCTCAAGATGGATATTTTTACTGGTAAACTTTCAAAAGTACATATTGAGCTTCTGATAATTCTTCAGAGGTTTTCCATAATTTGACTTTTCTATTTTGTTTGGTAATTCTTCAGTTAGAACAAATTATTTTGTTAGAAATGTTACTTTAGGGAGGAGATTCAAATATGTGTTATAATTAGGTGACCATCAACAACACAATGACTACCTTATTTGTTCTTTGTTTCATGCTCACTCTAAAACATGACTATTCTAATTGGGTGAATTGAATCAGGTTAATAAGACTAATCAGAATATCTTTTTTTTTTTAAGATTTTATTTATTCTGTCAACCACCCAGCTGCCCCCAAAGAGTCAAAACAAACACATCACATTGTCAGGACTTTCTTACCTAATTAATATTAATCAAATTACATGGCAATCTGTAACTTGTCAAATAAATATAAAATACAAGTTGCCTTATATATTTGGAACTAGAAATATAAAATAATTAAGAAAATCATAATGCAGTTATTTATTTTTTATAATGCAGTTATTTAAATGTTTTTCCTATCATTATACTTAAAATAACTTTTCTATTATATACCACTCAAAAACTAAATATCTTTCTTCCAAGAAAATTCCAGAATTTCTTTTTTTTTTAAGATTTTATTTATTTATTTGACAGAGAGAGAGATCGAAAGTAGGCAGAGAGGCAGGCCGAGAGAGAGGAGGAAGCAGGCTCCCCGCCGAGCAGGGAGCCGGATGCGGGGCTCGATCCCAGGACCCTGAGACCATGACCTGAGCTGAAGGCAGAGGCTTTAACCCACTGAGCCACCCAGGCTCCCCCAAAATTCTAGAATTTCTATGAAAAGGCACATGACCTCGATTATCCAAAGTAATCTTTAAAAAGAAGAACAAAATTTAAGAATTTATACTATCTGAGGGGCATCTCGGTGGCTCAGTGGGTTAAGCCTCTGCCTTCGGCTCAGGTCATGATCTCAGGGTCCTGGAATCCGGCTCCCTGCTCAGCAAGGAGCCTGCTTCCCCTTCTCCCTCTGCCTGCCTCTCTGCTTACTTGCGATTTCCGTCTCTGTCGAATAAATAAATAAAATCTTGAAAAAGAAAAGAATTCACACTGAGTTTATGATTACTAGTAAGGTATAGTAATCAGTGTGGTACTGGTGTAATGACAGGCAAATCAACAGAACTGAATAGAGAGCCTAGAACTGACCCACATTTACACAATTTTTTGAGTTTTACTAAAGTAGTTCAACAAGGAAAGGCAAAGTTTTCATAAAATGGCACAGAGACAACTGGATATTCATTAGGGGAAAAATGAACCACCTGTACCTCATCCTTACTCAATAAATAATCCAAAATGTATCATAGACCCAGACTTAAGAGTTATTAAAGAAAAAAATCTTCATGATCATGAGGTAGGCAAAGACTTCTTGCACAAGACCCAGAAGGAAGTAACTATAGAATTAAACTTAGTAAACTAGGGGTGCCTGGCTGGCTCAGTCAGTAGAGCATGTGAGTCTTGATCTCAAGGGTTGTGAATTCAAGCCCCACTCTGGGTGTAGAGCCTACTTAAAAAAAAAAAAAAAAAAGGTTGGTAAATTGGACTTCCGCAAAATTTTAAAATCCTATTTCCTGAAAGACACAGTTAAGATAAACAACAAGCAAAGGGAAAATACTGGCAAAGTATACATCTAGTAAAGGATATGCTTCCATAATATATAAAGAACTCCCACAACTGAATAATAGACAGAAAAACCTATTTTTTGGAAAGGCAAATAGTTTGAGCAGACACCTTCCAGAGGAAAATGTGCTGGGGGGCAATAAGCAACCCAAAAAGGGTTCAACATCATTAGTTGTCAGGAAAATGCAAATTAAACAACAGTTAAGTTACTATTACAACTCACCGGAATGGCTCGTATTTAAAACACTGACAACACCAACACAGGGAGAATGGAAAGAATAGGAACTCTTGTATGTTGTTGGTGGGCATGTGAAATGGCACAGTCACTTTAGGAGAAGTTCTGATAGTTAGACAAACATCTTACGACACAGCGATTCAGCTCTTAGGATTTTATCCAAGGGAAATTTAAAGATGTGCTCACAAAAGGACTTGTGCAAGAATGTTTTGTTAGGAGACCATTCTCCATGGGTCTCTGGTGTTCCGCCTGGCTTGTGAGCAGAAGTACGGGCTGCTTTTTGTTCTGAGCTGTGTTTGTGTGGAGAACAACCTTGGAAAATAAAGGTTAAGTTTCCCTCTGGACAACCATAACAGATTCAGGTTCTCTAAGCTCAGGGTTTGTCCCCTGTGTCATAACTCCTGAATGTAAGCGTCCCTTGGCCCTGTATGCCACTCCATTGAGATGGGCTTAGGGAAGTGGTACAGGTACTGATTGATCCTCTGGCTACCACCGTTGCTGTGAGCAAGAAAACCCTTTGTGTCTGGCTTAGAAGGCTTGTGATACACTTACGTGATGGAATAGCGCTCAGTGATAACTAGGAATGAACTACTGAAACACAGCATGAACGACTCTCAGAAACACACCAAGTGGAAGAAACTTTACACCAGGTAGTGCTAACTGAATGATTGCACATATAGACGGTTCTAGAACAGGCACAACTAATCGATGGTGTACAAAATGAGGACAGATCTAGATAAGGGTTGGAATGAGTATTGCATTTCTTAAACTCATAGAATGGTGGTACACTTCATGTTTGTCTATTTCATAAGCAAATATTATAAGCAAATATTAAGATCTAGTTAAGTACATGTGAGCTGAAATGTTTTGGTATAAAGTATATTCTTGTCCACTGTTTACTTTGAAATACATAAAAAGAAATGGGGTGCCTGGCTGGGTCTGCTGGTGGAGCATGAAACTATTGATCTTAGGATCCTAAGTTTGAACCCCCTGGTGGGTATAGAGATACTAAAAAAATAAATAAAATCTTAAAAAAAATAAATAAATACATAAAAAAAAGATGGATTGGTCGGTGGATAGAAACATAGATGGAGAAAAGAAAGATCTATGATCAAACAAATACAGCAAGATATTAATACTTATAGAGTCCTATAGTGGGTATACATCACCGTACAATTCTGCCTGCCAACTTTTCTATGTATACAGCATTTTTCACTTAAAAAATTGGGGAAAGATAAATAAATAAAAATAAAAAATTGGGAGGTATCCATAAAAATTCTAATGGGGCTCAAGATACATTTTGTCATGAAAAGAGTCTATCAATGTTGGGGAAATATTACTCAATTCCAGATATGTCTGTCTTTTCAGTTCTTGCAAATAGATCCAGCATAAACCCAGAGATGTCTCTCAGACAAGAGAGAGACAGAGGAAAAGAGAAAAATGAAAGATGAAGTCAAGATTTCCAGTTCAACATCAATAGATTTTGTTTTAAGATTTTAAGGTTTTTAAGATTTTATTTATTTATTGACAGAGAAGGAAAGCGAGAGAGGGAACAGAAGCAGGGAGAGTGGGAGAGGGAGAAGCAGGCTTCCCACTGAGCAGGGAGCCCAACGCGGGGCTTGATTCCAGGACCCTGGGATCATGACCTGAGCCGAAGGCAGAGTCGTAATGGCTGAGCCAGCCATGCGCCTGCCCCTCAATAGAATTTTTTAAATGTGTCCATCAGCTACATAATTTTACTAATAAAAAAGAAAGTATATTTTAAAATGATCATGGACAAGTTTATTAGCAACATGATCCATAGAAGTCATTTCCAAGTCCATCAAAATTCTAATAAGCCAATCAAAATTTTATTAAATAATTAACATTTATTGTATATTAATCGTTTCAGTTTAGATCGTTCAGATTAGTGACACTGCTACATTTTATATGTTGTATGTATGTCTTTTTAAACTTATGACATGGGGTGCCTGCGTGGCTCAGGTTTAATCCTCTGCCTTCAGCTCAGGTTATGATCTCAGGGTCCTGGGATTGAGCCCTGCATCGAGCTCTCTGCTCAGCAGGGAGCCTGCTTCCCCCTCTCTCTCTGCCTGCCTCTCTGCCTACTTGTGATCTCTGTGTCAAATAAATAAATAAAACCCTTTAAAAAAAATAAACTTATGACATGATTTTGATCCTCACTATAGAGCTTTTAATGCTGAAATAAATTATTGTATTATGTATTTCCCTTGAAAAATATGTCATTTACTTTGTATCATAGTTCTCAGCAACACATTTTGGGGAAAAAATGCACTACACTTTTTGGGTTCTACTTGTATTTTTAAGTAAAGAAATTATGTTGGATGAGTTTTAAAAAGTGTCTTACTATCTATATCCCATGTAAGGAAACCGGATCAGATGACTACAGATCTGTTCAGCCTGAAGGTCTGCTCTTTGCTCTGTCTTCTGAGCAGTGAAAATACAAATTACAGCTGTCTTTTTTCCCCCAAAAAGAAAGCATCATTCTTTTCCTCCTTCATAATGCATCATTTTCATAAATAGTTCAAACAATACAGGGACAGCGAACACATTCTCATACATATTCTGTCCAGATAACTAAGTTTGCTGTTTGCTGGATATCATGGACATCTTTCATGCCAAAAAAATAAAAATACATAGTATTTTTAAAAAGATACACTGTATTCTACTGCAGTGAATATATCATAATTGATCCAATCAGTTCCTGGTTGATAGGCCTTTAGGTTTCCATGCTTTCATTGCTGAAAATAACAATATTATAAATATTCTTGTCCATCCCACACTTGTCCTAGTATACCATTGGAATAAGTTTTTGGATCACAGTTTACATATACTTTAAATTTTGCTAGATATCCCGAATTTCTCTCTTGGAAGTCTGTGCCAATTTATAGTTCCCCCAACGCTGTAAGTTTTTTAGCTACTCCTTCAGCTTCTAGAAACCTGCAGCTCCTGTCTTGCAAAGTAAAATATTTAACAAAGGAACTCTTAAATATTCACTAGCGGGACATTTCTCATCCTTTATTTGCTGGAAAGACTTCCAGCCATTTCAATCAAAGACTCTATAAAGGTTATTTCAATTGACCTCCTTTGTTGTAATTAGACCCCACCTAAACTTCCCAGGAGAGGGTAACCCACTTTAATTTTAAAAAGCCTGTCTAGTTTTAAAAGCTTTCAACAGCCACTCTAAGAAAATCCTTTTGATGGCAAACTTCAAAGCCTTGTTTTGGTTAAGGCTCTTTTCTCTTTGTTTCAGCTTCAATAAAAAGATGGAATACCTAATTCCTTTACTTGAAAACTAGATTTTCAGTCATTAAAAGCATGTCTCCACAAGCACAGAGTAATCCCACAGGACTGAGATGCTGCCGTCATTCTACAGGGTCTGACCTTTCCCCTCCTGTCTGGAAAGCTCTGTGCGTTCCACCAAAGGAAGGAGTAGGAGGATGGGAGGGGCCGCAAGCTAAGGTCTGTTGGACACAAGGACAAAACAAAACTATTAAGCGCTTTGGAAAGACTGGGAACTAAAGTGAATGTTTTCGGTTGAGTCACAAATGGCATATTTGCGTGGCTGCATCCAGAACCGGAACCATATTTATATCAGTGAACCAGAAATTCTAATTCTCTGTTAAACAATCCTGTGCAAATTAAACTTCTCAGGCTTTGATCCAACCAGACCATAGAGCTTAAATTCAGAAACTTCCCCAGGGTCATCTGTAAGTAGTTAGCGACAAATCCCGGACTTAGCCCCAAATCTATCTGACCTTGGGGAGCATTTCCCTGCATTGGTTCATTTTGTTCCTTCCAGCTTAAAATAGGAATTTCATTTTATTTTTATGTAGTTGACGTACAATGTTCCATTAGTTTTGGGTGTACAACATGATTAGCTATTTGAGTATATTGCAGAATGATCAGTATAATAAGTCTAGTTACCACCCATCACCAGATATAGTTACAGTTTTTTTTTTTCCCTTGTGATGAGAACTTTTAAGAGCTATCATATTATTTCATATAAGGGCCAGAGCAACTTTACAAAGTAGTTAGCATTAGGACTGTTTTTGCAAGTGACCTAATTGAGTGAAGAAAATATGTTCATAGAAGCGAGGTCAGCAAAGTACAGCCCATGGGCCAAATGAAGTCTTTTGCTTGTTTTTCTAAATAAAGAATTTTTGGAACATAGCCACACTCACTTATGTACGTATTGCTAAGCTGCTTTTGAGTTACAATAGCAAAACTGAGTAGTTCTAACAAAGACCATACAGCCTAAGGAAATCTAACCAGCTTACTATCTGGCTCTTTGAAGAAAAAAATTGCTGACCCTGACATACAGTAGGAATGAGAGTTAACATTCAAACTCAGTCCTGTCAGAGTCCAAATAATCTGTGCCCAATTACCTACTCTAATTAGACCTGCTTGCTGTGTCTACATATTTTTGCAACGTTTTTGACGGTATTTCTCTTCTTGCGGACATGTCAGAGTACTGCGGTCTGGCTGCCAGCACAAATTACATGTTAATTCGGTGTCCGTGGGGAAAGATTATCCCACAGTCACTCCTACTGAGCTCCTCGGAACTTACGGGTCACGATAGGAACTGCCGCCTCCCGGCTGCTGGAAATTAAGTGCAGCCACCAGGCCTCTTGCTCTGGGGCCCGTCTTGCTCATGAGCATGGATAACTTGGCTCTGCGCTTTCCTACCATCACCCCTGACCCGCAGAGGCTCTAGCTGAACCCCTAAACAATGCCAGTGCCCCTCGAACAAGCACATCTCTAATGGCTTTGATGACTCTTGTGTCCTGGGACCCTCCTGGGGACCCCTATCCTCTGGTGGGTCTTCTGGTCACCCACAATATATCCATTCCAACATGCCCGCTTCCCTCAACCCGTTTATTCCTCCCTCTACCATGTGCCAGGGAAATGCAGACATTTCTGCTTCACTGAATGTTGGTCATGGCTTTTTGCAAGTTTCTAATTAATTGCTGCTTGAACATGAGGTTTGCCCTATTCCTCAGGCCAGTCAATTGAAGCAGCTCTTCTGGTGGAGACTCCTTCCACCATTATCAGGCCTAGCACGTCCCCATCCCGGTGACTGGCCTGGCTCCTGGGACGGGTGTTGGGGGCAGCCCCTGAGAAGTACACCTTGCTGTGTGCTCTGTAGTCATTTCTAGAATGGTGGAAGTATCAGCTTTTACGAGGGAAGGGGGAAACATTGGAAAGTCATAGGGTTAAAAGGTGTCTATAGAGTTAACATCTTATGGCCTACATCCATTTACCTTTATTCTGTATTTCAGAGTCCCAGGTTTTCATAACCAGGACTTTGACCTTAGCACAGCAGACTTGCCTTTGGCTGAGAATTCAAACCTCCCTGGAGCTCATCTGTGTCTGCTCTTCTACCACAAGAGATAAGGGCCTCTTTGTATGCTACCCAACAGGCCTATGACTCTTGGCCATTAACTGCTTATTAATGGTGCTCAGTCTCTAATCATCCCTCTGCAGGGTATTAATACAATTTATCAGCAGCCATCTAATTCAACTATCTTGGAAGACATGGTTCTCCTCATATTTCTCAAATTCCCGAATCATTTGATCTGCAAGACTGTTCCCCTCTCCCTGGAAATTTTTCCAGCTCACCACAGGGAAAGTCCCGAGCAACCGGGTCACAATCTTGTGCCAGGAGTCTCTACACCCACCTACCACTCAGGAGAGCATTTCCAACACCTGCCAAGTGATGTCAATAAATCCCAAATCTCATCTTTCCATCTGTTTTCTCAGACTCTAATTTCTGTGCAATTTGCAATAGTCTGAGTGCTCTGAGAAGTGAATGCCAGGATGGGACAAGACATGCAAGAGATTTATTAGGGGAAACAACTATGAGAGAAAATGAGGAGACGGGAAGAGCTATCAGTCATGATACAGGTATGACCCCTGTCAAGAAAGAATGGGGGAAGGAAGGGGGAAGAAAGAAAGGAAGGATGAAGAAATGTCCATAACTACATGCAATTCTAAGAAAGTTTTGGCAAGACTATGGGCGTCTTCAAGTCAAGTACACCCAGGAGAGGAATCCTGCATCTTGCAGGAATGGGCTTGCCTTAGTACTCCTGGCGCTCTTAGTCACTGACTGGGGAGCAGCCAATGTGGGAAGTGTGGCCTTGGGAAGATTAATGTGATGCACCTGGAATACAACATCTGGGACATTCAGGCAACTAGACTCCCTACACTCAGAGATCCAAGAGTACATGGCTCTATGGCCATACCTCACATGCCAAAGGATTATGCGGATCCTTTCTTTTTTCTTTTTTTGATAAGAATTTACTTATTTCCAGTTTTATTGAGATATTATTGACCTATATGTAAGTTTAAGGTATATAACATGATGATTTCAAACATGTATTCATGGCAAAATGATTACCACAATAAGGTTAGTTAAGTCCTCTGGGGGAAACACCTTTTAGGAGAAACCAGTAGGTTGACACACTCAACAAAGTAGCCCAGCCAAACCACCCAAGAGGGAATGAGGTTACAAGTCCCAAGCCCCACCTCCACATACAGGCCTTTTAGCTTCACACTTTCAAATGTAGTTAGATAGCCAAGAGTCACTGCACACTTGAGGAAAATCTCTAACGTGAAAATCAGAGGCCAAACAAACACAAACAGTGGTCACAAAACCATCAAATCACAACCTGAGAAGAATCAGAGATTATGCAAGGAGGAGAAAACCTTAACATATGTTTCACTGCTAGGCTCAGGAAGAAAAGACAGGTTATTTTGTCCAAGAATAGAACAGGATGCTATATAAAGAAAATTAAGAGAAAAAAAGTTAAGAGAAATTAAAAGTATGAAACCAAATGGAAAACCTAATACAGAGGTTGAAAATATAGTTGTAGAAATTTTCCCAGAAATGGAAGTAAAAAGGTAAAGAGTCAAAAAATAGGAGATAAAAGACAATAAAAGTAGAGGACCATCATAAGGATTCCAGAGCAAATTACAGGAATTACAGAAATACAGAAGAGAGAAGTGAATGGGGGGGAAAAGTCATCAATGAGGCAATTCATGAAAAGATCCCACAACTGAAATGCAAATGCCTCACCCACAAAAGAATAAAACTAATCCCAGCTCAAGACATACCATTCTGAAATTTCATAAAACCATGGGCAAAATAGAGAATTTGAAAGTATGTTTTTCTTAAAGAAGAAAATTTAAGGTTTTTGATGGTTTGTTTACAAAGGATCAATCGGAATAACATTGGATTTTTCCACAGCGACACTAGAAGCTAGAAGGATTGTAGCAAAGTCTTCAACACTCTGGGGTAGAGTGATGTGTAATCTGTATTTGGCCAAACCAAGTCAGTTACTTGTCAGAATAGAAAAAGGATACTTTAAAATATGTGGGGTGTGTTGGGTGGCCCATAGCTGGTCTACTAAATTAAGAATATGCAGATAATGACCTGTCAAAGTGAAGAGGCAGAAGCCACCCACACAGGGCTGGCAGGTAACTCCCTCAGCATTTGAGTTCCCACTTTAAGAAAAGGGTCCTTTTGACTGAAAGCACAGTTTATTGTTTTATTGTTGTTGTTTGTTTTTTTTTTAAATTTTTAGAAAGAGAGACAGAGAGAGCGTGTACACAGGTGCTCCCAGTGGTGGGGGAGGGGCAAAGGGAAAAGGAGAGCCAGATTCTTCAGCAGATTTCCTGCTGAGCATGGAGCCCATCTCATGGGGCTGAATCTCACTACCCTGAGATCATGACCTGGGTCAAAACCAAGAGTCCGGTGGTCGACCTGTTGAGCCACCCAGGTGCCCCTGAAGGTGCAGTTTTAACACATACAAAGAAAGTAAAACCACAAGATGTAGTACTTACAGCTCCCAGAAGCAGGGGATGGGGGAGGGGGTAGGGAGTGCAATGAATGGGGGGTAAGGGGTAAGGGGGGAAGGGCAGTTCTCCATCCCAGGTCACAAGGAAACCAAGGAATTCTTTTAGATGTTTAGACTTATCTAGACCAAAACTATAAGCCATAAACATGATCCAAATTATTATTATTCTAAATAACCTCAATGTTATCACTTTAAAAACTTTAAAAAGCCGGGACGTCTGGGTGGCTCAGTTGGTTAAGCAGCTGCCTTCAGCTCAGGTCATGATCCCATCATCCTGGGATCAAGTCCCACATCGGGCTCCTTGCTTGGCAGGGAGCCTGCTTCTCCCTCTGCCTCTGCCTGCCACTCTGTCTGCCTGTGCTCACTCTCGCTCCTCTCTCTCTGACAAATAAATAAATAAAATCTTAAAAAAAAGAAAAACTTTAAAAAGCCAATGTTATACTTTAAATGATGACACCAGTTTTACCATTTCTCCCCCCGGAAATGAGTACATGAAGCACTGGCTTTGCAGCATATAATGGAAATGGAAAAAGTTCTGCTATATCAGATGGAGGCTTGGAAGGTAAATTTTTTATCCAAATCAGCTTGGTAGTTTATTTACTCCTAGAAAATCTTTAAGATTAGAGAGGAATGGAGGGAAGACACTAGAATGCAGTTTATACTTACATTTGATTCATGACTGTTTCAATCAAAAGGTGTTAATTCACACTAATTTACAGATCTTGGAGGTTATAAAAGCATTCTTGGAGGAGCCAAGGCGAGTCAAGAATTCTTGTCATAGATTGCAAATAAATGGCCACAAATTCTTTCCTGTGTCTCTGTGTAGGTGGATTCTGTTTATCCATCCCTTGAATCTGGAGCTTGGCATGTGACTTGCTTTGGCCAATGAGACATGAATAAATGACAAAAATGTTTTTGTGCTGAGAATACAAACTAGCCTTTGGAAGATGAGAGATCACTGCAGAGAGAACCTCAGCCATCCCAACCACCCACCTAATTCACCAACTGACCATAACTGCAAGAGCAGCAGAGTAGTTTTAAGCCACTGAGTTGTAGGGTGAATTGTTGCAAAGAGTAAATGTGAAGTCGTATAGTTCTGACACCTGTTTTTGTCATGAGCTCAAAATATTGTATCCTTTATATGATATGTAAAACTATAACATATATTTTATAATATACAAATAAGAAATTTCAATTATATACAGTGCTATGACCCAGTGAACCATTTAGGTGCCAGTCCCAAGGATACAGACAACAGATACTGGATTTTCTACTCTGTTCATTCAAGCATGGAGTTGCTTTTAGAATATTTAATCCAATTCTTATATCTTAAAAAAAATAGCATTATTGAGATATAATTCATGTACCACAAAATTGGCCCTTTTAAAGTGTACAGTTCATGAAGGATTTTCTATTTTCTTGTGATGTTTTTGTTTTTTTTTACCAGGGTGATAGTGGCTTCATAAAATTAATTGAAGAGTGTTCCTTTCTCATCTATTTTCTAAAAGGGGATTAATAGATTTGGGTTTTTTTTGTTTGTTTGTTTGTTTTCCCTTAAAATATTTGCTAGACTTCCACCAGTGAAGACATTTGACCTGGGTTTTTTTCCATGTGGGAATATTTGTATTTACTGATATGGCTTTTCAGATTTTTTAGTTTTTGCTTTAGTTAGTTTTGGTGATTTGTTATTTCCAGGAATGCCTCCATTTTCAGCTATTTTGAAAATTATCAGAATTATGATGTTCATAATATTCCCTTATAATACTTTTCATTTTTTTTTCAAAGATTTTATTTATTTGACAGACAGAGATCACAAGTAGGCAGAGAGGCAGCCAGAGAGAGGAGGAAGCAGGCTCCCCGCTGAGCAGAGAGCCCGATGCGGGGCTGTGGGGCTCCATCCCAGGACCCCGGGACCATGACCTGAGCCGAAGGCAGAGGCTTTAACCCACTGAGCCACCCAGGTTCCCCCAATATTTTTCATTTTTGTCTATAGTGTTGTCCCTCTTCATTTCTCATTTTGGTAATTTATATCCTTTTTTTCTTAGTCCAGCTAAAGGTTTATCAGTTTGATCTTTTCAAAGAGCCAGCTCTTGGGTCCTTTTCTCTATTTCCTTTTGCTTTTGATTCATTCATCCCTATTTTTATCCTATTTCTTTATTTCTACTTAATTTAGGTTTGATTCATTCCTCTTTTGCTAGCTTCTTGAGAGAGAAGCTTAAATTATTGTATTCCTTTTAATATAAGCACTTACTGCTATTAATTGCCCTCTACGTACAGTTTTTCCTGCTTCCCTTAAATTTGATACGTTATATTTTTGTTTCCACTCAGTTCCAGATGTTTTCTTTTTTAAAAGATTTTATTTATTTATTTATTTATTTATTTTATTTTATTTATTTATTTGAGAGAGGGAGAAGCAGGTTTCCCACTGAGTAGGGAGCCTGACAAAAGGCTCCATCCCAGGACCCTGGGATCATGACTTGAGTGGAAGGCAGATCGTTAATGACCGAGCCACCCAGGTGCCTCTAGATGTTTTCTAATTTCCCTTGTAATTTCTTCTTTGGCCCATGGGTTATTTAGAAATATGTTCATTTCCAGATATTTGGGGGTTTCTAGATTTTTGTTTTTGCCAATTTAATTCCATTATAGAAAGAGAACATATCTTGTATGTTTTCAGTCCTTTAAAATGTATAGAGATTTGTTTTGTGGCTTACCATATGATCTGTTCTGGACAATGTTTCATTTGTTTGAAAAGAATGTGTATTCTGCTATTGTTGAAGTTTTCTGCATACGTCAAATATTGGTTTGATACTGTAGTTGGTTGATACTGTAATATGGGTCTTCTGTACCCATCTTTACATTCTCTTGTTCATTGCTGAGACAGGAATCTGAAACCTCCAACCACAAGTGAATCATCAATTTGTCCTTTCAGTTCTTATGATTTTTGTTTTACATGTATTAGAATTTCCTTCCTTTTTAAAGCTAATATTGAACATGCTAATAATTGGTAATTTAAGTGCTCAAAGCACTATACAAGAGCTATACAAACCTTAGTGTGTGAAACTGAAACCAGAGTCTTCATGCTGTCAGCTCTTGCTTTCTCTTCCTTCCCACCCCACCCTCCCCTCCGGTTTTGGCCTCATTTATTGGTACTGCAGAAAAGACTATGTGGTGAAGAACACGGCTATCAGCAGTTACCTCAATAAAAAGCTTTTTTTCCCCGCTCTCTTTTCTGTGTCCATACATCGATTGGATTCAATAATTGAGTCCAGTAATTGAGCCAATGGCTCAATAATGCCCCACTCAGGTCAGTGCCTATTCCTTGGCACGTCTAGTGTTGCTGGAAGTAAAGTGTATTATTAATTTGCATTGTGACATGCCCATCTCAGTGGTTAGAGGACCCTTCTTTTGCCAGAGGGGCAAAAAGAAAGCTCCTCAAACAGTCAGAAAACAATGGCTTGTACAGACCATGCTGGTATCTAATTGCAGGAGGCTCTTCAAAGTCAGGCTGAGGGGGCTGAGTAGAAATCGGGGTGTACAAGGGAGAGACCTACTGTCAGATCTGTCATCTTCTCTGCGAGGTATAGCGGCAGGACAGATTAGTAGGTTAATCGACATTATACAATGAAGTTCTAAAGAGAGTATTGCACGTAGGAATGGAAATGATTGGGAACAGCATTTATCTCAAATCGTATCTTCCCCCTAATAATCAGCCAACTTTTATAAAACAAGAACACTTCAAAAGACCCGATTTCCAGTCATGCATTAGCAGAATAATTCTTCAAGTTTTGCTTAGGATTCCTGGGGGAAATTTAGTTATTTTCAGCCTTTTCCACGATTCAGTTATTTCTCTTTGCAACCTAAACGTGTGGCTAGGCTGTTTTAATTCAGGTGTTCCTTTGCAATTGTTGAACCAGAGAGGGCGGTGAAAGACAGCCCAGCAGGCCAGCTCGAACCCGGGGCTGGCCCTTGTCAATACCCATTTCAGGAATTCTCAGCGGGGTCCGGATACAGAGTTTTATGCAAGTTTCCCCTCAGAGGCTCAAAGAGCTTCCTTTAAGGAAAGCCCACAGCGAGAGTCCCCACCCCAAGCAAGATTCCCCACCCAGTCCAAGGCCGGGAAGATGCCCCACCCAGCGCCCGGCTAGGCCGGCCTCCTAGGCTAGTTTAACTGGTTAGGAAGACCGAAGCCTGCTAGCACAGAAGCTCTGCACTTCGGGAGCTGAGGAGCAGCCGGCCGGAACGTGGAGTGGAAAACTCTTTCCTCTCTCAAGACCAGCGCAGGCGACGCCCTCAAGCCGTCTTCACTGATACTCTGATACCGGGTAGGTATTAACCTCCCACCCAGTCCCCCAAGACCGGGAACTGCGCAGGCGCCCGCTGAGCACTAGCGCGGTGCATTCTCTCGCGTGCTCCCTCAGTCTCCTCAGCGAGCCTCTGGGCCGAAGGAATCGCGGTCCTTCCTGGGTGTTGTAGTGTCCTTCCTCGAAGAAGGGTCCTCACGTAAGCGGGGCGCTGGGGTCCGAGAACTACCCCTCCCAGCATGCTGCGCGCGAGGGCACAGGGCGTTTGCCCTTGACGGCTTAAGCCGTCAGCGCAGAGAGGAGGACCCAGGAAGCCGGCAGCGGCGGGAGGAGGGAATGCGCGTGCGCGTTGGGCCGGCTCGTCGCTTCTGTCCCAATCATTGTAAACAGGCGGAGGCTGGGGCGGGGTGGGAATGGGGCGCCCGAGGCCGGCTAGGGGCGCAGCGCAGGAGGCGCCTACGGTGGCTGCGGCGGCACCGTGAGCGCGAGGAGGCGGCGGCTGAGGCGGGGGCGGGCTGTCGCGCGGCGGCGGGCACAGGTCAGTGGCGGGCAGCGGTGGCGTGCAGGGGTCGTGGCGGTGCCCCTCGCGTGCCCGGGAAGCCCTCTCCGCACCCATCTCGCAGGCGGCGTCTGTCAGGCAGCGTGCGGGGCTGGGCGCTTGCCGCGCGCGGAGCTGGAGTTGGGGGTGGGGGGCGTGGCTGCCCCGAGTGCGGGTTCATCCCGGGCAGGCTTCTCCCCAGTTCTCGCCTTTTGCCGGCCGTTCCTCCCACTTGCCGGCCGGGCCTCCCTCGTGGCATCCGCATTTGTGATTTGGTGCTCTCGGAGTCCGGAGGAGGAGAGTCGGGAACCGGGCCCCTCCCCACTTGAGTCTCCAGGCCTTGGGGCAGCTCTTGGGCACCGGAACGGGGGAGAGAGGACTGTCTTTTATATAATCACTATTTTTTTAGCCGCACCCGGAATATTGACCCGTCTCCAGGACTTGCCCAGCGGACTAGGAAAAGGCTTTTGATGTTTCCCACCGCTGGCACGCAAGCAGTAGGGGCTCCTTTGGGTGCTGCGGTCTTCCGTTCAGGTTTCAGTGCGAATGCACGGACAGATCTGGAGTTGAGAATTCTTTTTACAACTCATTTTCAAGTATGTTTGTGATAAAATGCTCTTATTGAGGTCACCCCCCCCTTTTTTAAAATTTCTCGTTATGAGAATGAAACAGGTTTTACAAAATATTCCACACCCCAGTCTTAACCTGAAATAATTACGGTGTTTCCAGTTTTGGGATTCATTACTTCAGAGCCTTCCTCTTGACCAAGCAGCTTGTTTCCTCTAAGGCCTAGTAGAGTTCTTGAAAATAATTAAAATGTTAACTCGAGATACTTTGAATGTGCGTTGTAGGAGAAATACAGTCGTTTGGACGTGGAGTTCACACCATCCAGCCTCATTAGAAAAGCTTTCAGTGGGTATTTTGTAGAGTGGAGTGGGCATGTTCACATGCTGCAGCACTTTTGGTAGCATTCCATCATACTTGGCAGTTATTCATCAAGTATTTAAGTGGGGATAAGGAGCAAGCTCACTTTCGGTTTGGTGGTTATGGAGGCAGCACTTCTAAATGAAAAAAAAAAAAAAGGGTCTGTGAATAAGAAAAGTAACCTCACTTGACGCCTTCCTAGTTGTCTTGGTGATTTGATAGTTCCTTTCTGAGTGTCTTTCTGAAAATGAGTAATTGCTGTAAACTGTACTGGCAGTAGGAGAGGTAGGAAGCAAGTTAGAGTGGTTCTCACTTTTCAGAGTGACCCTGTAGATTTAAGTGGGGTAGACTTAGTTTAACAGTAACCACTGGGAAGTAATTCTTTGAACAAAGTATCTTGAAGCAGTATGACATAACTTAATTTGCTTTCTCTTCAAATAGTATCTCTCATTGTAGATCTAATTAGAAAACCAGAAGTGTTATCAGAGAATGAATATTAACTTTAATTTGTACACTTGTATTTGCACAGCTGTTTGCTCAGAAAGGGGACATTAGGTTCGAATGTAACCCAAAAGTATGTTCTTTCTTTTTTGAAAGAAAATTCCTGATAGAAATTTAAGTTAGCATGTTTGGAAGGAATAAGGAAGAACGTGGGTCATTTAGTATAGAGGCGTTACTGTGTAGCAGGTAGTATACCTGCTGAAGAGGACTTACAGATGGATAAGGCAAGTGCCCCTGCTTTCTGGTGATAAGGCTTTATCTTTTACTTGAACTGTTCGCGAGTACAATATGTTTTTAAGATTACTTTGGAGAAGGTGTGGGGGCAGAGAGGGTGTACAAAGGAGATAGTGATCAATTTCTTATGGGGAGAGAAGGAGAGATTGAGGAAGTTGGCAGTGGAAAGGAAAAAGTATGTGGAGGGGAAGACTACAGCAAGGATGGCTATTTAGATAGAAGGAACAGTGTGAGCAGAAGCACGGGAGTCTGAGGTTCCATAACGAATTTTACGATCTGGAGGTGTAGCTAGTAGACAGGGGCCAAATTATGAAGTCTTCTTTTTTTTTTTTTCATGAATAGTCTTAAACACAGTTAAAGTAGTTTCAACTTTTATCTTGTAAGCCAATAAAAGTCACTGAGACAGGATAAAGAAAACAGAAACCTAAGCCAGCTGAGCCCATTTTAACTCCCTGCTGTGTGTGATAGGTATTTTATGCTTTGTGTGTTAAACTTGAAGGTTTAGGCATGACAAAGGCAGAAAATGAGGGAACCGGGCACCTGGGTGGCTCAGTCAGTTAAGCAGTTAAGCGTCTGCCTTCAGCTTACTCATGATCCTAGGATTCTGGGATCGAGTCCCCCATTGGCCTCCCTGCCGAACAGGGAGCCTGCTTCTCCCTTTGCCCCTTCCCTCACCCCCCTCCGTAAGAGTGCATTCCTCCTGCTTGTGCTCTCTTGCTCACTCTCTGTCAAATACATAAATAAAATCTTAAAATTAAAAAAAAAAATGGAAAGAAAATGAGGGAAACGAACCAAAGGCAGAAGGAAAGCTGGACGTGATTAGAAAGAGCATGGAACACTTCGAAGAGCCAGAAGTCATTCTCTGCAACTATAGCACTGGGTTTTTGGTGGTAAGTAGCACAAGACGAGGCTGCACAGGTAGATCTTTGAGAGTTGCTTGACATTCCAAGGTTTCTAGAATTTTTCCCCTATAGAAGTAGTAGAGTTTATGAATTTTAATCAGGAAAGAGTCATGATAAAGTTTTCCTCTTAGAAAGATTGTTCTGGTATTGTAGAGTGCAGATTTCAGAAGGGGTGGAAGGAAGAAGATCAGGCAGGGTGCAGAAAGGTGGAAGGTAGCTCTAAACTAAGGTGGAGTCGGAGATACAAAGGGGTAGTTTGACAGAAGGTAGAATTCATAGGATTCAGGTGTGGTTGGATTTTAACTTGGGTCATTGAATAAGACAGTGGTAGAGTACAGTTGGCCCTTTAACGGGGGGGGGGGGGGGGAGGGGGGGGGGCCCTTGGGGGGGGGGGGGGGGGGTTAGGGGTGCTGACCCTCCTTGCAGTCTAAAAATCCGTGTATAACTTTTGACTCCCCCCAAACTTGACTACTAATAGCCTACTGTTGACTGGAAGCCCTACAGATAACAGAAAGTCAATTAACACATATTTTACATGTATTCTTACAATAAAGCTAGAGAAAAGAAAATGTTACTAAAATCATAAGGAAGAAAAAACACGTTTACAGTACAGTACTGTATCGAAAAAGGACCACATCTGAATAGCCCCACACAGCTCAAACCTATGTTCAAGCATCAACTCTGTACTGAGACAGGAAGAGGAGCAAGCTTGGAGAGGGACAGTGTGTTAGCTTTTGGATGTATTGAATGGGAGTTGTCTATGAAACTTCCAAGTGGAAAGCAGCTACAGAGTTGGGTGTGTGGATCTGGAGTGGAAGAGAGAGAGGTCTTGCTGTGAGAGTCAGCAGGCTGTATTATAGGTGGTAGCTGAAACCTTTGATTTACATAACAACATGTAGGAAGAGTTTACCCATGGAGAATAGTTCTGGAAATAGACAATGGAGAACATTTACAATGAAATTGAGGAAGAAGACCTGGGAAGGGAAATTACTAAGTTTTTAGAGATGCAGAGAAATCATGAGAAAATGTCATAAAAGCCAAAATAGAATCATTTCAAAAGGAAGCTATGCTTCACAACCAACTCTTCACAAAAACATGAACATTTCTGAAAAAGGAAGCTGTACTTCAAACGCTCTGAGAACTTGAGTAAAACAAGGATTATTAGGAGTCTATTCAATCTGATAACTAAGTAAGAGCAGTTTCGTAACATTCTACCTAATGCTACCATGGAGGGGGGAGGAGCTCGTTTCTTTGAATTGAGGAGTTGAGGGGTGATCAGAGAGTGAAGAAAGTAAATATGGATTAGTTCAAGAATAAACAAATTTTAGCTGTGAAGGGAATAATGGAAAGAGTTGTTAGCAGATGATAAAAAGGGTTAAGAATGATTTTTAACATGACAAAGACTCGAGTCTGCTTTTTTTCTTATGACAGTTTAATTGAAATGTAATTCGTATAATGTAAAATTCATCCTCTTAGACTGTACAATTCAGTTTTTAGAATATTCGCAGATTTGTGCAGCCATCTCCACAGTAAACTCTAGAACATTTTCATTACCTCAAAAAAGAAACCTTTTACTCATTATCAGTCACCATTCTTTCTCCTCCCACCCATTAGCAGCCAGTGATCTGCTGCTGCCTCTTTATTTGCCTATTCTAGACATTTCATATGAATGGAATCACATAGATGATCATTTGTGACTGTCTTCCTTTTCTCAGTGTACTGTTTACAGGGTTTATCCATATTATAGCATGTATTAGGACTTCATTTTGTTTTTATTGCCAAATAATCTGTTGCCTGGTTACACCATGTTTTGTTTATCCATTGATCAGTTGGTGACTATTTGAGCTGTTTCTACTTTGTGACTTTTGTGAATAATGCTGATATGAATATTCATGTACAAGTTTTTCCGTGGCTGTATGTTGCTCCTAGGTGTATACCAAGGAATAGAATTGCTGGATCATAGGGCTACTCTTACAATTAACATTTTGAAGAACTGCCAAACTGTTTCCCAAAGCACCTGCACCATTTCATTATGCAGTGTAAGGGATCTGGTATCTCCATATCTTTACCAACACTTGTTATTTTATGGCTTTTAAAATTTTAGCTAGTCTAGTGGGTGTGAATTGGTATCTCATTGTGGGTTTGATATGATGATAATGACCATCTTTTCATGTACTTGTTGGTCATTTATCTGTATTCTTTGGAAAAATATCTATTCAAATTCTTTGCCCATTTTAAAATTGGGTTTGTCGGGGCACCTGGGTGGCTCAGTGGGTTAATGTCTCTGCCTTCAGCTCAGGTTATGATCCCAGGGTCCTGGGATGGAGCTCTGCGTCGGGCTCTCCACTCCATGGGGAGCCTGCTTCCCTCTCTCTCTGCCTGCCTCTCTGCCTACTTGTGATCTGTCAAATAGATAAATAAAATCTTAAAAAAAAAAGAAATAAAATTGGGTTTGTCTTTTTGCTGTTGAGTTTTAAGAGTTCCTTTATATATTCTAGATGCTAGACCCTTTCAGAATACGATGTGCAAATACTTTCTTCCATTCTTTAGATTCTCTTTTTACTTTCTTGATGATAGCCTCTGATATACAAAGTTTTTAAATTTTGATGAAATACAGTTTATCCACTTTTTTCTTTTGTTACTCATGATTTTGGCTTCCTATCTAAGAGTCCATTGTCGAATCCAAGGATGTGAAAATTAACACTGTACTCTCTTCTGAAAGTTTCTGGTTTTAGTTTTTATATTTAGGTGTTGATTCATTTTGAGTAAAATTTTTGTGTATGGTTTGAGATATGGGTCCATTTTCTTGCATATGGACATTCAATAGTTTACTCCCATCTGTTGAAGAAACCATTCTTTTCCCATTGAATAGTCTTCACCCTTGTTGATATATAGTTGACCGTAGATGTTTGGATTTATTTCTAGACTCTCAAATTGATTCCATAGGTCTCAATGTTTATACTAATGCCAGTACTACATTGTTTTGGTTACTCTAGTTTTGTAGTACCTTTTGAAATCAGGAAGTGCTTTTTTCCAACTTTGTTCTTTTTGATTATTTTTTGTGGCTATTTAGAGCCTTTTGCAGTTCCATATTAAGCTGAGGATCAGCTTTTCCATTTCTGTAGAAGAGATTGTTCTAGTGTGTGGATATGGAGTTTATTTTCTGTTTTCATCTTGTATCCTGTAAATTTGTTAAACTCATTTATTAGCTCCAATAATTTCCTAGTAGATTTTATTGGGTTTTCTGTGTAAGATCATGTCATCTGTGAATGAATAGAGACAGTTTTATTTCTTCCTTTCTTTTTTTTTTTTTTTTTAAGATTTTATTTATTTATTTGACAGACAGAGATCACAAGTAGGCAGAGAGGCAGGCAGAGAGAGAGGAAGGGAAGCAGGCTCCTTGCTGAGCAGAGAGCCCTACATTGGGCTCCATCCCAGGACCCTGACTGAGATCATGACCTGAGCCGAAGGTGGAGGCTTTAACCCACTGAGCCACCCAGATACCCCATACTTCTTCCTTTCTGATGTGAATGCATTTTATTTTATTTTTTAAGAAGATTTTAAGAAGAAGAGAGTATGCATATGAACAGGGAGGGGTGGTGGGAAGAGAGAAGCAGACTCCCTGTTGAGTAGGGAGCCCAATGTGGGACTTGATTCCAGGACGTGGAGATCATGACCTGAGCTAAAGGCAGATGCTTAACTGACTGAGCCATTCAGGCTCCCTGCATGCATTTTATTTATTGATTAATTGCCATCGCTTGTACTTCCAGTTCGGTGTTGAACAGAAGTGGCAAGGGCAAACCTCTTTGTCTTGTTCCTGGTCTTAGGAGGAAAGCTTCCAGTCTTTGACCATTAACTGTAATGTTAAATGTGGGTTTTTCACTGATTTCCTTTATCAGTTGCCATCTGTCGTTAGTTTGTCAGATGTTCTGTTAAATGTTTGTTCATTTTTTTTCCTATTTATTTTCAGTGTAATTTCATTGTGGTCAGAGAACATACTTGTGTGCTTTCAGTCTTATAAACTTTGTTCAGGTTTGTTTGTGGCCTAAATTTGATCTGTTTTGAAGAGTGTTCCAAGTATGCTTGAGATGAATCTGTATTATGGTGTTGTTGAGTGGAGTGTCTGTTAGGTCTAGTTTCTTCAAAGTATTGTTCAAGTCTTCTCTTTCCTTATTGGTATTTTGTCTAGTTGGTTTATCCATTGTTGAAAGGGGGATATTGAAGTTTTCAACTATTATTGAACTGTTTTTCCTTTCAATTTAGTCAGGTTTTGTTTTGTTTTGTTCCTTGTCTTTTAGGGTTCTTTTATTAGGTGCATGTACATGTATAGTTGTTATCTTGTTGACAAGACCTACCCTTTTATCATTCTATAATATGCTTGGTTCTTGTAATAGATTTGTCCTAACATTTATTTTGTTTGGTATTAGTATAGTCTGTCATCCCAGCTCTCTTTTGGTTACTGTTCACATGAAGTATCTTTTTCCATCCTTTTCATTTCTCTTTAAATTAAATTAAATTAAATTTTAAATATTTTTTATTCATTTGAGTGAGAGAGTTAGAGCGTGTGCACGTGTAAGAGAGAATGAGCAGGGGGGAAGGTCACATGGAGAGAGACAAGCAGACTCTGTGCTGGGCAGGGAGCCTGATGCAGGGTTTAATCCCAGGACCCTGGGATCATGACCTGAGCTGAAGGCAGATGCTCAACTGAGTCACCCAGGCACCCTCATCCTTTTACTTTCAACTGTGTTTTAGAACTTGAGTCTCTTGTAGGCTACATATAGTTGGATCTTTAAAAAAAAAAAAAAAATCTGTTTCACCACTATCCACCTTTTAATTTTGGGAATTTAACCCATTTACCTTTAACGTAATTACTGATTAGGAGCAACTTCTGCCCTATTGGTGTTTGTCTTCTGTATATTTTATATCTTTTTTATTCTTCAATTCTTCCATTAGTGCCTTCTGTATTTCTTTGCACTGTATTATTTTAAATCTTTATATCTTATTTACTATATATTTTTGAGTTATTTTTAGTGGTTGCTCTGGGATTACAATTAACATTTTCATTTGTAATAGTCTGGTTCAGATTAATACCAGTTTAGTTTTAGTGGTGTATAAAAACTGTACTCCTAAAAACAAACAAACAAACAAACAAAAAACTGTACTCTTGTAGCTCTACTCCCCCTTATGGTGCTTTTGTCACAAGTTGTATCTTTATACATTGTATGCCCATCTGATTTAAAATTGTTGCTTTATGCAATTGTCATTCAAATCAAAAAGGAGAAAAGAGATACAAATAAAAAATACATTAAAAATTTTTTTTAAGGGTGCCTGGGTGGCTCAGTGGGTTAAGCCTCTGCCTTCGGCTCAGGTCATGATCTCAGGGTCCTGGGATCGAGGCCCGCATCAGGCTCTCTGCTCAGCGGGGAGCCTGCTTTCTCCTCTCTCTCTATGCCTGCCTCTCTGCCTACTTGTGATCTCTCTCTCTCTGTTTCAAATAAGTAAATAAAATCTTTATAAAAAAAATTTTTTTTAAGATTTTATTTATTTGAGAGAGAGAGAACGTGCGCACGTGTGTGCATGTGTGTGCAATTGGGGGCAGGGGCAGAGGGAGAGGGACAAGCAGACTCCCTGCTGAGTATGGAGCCCGATGCAGAGCTTGATACCAGGACCTTGAGATAATGACTTGAGCTGAAGTCAGACACTTAACTGGCTGAGCCACCCAGGCGCCCTGGAAAATACATTTGTACTGTGTTTTGAAATTGATATGTCTTTTATATTTTCCTGGGTAGTTACTTTTTTTTTTTTTTTTAGACGATTTTATTTATTTATTTGACAGAGAGAGACACAGGGAGAGAGGTAACACAAGCAGGCGGAGTGGAAGAGGGAGAAGCAGGCCTCCCAAGGAGCAGGGAGCCCAATGCAGGGCTTGATCCCAGGACCCTGGGATTGTGACCTGAGCTGAAGGCAGAAACCCAATGACTGAACCACCCAGCTGCCCCTCCTATGTAGTTACTTTTACCGGTGTTCTTTATTTCTACATATGGATTCAAGGTACTGTCTAGTGTCCTTTCATTTCAGCATGAAGGACTCACTTTAGCATTTCTTATGGGGTAGATCCATTAGCAACTAATTCTTTCAGATTTTCTTCCTCTGAGAATGTATTGTTTTTTTCGTTCAGTTGTGAAGGATAATTTTACAAGATAAAGATTCTTAGTTGACAGTGTTTTTTCCTTCCAGTACTTTGATCATGTCATCCCACTGCCTTCTGGTCTTTATGGTTTCTGATGAGAAGTCAGCTGTTAATGATATTGAGGACTCCTTGTATGTGATGATTCACTTCCTTCTTGCTTCTTTCAAGATTCTCTGTCTTTGAACTGTTTGATGAAGATATGCCTTAGTGTGAATTTCATTGAATTTCTCCTGCTTGGAGTTTGGTGAACTTTTTGGGTATATAGATTAATATATTTCGTTAAGTTTGAGAAGTTTTTAGCCACTATTTCTTCAAATATTTTTGCTCTTTTTCTCGTTTTGGAACTGCCATTATGCTTGGTGTGCCAGATGCTGTCCCACAAATCTCTTAGGCTCTCTTACATTTTCTTCATTAGTTTTTCTGTCTGATCCCCTGGCTGACATATTTCAATTGACTTATCTTTAAGATCACTGGTTCTTTGTTGTGTCTTCTCAAATCTGCTGCTGAGCCTATATAGTGAATTTGCCATTTTAGTTATACTTTCTAACTCGAGGATTTCTATTTGATTGTTTTAAAAATAATTTCTATTTCTTTATTAATAGTCCTCATCTGGTGGGACAGAATTCTTACGCTTTCCATTAGTTCTTTAGACATAATTTCCTTTTGCTTTTGAACATTAATACAGATTTAAAGTCATTGTCCAATAAGTCTAATGTTTGGGATTCCTTAGGGAGAGTTTCTAGTGATTGCTTTTTTTCTCTGTGTATGGGCTATTCCTTCTTGTTTCTTTACATGCATGTAATTTTTTGTTGAAATTGGACATTTTGAGTATTATATGGCAGCCATGGAAATTAGGATCTTTTTTCCCCAGAGATGTTGCTCCTTGTTGTAGCTGTCATTAATTTAAGAACTTTTCTGAACTAATTTTGTAAAGTATATATTCTTTGTCATGTGTGCCCTTGAAGTTTGTATCTGTGTTGTGTCAGCTAATGATTGGACAGGTATTTCCTTAAACATTTGGTACCAAAAATGTCTCCCAGTATCTTCAGAAGGGTGTTGTGCTTCTGTTGGAATATTTTATTCCTTCAGCACTCAGCCACTTTACAACTCTGGTTAGCCTTAATTTCCTGTTTGTGTAGAAGTCGGGGTCATCCAGAAGGCCTTATGGGGTGGGATAAACTCAGTGAGATCTATATCGAGAATCTTAATCAAACATTTGAAAAACAAAGACAGAATCTTGAAAGAAACAGGAGTGAAGTGACTCCTCATATACCAGGAATCCTCAGTATCATTTAACAGCTGACTGTTCCAACTTCTTAGCAGAAACCATAGAGGCCAGGAGGTGGTGGGATGACACAGTCATAGTACTGAAAGAAAAAAACTGTCAACCAAGGGCTGGCAGAATTCCTGAGCATGTGTACAGCCCTGGGCATACATGTTGTGTCCTAGATTCCCAGGAATCTGTTGAAGCTGTTTAAGGTCCTTATTTCTCAAAATACCTCATTGCCCAGCCTTTCTTTTCAAGGCTTTTGGTCAGTTTGTTTACACCAACTGTTACTCATTGGGTCAGGCGACAAGCACAGAGAACGTCTGCTTGTATATATTTTTGACAAACATCCTTTGTGTCCCGTAGTAGCTTTAGCTTGTGGGAAGTCTGAGTTAGCAGCATTAGGTGAGCTAAAGCAAGACTTTTCATTTCTTCCAGGGAGCATAGATTGGTCAAAACAAATGATTTCAGTTTGTTTTTAAGTGAGGTTTGTTTTGCTGTACCAGTATCAGGAATGTGGGCTGTTGTTTTCATAGCCACCACTGATCTGGGGAGCGATTGGACAAGAGCGACGAGAGCAGGTTAAATGCCACAAAGCTCTATATTCTTACCAAGATTTAGCTGTTTTTCTTGAATAAGTACCCTGGATTCCTACAAAATTTTGTTTAGTTTCTGATGTCTGGAAAAGTTGGTTCTGACAGTTTTTAGTTGTGTTTGCGGTTTCTTATGCCAGCATTTTGCCAACATTACTCTGTTTATTATACTGCACTTGTTTTTAGGCTACCTTTATTAGTATAGTTCAAGTGAATTTTGTATTTCATGTAGCATACAGTGGGTCAGTATGTTCTCATAGTACTTTATTTTTCAAGGATTTTAAAGAGATGCAGTATAAATAAAGGTTTTTTGGCTGTTAAAAACACTACAGTAACTACCCTTTAATTACAGTTTTGCTTATTTTGTGTATTTGAGGGTAAAGGTTTGATAGTGGAATTGCTAGGTAAGAATATTAATTTTTTTAAAACATTTTATTTATTTATTTGACAGAAATCACAAGTAGGCAGGGAGGCAGGCAGAGAGAGAGAGGGGGAAGCAGGCTCCCCGCCAGAGCAGAGAGCCCGATGCGGGGCTTGATCCCAGGACTCTGAGATCACGACCCGACCCAAAGTCAGAGGCCCTACCCACTGAGCCACCCAGGCGCCCCAAGAATAATAATTTTTGATAGGTTTTGCTAAGTTGCCCTTTAAAAGGTATCAGTTTATACTTTTACCAGTAGTGTATGAGGGTGTGTGTTTCTTCACACCTTTCCATTTTTGGGTATTAGACTTGTTCATATTCAGAAAATTTATGATTAAGAAAGAGCATCTCTTGGGCGCCTGGGTGGCTCAGTTGGTTGGGCGACTGCCTTCGGCTCAGGTCATGGTCCCGGGGTCCTGGGATTGAGTCCCGCATTGGGCTCCCAGCTCCATGGGGAGTCTGCTTCTCCCTCTGACCTCCCCTCTCGTGCTCTCTCTCACTCTGTCTGTCTCTCAAAATAAATAAGTAAAAATCTTAAAAAGAAAAAAAGAGCATCTCTTTAATTTCTTATTCTTTCATTTTTAAAATAGCTTTTTAAAAAAGATTTATTTGTTTATCTTAGAGAGAGAGAGAGTCAGGCTCTCTGCTCAGCGGGGAGCCTGCTTTCTCCTCTCTCTCTATGCCTGCCTCTCTGCCTACTTGTGATCTCTCTCTCTCTGTTTCAAATAAGTAAATAAAATCTTTATAAAAAAAATTTTTTTTAAGATTTTATTTATTTGAGAGAGAGAGAACGTGCGCACGTGTGTGCATGTGTGTGCAATTGGGGGCAGGGGCAGAGGGAGAGGGACAAGCAGACTCCCTGCTGAGTATGGAGCCCGATGCAGAGCTTGATACCAGGACCTTGAGATAATGACTTGAGCTGAAGTCAGACACTTAACTGGCTGAGCCACCCAGGCGCCCTGGAAAATACATTTGTACTGTGTTTTGAAATTGATATGTCTTTTATATTTTCCTGGGTAGTTACTTTTTTTTTTTTTTTTAGACGATTTTATTTATTTATTTGACAGAGAGAGACACAGGGAGAGAGGTAACACAAGCAGGCGGAGTGGAAGAGGGAGAAGCAGGCCTCCCAAGGAGCAGGGAGCCCAATGCAGGGCTTGATCCCAGGACCCTGGGATTGTGACCTGAGCTGAAGGCAGAAACCCAATGACTGAACCACCCAGCTGCCCCTCCTATGTAGTTACTTTTACCGGTGTTCTTTATTTCTACATATGGATTCAAGGTACTGTCTAGTGTCCTTTCATTTCAGCATGAAGGACTCACTTTAGCATTTCTTATGGGGTAGATCCATTAGCAACTAATTCTTTCAGATTTTCTTCCTCTGAGAATGTATTGTTTTTTTCGTTCAGTTGTGAAGGATAATTTTACAAGATAAAGATTCTTAGTTGACAGTGTTTTTTCCTTCCAGTACTTTGATCATGTCATCCCACTGCCTTCTGGTCTTTATGGTTTCTGATGAGAAGTCAGCTGTTAATGATATTGAGGACTCCTTGTATGTGATGATTCACTTCCTTCTTGCTTCTTTCAAGATTCTCTGTCTTTGAACTGTTTGATGAAGATATGCCTTAGTGTGAATTTCATTGAATTTCTCCTGCTTGGAGTTTGGTGAACTTTTTGGGTATATAGATTAATATATTTCGTTAAGTTTGAGAAGTTTTTAGCCACTATTTCTTCAAATATTTTTGCTCTTTTTCTCGTTTTGGAACTGCCATTATGCTTGGTGTGCCAGATGCTGTCCCACAAATCTCTTAGGCTCTCTTACATTTTCTTCATTAGTTTTTCTGTCTGATCCCCTGGCTGACATATTTCAATTGACTTATCTTTAAGATCACTGGTTCTTTGTTGTGTCTTCTCAAATCTGCTGCTGAGCCTATATAGTGAATTTGCCATTTTAGTTATACTTTCTAACTCGAGGATTTCTATTTGATTGTTTTAAAAATAATTTCTATTTCTTTATTAATAGTCCTCATCTGGTGGGACAGAATTCTTACGCTTTCCATTAGTTCTTTAGACATAATTTCCTTTTGCTTTTGAACATTAATACAGATTTAAAGTCATTGTCCAATAAGTCTAATGTTTGGGATTCCTTAGGGAGAGTTTCTAGTGATTGCTTTTTTTCTCTGTGTATGGGCTATTCCTTCTTGTTTCTTTACATGCATGTAATTTTTTGTTGAAATTGGACATTTTGAGTATTATATGGCAGCCATGGAAATTAGGATCTTTTTTCCCCAGAGATGTTGCTCCTTGTTGTAGCTGTCATTAATTTAAGAACTTTTCTGAACTAATTTTGTAAAGTATATATTCTTTGTCATGTGTGCCCTTGAAGTTTGTATCTGTGTTGTGTCAGCTAATGATTGGACAGGTATTTCCTTAAACATTTGGTACCAAAAATGTCTCCCAGTATCTTCAGAAGGGTGTTGTGCTTCTGTTGGAATATTTTATTCCTTCAGCACTCAGCCACTTTACAACTCTGGTTAGCCTTAATTTCCTGTTTGTGTAGAAGTCGGGGTCATCCAGAAGGCCTTATGGGGTGGGATAAACTCAGTGAGATCTATATCGAGAATCTTAATCAAACATTTGAAAAACAAAGACAGAATCTTGAAAGAAACAGGAGTGAAGTGACTCCTCATATACCAGGAATCCTCAGTATCATTTAACAGCTGACTGTTCCAACTTCTTAGCAGAAACCATAGAGGCCAGGAGGTGGTGGGATGACACAGTCATAGTACTGAAAGAAAAAAACTGTCAACCAAGGGCTGGCAGAATTCCTGAGCATGTGTACAGCCCTGGGCATACATGTTGTGTCCTAGATTCCCAGGAATCTGTTGAAGCTGTTTAAGGTCCTTATTTCTCAAAATACCTCATTGCCCAGCCTTTCTTTTCAAGGCTTTTGGTCAGTTTGTTTACACCAACTGTTACTCATTGGGTCAGGCGACAAGCACAGAGAACGTCTGCTTGTATATATTTTTGACAAACATCCTTTGTGTCCCGTAGTAGCTTTAGCTTGTGGGAAGTCTGAGTTAGCAGCATTAGGTGAGCTAAAGCAAGACTTTTCATTTCTTCCAGGGAGCATAGATTGGTCAAAACAAATGATTTCAGTTTGTTTTTAAGTGAGGTTTGTTTTGCTGTACCAGTATCAGGAATGTGGGCTGTTGTTTTCATAGCCACCACTGATCTGGGGAGCGATTGGACAAGAGCGACGAGAGCAGGTTAAATGCCACAAAGCTCTATATTCTTACCAAGATTTAGCTGTTTTTCTTGAATAAGTACCCTGGATTCCTACAAAATTTTGTTTAGTTTCTGATGTCTGGAAAAGTTGGTTCTGACAGTTTTTAGTTGTGTTTGCGGTTTCTTATGCCAGCATTTTGCCAACATTACTCTGTTTATTATACTGCACTTGTTTTTAGGCTACCTTTATTAGTATAGTTCAAGTGAATTTTGTATTTCATGTAGCATACAGTGGGTCAGTATGTTCTCATAGTACTTTATTTTTCAAGGATTTTAAAGAGATGCAGTATAAATAAAGGTTTTTTGGCTGTTAAAAACACTACAGTAACTACCCTTTAATTACAGTTTTGCTTATTTTGTGTATTTGAGGGTAAAGGTTTGATAGTGGAATTGCTAGGTAAGAATATTAATTTTTTTAAAACATTTTATTTATTTATTTGACAGAAATCACAAGTAGGCAGGGAGGCAGGCAGAGAGAGAGAGGGGGAAGCAGGCTCCCCGCCAGAGCAGAGAGCCCGATGCGGGGCTTGATCCCAGGACTCTGAGATCACGACCCGACCCAAAGTCAGAGGCCCTACCCACTGAGCCACCCAGGCGCCCCAAGAATAATAATTTTTGATAGGTTTTGCTAAGTTGCCCTTTAAAAGGTATCAGTTTATACTTTTACCAGTAGTGTATGAGGGTGTGTGTTTCTTCACACCTTTCCATTTTTGGGTATTAGACTTGTTCATATTCAGAAAATTTATGATTAAGAAAGAGCATCTCTTGGGCGCCTGGGTGGCTCAGTTGGTTGGGCGACTGCCTTCGGCTCAGGTCATGGTCCCGGGGTCCTGGGATTGAGTCCCGCATTGGGCTCCCAGCTCCATGGGGAGTCTGCTTCTCCCTCTGACCTCCCCTCTCGTGCTCTCTCTCACTCTGTCTGTCTCTCAAAATAAATAAGTAAAAATCTTAAAAAGAAAAAAAGAGCATCTCTTTAATTTCTTATTCTTTCATTTTTAAAATAGCTTTTTAAAAAAGATTTATTTGTTTATCTTAGAGAGAGAGAGAGTCTGTGTGTGTGTGTGTGTGTGTGTGTGTGTGTGTGTGTGTGTGTGTGTGTAATGGGGAGGGACGGAGGGCTAGAAAACGAGAGAGAATCTCAGGCAGACTCCCTGAGCGTGGAGCCCTACGATGAACTTGATCTCACAGCCCAGACATCATGACCTTAGCAAAAGTCAAGAGTTGGATGCTTAATTGACTGAGCCACCCAGGCACCTCCATTTTTAAAATACCTTTTTTGTGTCTTTTGTGTTTATACTTTTTATCATGTTTTTGTTTTTCTTTTTAAGAAAATTCTATAAATATTTGTCATGTTCTAGGGGCACCTGGGTGGCTTAGTTGATTGGTGTCTGACTCTTGATTGCAGCTCAGGTGATCTCAGGGTTGTGAAATGGAGCCCTGTGTTGGGCTCCGTGCTCAGCAGGGAGTCTGCTGGATATTCTCCACCCACCCCACCCCCAATTTGTGCAGTCTCTCAAGTAAATAAATCAGTAAAAATATTTGCTGTGTCTAGTGCCAGTATTTTTTTCCAAGTTTCTTCTTGGCTTTTTAAATTTGTTTATGATGGGGCACCTGGATGGCTCAGTCAGTTAAGTGTCCGACTCTTGCTTTCAGCTCAGGACATGATCTTAGGGTCATGAGCTCAAGTTCTGCGTTGGACTTGGCATTTAGTGGGGAGTCTGCTTGAGGTACTCTCTCCCTTTCCCTTCCCCTGCCTCCTGCTTGTGCATGTATGCTCGCTATCTCAACATCTTTTAAAAAATGTTAATGATTGTAGTAAAAGTATTAACGAATTTGTTTTAAAAATGTACTGAAGATTTTTTGAAGGGTTTTGAAATGGATAATCAAAGAGAAAAGGCAGGAAAAGCTTCTTTTTTCATAGTCTTAAAAGGGGGAGAAATACAGTTTAGAAAATCCCAAGTTTTGTCCAGACATCTTTATGCCCTTGCTTTTTTATAGTTAAATAGCACAACTGAATATTGGCTAATATTACTGCTTCCTAAGTACCTACTGTATGTGAGAAATTTCATTTTTTTTAAATCTTGGCAACAGCTTGCAAGATGTCAACATTCTTTTGTACAGATAAGGAGATTTGGTCCTTAAAACGTGATGGCCTTCAGTCAAGACGCATAGCTCTGTTCCATACGATTTGAATCCAAATCATCTCTCAGACTCCAGAGCCCATATGCTTCCTATTTATCAAATTATCTATCAGGGTATTTCCCAATTTGCTTACAGAGAGAAGGGGGCCTGGGTGAGACAAATAATACAGTTGTGTTTTTCTCAGCCATTAAAGATACTACCAAAGAAATAACGTTTCTTGTATGTTCTTGCAGAGATGTTTTATACACATACAAAGAAAGCTGTATGTAGAAGTATGTATACTTTTAAAAAAGACTTATTTTAAAGAGAGAGAGTTTGCACACATGAGCAGGAGGAGGGGCAGAGGGAGAGAAAGAATCTCAAAAAGACTCGGCACTGAATGTGGAACCTGACTCAGGGCTTGATTCCATGAACCTGAGATCACAAACAGAGCTGAGATCATGGGTTGGTCACCCAGCCAGTCGACTGAGCTACCCAGGTGTCCCTAAATATGTAGACATTATATTCTAAACAGTTTCTTGTTTTTTTTTTTAGTGTGCGTTTTTTTTTTTTTTAAATTTTAGAGAGAGAACGTGTAATGGTGAGGGGCAGAGGGAGAGAAAGAATCCCAAGCAGACTCCCTGCTAATCGAGGAGCCTGATGCAGGGCCCAGTCACATGACCCTGGGATCATGACCTGAGCCAAAATCAAGAGCTGGCTGCCCAACCAACTGAGCCATGCAAGCACCCTACTGTTCTAAACAGCTGTAATACATGGAGTGAGGGAATCTTTATTTTTTGAGCACTTGCTGGGTGCCGGGTACTGGGTCTATTTATATTTGAGAGAAGTCCTTAAAATTGGTTGCCTTGAAAAGTTGTACAAATATTTAAAATGAAGCTTTACATAAAAGGTTATTGAGCTCAGGTCATGATCCCGGGGTCCTGGGATCGAGCCCCGGGTTGGGCTCTCTGCTCAGCGGGGAGCCTGCTTCCTCCTCTCTCTCTGCCTGCCTCTCTGCCTACTTGTGATCTCTGTCTGTTAAATAAAAATAAATAAAAAATTAAAAAGAAAAGGTTATTGAAAACAAAAATACTAGTAAAACTCATTTTGGAATTGCTTATAGAGCTACTACTGTGATGTGAGGAAGAGTGGCAGTTCAAGATGAATTGAATGTTAAATTAATTCAAAACCACTACAGATCGAGAGGCAGATACTGTGACAGGTTGAGAATAAAGCTGCATACTATTGCCATTATTTAAAAATGGGGTGTGTTTGTCAGTTATAGAAACAGTGGTTTTCTGTGACCAGGACTTTCTTTCTTCCCAATGCCCCCCTCCCCAGGACTTTCTTCCAGACCTTTTCATAAATAGGAATCTTTCACCAACCTGCCAGCAATGGGTGCCTTTAGATGAATATAGTTGGATAAGGAGCTACTAAAGAGAATAAAGAGAACTGGGAAAGAGGAGGAAGGGAAGCTCCCCTTCCCTGTACTGGGAAGAAGACTTTGTAAGGAAGATTTGTAAATTATAACTGTAGTTTTAAGATGTTGGTAATTTTAAGTAGTTTTTTTCTGAAGTTGAAATAGTGAATCAAGAACTTTTGAATTTCTTCTTAGGAAAATTACAGGAAACAAAAGCGTGACTATAAAACTGGAGAAAAGACTCCAAATTGAAGTCCATTTTGTTACCCTACTAGTATGGTAACAAACAATTGAAAAGCAGCAGATACCAACTAAGTTTTCAACTTAGGTTTAGCATTTTAAGAAAATGTATATTATGAGGGGCCCTTGGGTGGCTCAGTGGGTTAAAGCCTCTGTCTTCTGCTCAGGTCATGATCGCAGGGTCTTGAGATCAAGCCCCGCATCGGGCTCTCTGCTCAGCAGGGAGCCTGCTTCTCTTCTCTCTCTCTGCCTGCCTCTCTGCCTACTTGTGATCTCTGCCAAATGGATAAATAAATTTAAAAAAATTTAAAAAAGAAAATGTATATTATGAGTATATTATATGTATATTTAATATACTTATATTTAATATTATATATATATTCTTATTTGGTATTTGCCGAATTTAAATAATACTCTTATTTGGTATTTCATTATTAATATACGTTTAAGTGTATATTAAAGAATATATTATGACATTAAATTTAGCTTTCTCAGGTTTTCCTTATGTTACTTTTTTAAATTAAAGGACTATTTTTAAAGCAGTTTTAGGTTCAGAGCAAAATTGAGCAGAAGACAGAAAGATTTCCCATACATCCCCTATCCCCACACATGGATAGCCTCCCCAGTTATCAGCATTCCCCCTCCCCCCACCAGGGTGGTGCATGTTATGCTTGGTGACCCTACATTGACACATCATAATCACCCATTCCATAGTTTACATTAAATCTCACTCTTGGTATTGTTCATTCTGTGGGTTGGACAAACATATAATGACCTGTATCTGTCATTATGGTATCATACAGTATTTTCACTGCCCTAAAAGTCCTTTGTGCCATTCCTGTTCTTCCTTCCCTGCATCCTCCTCTCCCCCAGCCACAGCAACTATTGATCTTTTAGCAGTTTCCATAGCTTTACCTTTTCCAGAATGTCGTGTAATAGGAATCACTACAGTAAGTAGCCTTCTTAGCTTGGCTTCTTTCACTTAGTTAATAGGCACTTAAAATTCTTTGTCCATTTAAGATTTCACTCATTTATTTTTAGCCCCGAGTTCTGTTGTCTGGATATACCACAGTTTATTGTTCACTTACCAAAGGACATCTTGGTTGCTTTTAAGTTTCGGCAATTATGAATAAATGTAATTCTCTTAAGCTAGCTGCTATAAACATCTTTTTTTTTTGTTTGTTTGTTTTTTTGGAGAGAGAAGGCAAGGGAAAGGAAGCTAGAGTGTGTGTGTGTGCACAAATGTGGTGGGAGGACAAAGGGTGAGGGGAACGTGGGAGGGACAAGGGCAGGGGAGAGAATCCCAAGCAGACTCCCAGCACTGAATAAGAATTCCTTTTGCTCCATATCCTTACCAACATTAAAAAAAAAAAAAAATACTTTAATTACTTATTTGACAGACAGAGATTACAGGTAGGCAGAGAGGCAGGCAGAGAGAGAGGGGGAAGCAGGCTCCCTGCTGAGCAGAAAGCCTGATGTGGGGCTCGATCTCAGGACCCTGAGACCATGACCTGAGCTGAAGGCAGAGGCTTAACCCACTGAGCTACACAGGCACTTCCAGCATTTGGTTTTGTCAGTGTTTTAGATTTTGGGCATTCTAATAGGTATGGTTCTTTTCTTTCTTTCTTTCTTTTTTTTTTGGTATTTTTTTTTAAGTTGAGGTGTAAGTGACATATAACATTGTATTTATCTCAGGTGTACAATGTAATGATTCCATATTTGTATACATTGCAAAATGATCATAAGAAGCCTAGTCAACACCCATCACCATACATAGTTATAAGAACATTTTTTTAAAGAAAAATAATTTTTTAAAAGATTTTATTTATATGAGCGAGAAAGGGAGAGAGAGACAGGCTATGAACAGGGAGGGGGCAGAGGGAGAAGCAAACTCCCCCCTAAGCAGGGAGCCCGATGTGGAGCTCCATCCCAGGACCCTGAGATCATGACCTGAATCAAAGGCAGACGTTTAACCGACTGAGCCACCCTGGCACTCCTAAAGAAAAATAATTTTTAAAAAGTCTAAATTTGTTTTATCAGGTTCATTGATTTATAATTCCCTAATGACATGATATGGAGCATTTTTCATTTATATATCATCTTTGGTGTCTTCTGGTCTTTTGTCCATTTTTAAATTGGTTTGTTTTCATATTGTTGAGTTTCAAGAGTTCTTTGTACATAACAGCCCTTCATTATATTGAAGTCCTTTATGGCTGTTTTCATTTTTGGTCGTAAGTCTCTTAATTTTTATGTTCACTCTCCCACTCTCCCTCCTTTCCCTCTCTTTTGCTTGTAAAGTATTAACTAAAGAAACTAAATTTTATGCCCTATAAATTTTGAGTCTTAATGATTGATTAAGGTTTTATTTGCTTATTTTAGCAAGGCTGGTGTGTGAGTCCATCAGAGAGCACATTAAGGTGTGGTTTCTTTTTTTGTGTGAGATATTAGCAGCCATTGAAAATCATTGCTAGTATCCATTTTTAAATTGCTGATTAAGTGGTCATTGTCCTTCATTTCTTTATTAGGTGGAAAGTTTTGATCAAAAGAAACTTGTTGCATCAGCACTTGTTGTATAGGAAATTCAGAATAAATTTTTCCCCCTTTGTTTACCAGCTACTCTAAACAATGAGATGGTTCTCTACCATCCTTCAAAGTGACCAATGAGTTTTATTGATGAGTATCATTATGAACTCATAGATTTAAATATACTTGATATATTTTAGTTTATTGCAATTGTTTTATTAATTTTTGTCTAGTGGGAGCATTTTCTAGTTGGCTTCTGAGTCCTTTCTTTTGACTTGATTCCAAGCATCTTTCATAACTTTTTACTTTCTTTTATGACATGATATTTCAGCCTCATGGTGTATATGTATCCTGTTCTTAGATGTGGTGTCAGCCTAATGGGAATACCTAATAGTTCCATGTATTATGTTGTTAGGTTTACACAACTTAAAAAAATATGTATTTATGTCATGACAATTTAGTAGACATTTTAAAAAAAATCATAAAAATTGAAAGAGAAAATATTTTTATTTCACTCTTAAATAACTAAAATTAATGGTTTGCTTGTGCCTGCTGGTTACTGTACATATTAATACTTTATAATCAGATTGGACATTACCACTCTCATTTCTTGTCTTGTGTTGATTTTCACATGGTACTTTAAAAAAAAATTGTGGCAGCTATTCCCCAAAATCCCACTTCACAAAGATATGTCATTGAAAAGAATGTCATTCAACCTAATGTTGAAATTGAACTTCTTTTAGCTAGTAGTTTGTACAGTGTCTGACAGATGTTGGGTGCTACTGTTTGTCTCGAATTGAAAATACCCCATGGCTCCTGTATGACTTGGCTTATGATGCTCTGGGTGCCTCAGTGCACGGTTTGGGAACCATAGGCTAGCTACTTCTGCCCAGTTTCTATTGTAACCAATGGTGTGCATTTTAAGTTTATTGTTTTGTTTTATTTCTGTTTTTGTTTTGTTTTGTTTAGTAATCTCTACACCCAACATGGGGCTTGAACTCACAACCTCCAGATCAAGAGTTGCATGCTCTTGTGGCTGACTGAGCCAACCAGGTGCCCCCCATAGTGTGTGTTTTTAGTTATTGTTAAGTAAAGTTTGTTGGTCCTTCCACTCTCCAGTTGAGTTCTCATTTAAGATTTATTTGTGAGTAGATTATGTGATTATGAAATGTGGTAGGAAAGAGGCCTGTCTCCCCACTCCCCTTTACAAATTCTTTTAAATATATTCTGTTTCTCTGTAAGTACCAAATGATATTTATTACAATTTTTTAAATGAGAAAACTTTTTTGTCTTCTGTATTAGAGTTACAGGTAGTGATAGCACTTTTGATTTTGTTTAAAGACAATAATCTAGTGTGGGTTTTCCCCTGATACTTAAAAAACATACATACTCTTTGATTTGGACAACTGTATGTAGGACTGAATTGTGTCCTTCCCAGTCTTTCACCTTGGAGGCAGAGGGTGGAATTATTTCCTGTATATTTTGGCTACTCATTTGCTAACACCTGACATTCTAGTTTAGTCTATTCTATTCTATTCTATTCTTTTCTTTTCTCTCTCTCTCTCTCTCTCTTTCTTTCTTTCTTTTCTTTCTCTTTTTCTCTTTCTTTCTTTCTCCATCCCTTCCTCTCTCTCTCTCTCTTTCTTTTTTAAGATTTATTTTAGAGAGTGCACGAGTGGGGGAAGGGGCAAGGTAGGGGGAGCAGACTCACCACTGAGCGGGGGAGCCTGATGCTGGACTCAGTCTAGGACCCTGAGATCATGGTCTGAGCTGAAACTAAGAGTTGGACACTTAACGGACTGTGCCACCTGGGCACCTTAAGGGCATCTGACATTCTAATCCTCAGAGTCTGAACTTGCACTTTCACTTTCAAACTATGCTCTTTATTTTATTATTATTTTTGATATTAAAGTCTAGTTGACACAAATGTTGTATTAGTTTCATCGGTATAGTGATTCCGCAAGTCTGTATGTTACACTGTGCTCACCACAAGTGTGGCTACCATCTGTCACCACACAATGCTATTATAGTACCATCCACTCTGTTCCCTGTGCTGTACCTTTCATCCCTGTGGTTTATTCACTCCATAACTGCAAGCCTGTACCTCCTCCTCCTCTTTACTCGTTTGCTCATCCGCCCACCCCCTCCCTTCTGGCCCCCATTAGTTTTGTTCTCTGTAGTTATGAATCTGTTACTTATGTTCTTCAGATTTTGGTCTTATGTGGAGGTTGAGTTTACAGATTGCATTATGTCAATTTCCTGAATTAACTTTAGTTTTTTTTTGTTTTGTTTTCTTGTCATTAGTTGTATGTTAGATGTCAGCATTGAAATGGCATTCATACTTCCATTTTCACTCTAGGGAACTTAAGAATTTTACATTTTTAAATTTTCTTTTACATATATGTCTTGGCTTAGGTATGTTTTTATTTTATTGGGTTTTTTTTTTTTTTTTGTCTTACATATATTGTTTTAGTCAGTGACACTGAGAATGTTGGGAATCTGAGTGGAAGACATGAAATCATTATGTCATTCAGTGAATTTCTGTGAGTGGCACATGCAACTCTAATTAAATGTTTATTGGTTTGGATAAGCTCCTGGGGTTAGGGGAGAAACTAAAGATTAAGCCTGATAATATATAAGATGGGTACAGAAAAGAAACAACAACTCACATAAAGAGTAAAGACTCTATTTCACAGCCCTAAACAAATGTTAGTAGATTTAAAAGGACTAATTATATAACAACTGAATTGCATGGCAGTTGCTCTTTGGGGATATGCATGAGAAATTATTGTCAAGCCTGTAAATGTGAATACTAGTTTGCATTTTGTGGCCACAGGTCATAAACCTCAAACATACTATCATGCGAGGAATTTCACTGTTGATGATATGAGCTGCTCTAAACTTTATCTGCTTCATCTGAAGGATTTTATCTGTCCCATTTTGTTTATAAACTTAAAAAATTTTTTTCTTGGACAACAATATTCATATTTTAAGAGAAGTCCCTTTTTCTTTTATTTCTTTTTAATCTTTTAAATATTTATTTATTAGAGAGTGTGTGTATGTGTGTATGCACGTGCGTGCGTGCATGCATGCAAGTTGGGGGAGAGACAGAAGGTGAGAATCTCAAGCAGACTGCCCGCTGAGCATGGAGCCCGATGTGGGGCTGTCTCAGGACCCTGAGATCATGACCTCAGCTGAAATCATTCTCAGACACTTAACTGACTGAGCCAACCAGGTGCCCCTTTTATTTGATTTTAAAATAAGAAAGGCAGTATTCCTTTTTGGTAAGACATGATTTTTTCAAGTTTTTTTCTTTTATTTATTTATTTATTTATTTATTTATTTATTTATTTATGTGACAGATGGAGGTGACAAGTAGGCAGAGAAGCAGGCAGAGAGAGAGGAGGAAGTAGGCTCCCTGCTGAGCAGAGAGCCCCATGCGGGGCTCGATCCCAGGACCCTGGGATCATGACCTGAGCTGAAGGCAGAGGCTTTAATCCACTGAGCCACCCAGGCACCCTCAAGTTTTTTTTTTTTTTTTTTTTTTAAGATTTTATTTATTTATTTGAGAGAGAGAGTGAGCATGAGGGGGGAAGGGTAGAGGGAGAAGTAGACTCCTCGCTCAGCATGGACCCTGATGCAAGACTCATCCCAGGACCCTGGGATCAAGACCTGAGGCAAAGACAGATACTTAACTGACTGAGCCACCCAGGCGCCCGAGGTTTTTGTTTTAAGATTATATCAGAAAAATTTCTAAGGTAGTTTAAGATATCAAATAGTACTTGGTATAGAGTTACTACAGGAGGCTGAGACTTTTGGCTGTAGAAGACCTGCCTACAAAGTCTGCTCTTGGCTGGCGTTGGAGAACTTGACTGTTAAGTTTCCTACAGTGTGTAAAACTTTTCCTAAATGGGAATAGTGGCATACTGTGTCTCAACTGTTGGTAAAAGTGGTGCGGTTTCCACTGAATACCTGCTTTCTTTCTGGGAGTCTGGAATTCTGATACGTGGTAGGCTCCACAGAGACCTTGGGCTCAGTCTAAGGAGCTGCTGGCAGACAGTACTTCACATGTTACTGTTGCTGGAAGGGAGCATTTAGCTGCTTTCTGGGACAGCACTGCAGGAGGATTCTTGGAAGCTTAAGCCTGGTGTCCTATGGACTTCTCTCCACTTGCCTTTTCCTTTGCTGTTTTTGCTTTGTATCCTTTCATGTCATAAATCTCAGCCACAAGTATGACTCTGTGCCAAGTTATGTGGGTTGCGGGGTGATCTTGGAGGCCCCCCAATGCAGTACTGAAAGACTTACAGTGTAAAACCCTGTCCCATTCTGGTATACCCCCCTGCCCCCTGCAGTCTTAATTTTTTCCTTTTAGCTATTTTTTTTGGTATTTCCTTCTTTCTTTCTTTTTTTTTTTTTTTTTAAGATTTTATTAATTTATTTGACAGAGAGATAGAGAGTACAAGTAGGCAGAGCAGCAGAGGGAGAGGGAGAAGCAGACTCCCTGCTGAGCAGGGACCCTGATGCAGGACTCATCCCAGAACCCTGGGATCATGACCCGAGCCAAAGGCAGCCGCTTAACCGACTGAGCCACCCAGGTTCCCTGGTATTTCCTTATTTCTAAATGATATACTAAAACTCCTTTTTTTTTTTTTTTTTTTTTAAGATACCAGTTTTCGGGGTGGTGTATTAACTGGGTGTTACTGTAGATGACAATTTAGGTCTCATAGCCTTTCCTGAATTCTTTCCCTTTAGCAGTCTGATACAGTCATGCCTATCACAGTGTTTGATTGAATCAGTGTTCATTGTTTTCATTATGATGACTGGACAAATACTGTATAATGCCAAGCCAGGCAATAGGCTATTATTCTATAGTTTCATTTTCTCATCTACTTTTTTCTTTTCCTAACAGTTAATGGTTATCTCTTATTTTCAGTTTGCTTTTCTGTTCTGTTCCTATGACCGATTTATTCCAAAAGCTCCAGCAGCTCTTTACCAGATCTTACTGTTCTTTTCCACGTGGTCAGAGGTCTGTAAATCCCATTGTCCTCGGGAGCTCTTCTTCCTCCTGTGTCACTGTGAACCGTGTCACTAGTTGGTCACAGGCCTGCTTTTCCTGGGGCTGCCTTTGCTGCTTTCCAAGGTTGCACTCAAGTCATTGGGGTTCTTGAGAAAGTGTATGGGAAGTACCTTCTTTGAGACTGTGTGTCTGAAAATGTTCTTTATTCTACCTATATGCTTGAATGGTTGTTGGAACTAATTTTCTTTCAGAGTTTAGAAGCTGTTTTCTTTATTGTCTTTAAATTCTCAGTGTTCCTGTTAGCAAATTGTCCCTGATCCTTTGTAACTACTCTTTCTGGAGGAATCTGTTTTAGTATTCTCTGTCTATCCCATTGTGCTCTGAAACTTCTAATGTGCCTTGGTGTGGGTCTCTTCGTTTATTGTGTGGGGTGCTTAGTGGTCTCTTGTGGTCTGAGCATTCTTGTCCTTTAATTCTGAGAAAATTTCTTCATTTGAAGGACAAAATGTATTGTGGGTGCAGATACTGTTCACAAAATTTGGCATTTTCAAATAACAGGTTTATACTGGGTAGAGGTTCAGTATGTAATACATTAATGAGCCAGTATTTGGATTCTCTTATTACAGATTTAGGTTGGAGAGTCTTAGTTTGCAGCTTATTTTTAAAAACTGTAAAAACAAGGAAAAATTGCTTCTGCTGAATTTTAGCTTGGTATTTATTAATAAGGAATATTTATAAAATGCTGAATTTGTTTGACTTGTAAACTAGTTCAGCAGGTTATTGGTTTTCTAGACTGGGTCTTTTTCTGTGTTGATATTATCAAGTTTAATAAACCATTAAACCATTATTGGAGTTATTCTTGAAAGCTCATTTCGGGAGAGTTTAGCAATCTTTCTTTCTTCTCTATATTATTTTGTCCTTTTGCATGGGTGAATAATTCTTATTACATGTACTGATTAATACTGGTACCTGAGCAGAAAAGACTTTTTTAAGAATAATGTATATCCTAGTTCTTTGGAGAAAAACTGAATGTTTTTATGACACTTAGTTAGGTTTGAGTCTAGTTTTGTGAAACTTTTTTTTTTTTTTTTGCTTTATCTCAATTATAACTGTGAAAGTGCTTTTTACACTTTTAACTTAGTGCTTTTTGTCAGATACTGCTGAAGTAACATCTTTTACCTTTAGTGTAGTGCAACTCATGCATCTGCACTGTATTTTATATGCCACATACATACTTCAATATTTTAATGTTTGTGCATTATTGTGCACTTTCAGTTATTCATTATTGTGCATTATTGTGTATTTTCAATTTGTTTAACCACTTTACTACTAAGATTTTGCCTTTCCGTGCCCATTTTTCCCTTCACAGATTTAAATAAATTTCTTCATTAAAAACTATGGTGATGAAAAAACCCATTTTTTTTACCTGCAGTTCTCTCTGGAGAGAAATTACTCTTTTATACAGGAACCAGCCACAGGCTTTCATTTAGGAAAGATTAAAAGAGACATTTCTATTGTTGTGATGTGGGCATCGGGGTGGTGGGATGTTTATGGTAGAGGTGGGAGGAGCAACATTCTCGAAAAGGAAGATCTGGAGCGCCTGGGTGGCTCAGTGGGTTAAGCCGCTGCCTTCGGCTCAGGTCATGATCTCAGGGTCCTGGGATCGAGTCCCGCATCGGGCTCTCTGCTCAGCAGGGAGCCTGCTTCCCTTCCTCTCTCTCTGCCCGCCTCTCTGCCTACTTGTGATCTCTGTCTGTCAAATAAATAAATAAAATCTTTAAAAAAAAAAAAAAAAAGAAAAGGAAGATCTGTATTTTTTAATGGCTTGTGATCACAGTCATCTCTATGTATAGCATCCATGGCTTGCTCCCTTCTGAGAGATTTTATTGAGATATTCAATGAAATATATAGTTTATTACGTTTTAACAAATGTGTACATACATATAGCCCATATGCCTGTTAAGATATGGCACATAGCTGTCAACCCAGAAGATTCCCTCCTGCTGTTTTGTCCTCAGTGCTTGCTTCTGCCCCATAACCCCACAACAACAGTTTTTTTTGTTTTTTAAATTTTTTATTTATTTGACAGACAGAGATCACAAGTAGGCAGAGAGGCAGGCAGAGAGAGAGGAAGGGAAGCAGGCTTGATGCCGAGCAGAGAGCCTGATGAGGAGCTCGATCCCAAGACCCTGGGACCATGACCCAAGCTGAAGGCAGAGGCTTTAACCCACTGAGCCACCCAGGCGCCCCCACAACCACAGTTTTAAATTCTTTTGACAGAGGTAAGTTTCCTTGTTTCAGAACTTCACATGAACAGAATCCTACATTATGTGATCTTTTGTGTCTAGGTGTGCTGACTTGAAATTCATGTTTTGTTGTGTGTATGAGTAGTTTGTTCCTTCTAAAAAATGCTAATGTTTAAAAAAATGCTAACCTGAGTATATTGTAGTTGATTTAGTCTCTTGTTGATGAAAATGTAGATGTTTCTAGTTTTTATGAATAAAGTTACTCTGATTGTAAGCCTTTGTGGATATATTTCCATTTCTTTTGGGTAAATACGCAGTAGTGGAATATAGTAGGATTTAACAAGAGATACTGCCAAACACTTCCAAAGAGGTCAAATTTTACATTCCCACCAGCAGTGTATTAAAACTTCCTGGTGTCCCACATCTTCACCAGCATTAGGAATGATCTCATTCCATTTAAATTTTAGCCTTTCTAGATGGTGTTTTTTGATAGTTTACTGTGGTTTTAATTTGCATTTCTTTGGTGTTTAGTGAGTTGGAGCTTTTTTCATGGGCTTCTTGACTAGTCATATATTTTTATTTGTTAATTGTTTTCTCAACTATTTTGCCCATTTTTTCCCCTGGATTGTTTACCCTTTTATTATTGAATTGTAAGAAGTTCTTTACATATTATGGATATACATTTTTTGTCAGGTATATATTCTGTAAATGTCTTTTCCAAGATTGGCTTGACTTCATTTTCCTAATAGTGTTTTTTAATGAACAGAAGGTTTTACTTTTCATAAGGTCCAATTTTTCCATCTTTAATATTATAGTTAATGTTTTCTGGTTGTGACTGGGAAATTCTTAGCCTGACATCTTAAAAGTCTGTTTTTCTTTAGAAGTTTTATAGTTATTAACTTTGAAATTTTATTTATATGATTTATCATGAATTACATTTTATGTATGAAATGTGACAGAGTGGCTTGAGCTTCTCTTTTTTTCCATACGGTTATCCAACATCATTTGTTGAAGACTTTCCTTTCCTGCATGAATACCTTTGGAACCTGTATTGAGAATCAATTGACTGCATACATGTGGGTCTCATTCAGAATTTTGTTTGGTTCCACCAACCTGTTTGTCTTTGTACTCCAATACCATGCCATCTTGATTACTTTAGCTTTAATAACTGCACTTTTCCAAGGTGGTTGTGGCTGTTCTGTTTTGTGCATTTCTAAAAATTTTAGGATCAGCTTGTCAGTTTCTTTTGAAAAGCTTGTTTGTTTTTTTTCCCCCCTTATTGATGTATAACTTACATGTAAGATGCACCCAGTTGGAAGTGTACAGTTCTTTGTGGTTTGGCAGTTGTGAATACCTATGAAACCATCACCACGATCATGATGTAGAACACTTTATCATCCCCACATTCTCTTGTACTTCTTTGCATTCACTTTTCTGGCTGACCACGTCTGTCCCAGGAGCACCTTTGATTGGCGTTCCATCACTACAGATTAGTTTTGCTTGTTTTAGAATTCCATATACATGGACTAATGCAATGTGTGTTCTTTTGTGTCTGGTTCTTTGGTTCATTGTTTTTGATACTCATCTATGTTGTGTTTATCAGTAATTCATTCCTTTTTATTGCTGAATAATATTTCATCAGGATGTATGATAATTTGTTAATTTTCGCTTGTTGATAGATATTTGGGTCATCTCCAGTTTTTGTCTGTCATAAATAAAGGTACTGTGAACTTTCATTGACAAGTCTTTGTGTGTGCTTACATTCTCATTTCTCTTGAGAGTGGAATTGTTAGGTGATAAAAGTGTATATTGGGATACCCGGGTGGCTCAGTCATTAAGTGTCTGCCTTCAGCTCAGGTCATGATCCCAGGGTCCTGGGATTGAGCCCTGCATCGGGCTCCTTGCTCAGTTGGGAGCCTGTTTCTCCCTCTGCCTGCTGTTTTATTTATTTATAAATAAATTAAAACATTAAAAAAAAAAGTGTATGTTAATTTTATAGGAAACTATTAAGTACTTTTCCAAAGTGACTATGTAGTTTTACCTTACTGTCAGTAACAGATGAGAATACCAGTTGCTGCACATTCATGTCAACCCTTGGTACTGCCAGTCCTTTTAATGTTAGTGGTTGTGTAGTAGGTTTGTAGGAGGTAATGTGGTTTTAATGTTCTTTTTTTTTTAAAAGATTTATTTATTTATTTATTTATTTATTTAACAAATAGAGAGACAGCCAGAGAGGGAACACAAGCAGGGGGTGGTTTTAATGTTCTTTTTTTTTTTTAAAGATAGATTTATTTATTTATTTATTTATTTAACAAATAGAGAGACAGCCAGAGAGGGAACACAAGCAGGGGAAGTGGGAGAGGGAGAAGCTGGCTTCCCACTGAGCAGGGAGCCCAATGCAGGGCTCTATCCCAGGACCTCTGGATCATGACCTAAGCTGTGGTAGGTGGATACTTAATGCCTCAGCCAACCAGGCACCCCTACTTTGCATTTTCTTAAAGAGTATAATGATATTGAGCATTGTTTCATGTGCTTTTTGATTGTGTATTTTCTTTGGTGAAGTATCTGTATCTTTTGCTTGCTGTTATTATTTGCTCATTATTTTGTGATTGGTTTGTCTTATTGATTTGTAAGATAATATGTACCTTCTAGGTTGTATGTATACACATTTATTTTTTCCTAAAGAAATGAGTTCTTTGTCAGATTTATATATTACAAATATTTTCATCCAGTACGTGGATTGTTGTTTAATTTTCCTAATTTAATTTTCTTGCAGTGTGTAGATGGTTTAGCTTTTGATGAAATCTCATTTATCAGTTTGTTCTTTTATGGTTTGTGCTTTGTGCTTTTTGTGTTCCACCTGAGATATTTTTGCCTGTATTTGCTTGTTCTGTCGTTTACTGAGGGTTCTGAGATAAATGGGGATTTGTCTATTTCTCTCTTTGTAGTTCTGTCAGTTTTGCTTCATGTATTTGGAGTTCTGTTATGAGGCATGTACGTGTGTAGAATTGCGTCGTTTATGGTTGTGGGGATGTCCTTTATTTCTGGCAGGGCTTCTTGTATTGCAATTTATCGTCTGGTATTACAGTCACTCCACTTTTCTGATGTTATGGGTTTGTATGGTATATCTTTACCATTCGTTTACTTTTAACCTCTCTGTATAATAATTATCTTTAAAGTAGATCTCTTATAAACAGTGTATCACTGAATCCTGCTTTTTTGTGCAGTCTGATTTTCTCTGCCTTTTTATTGGACTGCTTAGTTCATTGCCTATAGTGTAATTACTGGTTTTAGTTCTATATTGCAATTTGTTTTCTGTGTAATTAATCTTTTCTTTGGAGGTTTTCTTTTCCTCTTTTGCTTCTGGCTTCCAAGTGTGGTCTCTATTGACACTGAGGTGGGGTGGCCTCATTACCGCTGGGTGATGCTGAAAATTCTGACTCTTCTCTAGGCCTCCTCTGAGACTACCCAGCAGGAGTGGAGTGGGGCTCTTAGTTACTTAAGTTTGGGATGGAAGTCCAGATCCTTCACATGGTCTCCATTGACACCCTTGCAAGAGCAGAGTACTCTTAGCAGCTGGCAGGTGTGGAAGGCCCAGCTCCCCACTTGGGGCACCCCTTGAGGGTGCAACTCTCATCTCCTTCTTACTGGTGCGGTTGGGGGCATGGCTACAGATTTTTCTGGTGTTTGCCTGGAGCTATTTACTAACTCCACTATTATCTTAAAAGTTTTCTGGGATGTAGAGGTAAAAAGAAAACTCTGGAAACTCCCAACTCTGTTCTTAGAATCCTGAGGCACCTGGGTGGCTCAGTGGGTTAAAGCCTTTACCTTCGGCTCAGGTCCTGATCCTGGGGTCCTGGGATGAGCCCCGAATCGAGGCTCTCTGCTCAGCGGGGAGCCTGCTTCTCTCTCTCTCTCTGCCTTCCTCTCTGCCTACTTGTGATCTCTCTCTGTCAAATAAATAAGTAAAATCTTAAAAAAAAAAAAAAAAAATCCTGAGGTCCTTAACCACCAGCCTTCTTATCTGTCAGTCTTATTGTCTTTTTTTTTTTTAAACTAATATTCAGGATTTTTAGTTGTACTTACCAAGAGGAGTAGGGATAAGTGTTCTTTTTTCAAATCTTTACAAATTTACATCAGTTCTTCTGTTGCCTTAGAAGTAGGAATTTCTAATATTTGTTTTATTTTCTTACCTTAGGCTACTTATACTCAAATTTACCAGGGACCTTCTAGGGCTGCTTCTGCCCATTTATTTGGTGAAGTGGCTCCTGCAGTGGTCCCGTGTGTCCTAATGGAAGCATATTAATGTTTTAACATCATTGTGCATTCAGGCCTTCACCCTTCATGTATGCTGTTAGCTGCTGTTCTTCCTTCTACTCATTCCCAACTCTTGGGGAGGCAAGTCAACAAATATTTGTCTCAAGTAGTTTTTGCAAGATAATCTGTTGAACGCTTTATGGGGAAACCTGTCTTCTCCACCAGACTAGGATGGAAATTGAGTAATGATAACAAATGAACTGGGAGAACGTGTGTGTGTGTGTGTGTAGACATAGGTTACAAAATTCTGTAGGACAGGAGAGAACAACCCAAATCTGTGTGGCGTTTGGTTGTACATATTCCTGCCCTTACTCCTCTTACTGTGAGTTTTGTCGCTTGCTGGCTTTGGAATTAGTGAGGACTCGGCTACATCAAGGCTGATGTCTTCAGCTGGGCCCTCAGTTGGCATTCAGTCAGAACCCACCTTGTCTTTCCATGCCTTTCCTGCCCTTCCCAGGAACTGCTCCCATCAGACCAGGTTTGCTGCCATCCCACAAATAAGCCCTGTGTTCCTGCCTGTGTCTGTACCGCGCCTTTCCTCCTGGCATGCATGTCCTCTCCTCTGCATGGTCGACACGAAGGGCAGTGTAATGGGAAGAGTGGATGCTTTCAGGGTAGATCCCAGTTTTCCTTCTTGCTGTGTGACTTAGGGTTAAGTCACTGTGACCCACTCCTGTTTGTGAACATGGAAAAGTACTTCTTTTCTCACAGGATGTACTAAGTTTAGTTAATGTATGTGAATGTTGCTGAAGCCACAGGAATTCAAATAAAATTTGGGTTCCATTGCTTTGTTTCCTTAATTAAAATGTAAGGCAAAGGGTTCACTTCTAGTCTTTGTCTCATCGGCAGTACACAGTATGTTAAGAACATGGAAAAAACTAATTAGTTCATTAAGTAAATGTTTGAGTACCTCCTGTAATGCCTGTGTTGTGTTAAATGCTGGAACTTACAAATTTGCTGGACAGGACAGATGGGTGCCCAGGCAATTAAAACAACACAGGGCTTGCAGTGCCGGAGGTGTGTTTCGGAGATTTTGGGAGCATGGAAAAGGAGTGATGAGGGAGGATTCCTGGATAAAATGTTGCTGGTAATTGTTCCTTTTTTTTTTTTTTTTTTTAAAGAACAGCTTTATTTAGGTATAATTTACATATCATAAGATCTGTCCACTTTAAGTGTGTAATTCAGTGATTTTTAGTAAATCAACCAGTTTGTTGTAACCTTTACCACCATCCAAATCTAGGCTGTTTCCATCACTTCAAAAAGATTCTTCATACCCATTTTTAGGCATCATGGTGAAGGATAAGTGTGCATTGGCCATGCAGAAGTGCGGGAAGGAGGGCGGGCTCCTCTGGAATGAAGACAGCATGCACAAAGCCAGGGGAGCATAGGACAAAATGGCTCAGTGTGGAAGGAATGCCTATCAGCGGGTTTATTTCTGTAGTTTACAGCTGTGCTCTTCCTGGCAGCTGTGTTCTGGATTCCCTGGTCCTTGGAGCTTAGTTTCCTCACCTGTAATGTGTAACTGTTAGGCTGCTGGGCTCTAGCTCTGCCTAAACTCTCAAATCCTGTGATCGTCAACACTTGTGATGCCTTTGGGGGGCCTGGATGGCTCAGTGGGTTAAGCCTCTGCCTTTGGCTCAGCTCATGATCTCAGGGTCCTGGGATGGAGCCCCACATCGGGCTCTCTGCTTGGTGGGGAGCCTGTTTCCCTTCCTCTCTCTTTGCCTACCTCTCTGCCTACTTGTGATCTCTCCTCGCTGTCCAATAAATAAGTAAAATCTTAAAAAGCAAACAAACAAACTTACGATGCCTTTGGTTGAAAAGAAAAGAACCTGTTCTTCTAAAAAAAAAAAGTAGCCAAACAGAAAAACAGAAGAATTAGAGTAATGCTTACAGATCCTTCAATGGAACTTTTTGCTCTTTTTTATGTTTTCCTGATTATGTGAGCAATAATGCATCGTGGGTAGAAAAATTGTGAAATGCAGGAAGATAGGAAGAAAACATAGGTCACCTATGATCTTATCATTCAGAGATAATTGTTATTAACATTCTCTGGTTCTTATGAGGTTGTTTTTTTTTTTTTTTTTTTTTAAAGAGAATGTGCATGTGTGTGAGCAGGGTGAGGGAGAGAGAATCCCAAACAGCCGAGGCATCCAGTGCAGAGCCTGACCCTGGGCTTGATCTCACAACACTAAGATCATGACCTGACCCATCAGACGCTTAACCGACTGAGCCACCCAGGCACCCCTGTTTTTACGAATTTTTTTTTACATATATGTTTATATACTTCAGTATTGATATTGTGCTGTAAAGTTGTTTTCCCCCACATTATTAAATAGTATTAAAAATGTGATTTTAAATGCTGCATGATTTTTATGAAATTAAAAAAACACGGCCTGTGCATTTTTTTAAAACAACAATAGTAATAAAAATAATAAAAGAACACAGTAAGTTTCAGACTATGTAGAAGGAATTAAAAAAAACCTCTCTCTCTCCTGTTTTTACCATTTCAGGAGTTAACAGTAGTTAACTGTTTCTTTAATGCTTTCATAAATTGTATGTATTAATTTGTATTCCATTATGTGGATAAGTCATAATTTAACTGATCTTTTATAGATAGCCATTAAGATCATTATGTTTTTGCTTTTACAGTGTTGAAGTAAATATTTTCAGGTGTATGTCTTTGAATTCTTGTAAAAGTATATCAGGAGGATTCCTAAAAGGAATGCGTGGATCAGAAAGTACATTTTGTATTTTGGTATATATTGCCAAATTGCATTTCAAAAAAGACTGCTAATTTATACTTCTATTATTAGTAGATATTCTCATGAGTCCCTCTCTGCTTATATCTTTACAAATATTTGGTATTATATACTATTTTGTTCTTTACAGTCTGATGTTAGAAAATTGGTAACTTACTGTTTTATTTTATGGTTTAAAAATGAGAATTGTACTTGGGGGTCCCTGGCTGGCTCAGTGGGTTAAGCCTCTGCCTTCAGCTTAGGTCATGTTCTCAGGGTCCTGGGATGGAGCTCCACATCGGGCTCTCTGCTCATCAGGGAATCTGCCCCCCTCCCCCACCGCCTCTCTGCCTACTTGTGATCTCTCTCTCTTTCTCTCTCTGTCAAATAAATAAATAAATAAATAATCTTTAAAAAAATTAGAATTGTACTTGAACATTATTTTCATATGGATATTAGTCATTTTTCTATGAATTACATCATATCCTTTGTGTAGGTATCTTGATTTGTTCATATTTTTATTGATTTGTAAGAACTCTTTGCAGTTTAAAGAACTTAGCTGTTGCAAATTGCAATTAAAAAAAATTTTTTTTTCTTATATTTGCTTGTCTTGACTGTGTTCATGGTCAGAAAAGGTCTTGTCGGGGCGCCTGGGTGGCTCAGTGGGTTCAAGCCTCTGCCTTCAGCTCAGGTCATGATCTCAGGGTCCTGGGATCGAGCCCAACATTGGGCTTTCTGCTCAGCGGGGAGCCTGCTTCCCTTTCTCTCTCTCTGCCTGCCTCTCTGCCTATTTGTGATCTGTCAAATAAATAAATAAAATCTTTAAAAAAAAATTAAAAAAAATCAATTAAAAAAAAAAAGAAAAGGTCTTGTCATGTAGGGCTTGTGGATTTTTTAAAATTGCAAAATAGGGGCGCCTGGGTGGCTCAGTGGGTTAAGCTGCTGCCTTCGGCTCAGGTCATGATCCCAGGTCCTGGGTTCGAGCCCCACATCGGGCTTTCTGCTCAGCAGGGAGCCTGCTTCCTCCTCTCTCTCTGCCTGCCTCTCTGCTTACTTGTGATTTCTCTCTGTCAGATAAATAAATAAAATCTTTAAAAAAAAAAATAAAATTGCAAAATAACCTTAAAAGTAAGTGCAAAGAGAAACAAGTGATCCTAGTAGTTTTCCAAATGAATATGATAAGTATATTAATGAGGAATAAGAACTAATCCAAGTAACTTTTGAACACTGTATGTGGACTGTAACCTCTAAGGAAGAAAAAGTGAACAAATCTTGAGTTCTTACTGTGTTTGTCCTTTGCAGTGTCCATTCTAGTGAATCTATTTTGTTTGTATTTTAGGATTGAACAAATAAGGTCTCCCTTGTTTCTTTCAACAAAATTGCAGTACAAGATAAAATAGTTATTATCAACACAGAAATGACTTAATATCATGCAATATAGAATTTAAGCATCTATAATTGTGTGAATCATCAAATATATCACTACAGCTATTGTAAATTTTAATAATGATTCTGAACTATTCATGCATAGCTATATAAGTTGTTTTTATAATTTATTATTTATAGTTCATAAATAATATAGTTCACAAATAATTATATAGTTCATAAATAATTATAATATAATATAATAATTATAATTCATAAATAATATAGTTCATAAATAATTATAGTTCATAAATAATATGAACACATTGTTCATAACCTTAAAGAAAATAGTAAGATTTATGTAGCCACCAAAATGAAACCCCTTACAATGGGGGACTTCTTTGTAAAAGAAACTCTGTATACTACTTTGAGAATTCTGATTTTCATTTGGTTTATTTTTCTAGTACTTAAGCTAGCTGGTGCTTTCTACAAAAGCTCTTTGAGGACTGAAATGTGTGATGAATGGAATATAACTTGAGATGATAAAATGAAGGAATATTTCTAAAGAGGGGTCGTGAAGAGAAATATTTTTGGTTTGTAAATGCGAGATTACTCACCATGTTTTGTGTGTGTTTGGTGCTTTTGTGTTTTGGTTGGTGTTGATGACCTTTTTCCCTTATGTGCAGGTGTAATGGATAGGTAACAGAGAAACCCTCTTCACTGTCTCATCAGGGAGGCAGAATGACTGAGTGCTTCCTGCCCCCCACCAGCAGCCCCAGTGAACACCGCAGGGTGGAGCATGGCAGTGGTCTTACCCGAACCCCCAGCTCTGAGGAGATCAGCCCTACTAAGTTCCCTGGATTGTACCGCACCGGCGAGCCCTCGCCTCCCCATGACAGCCTCCATGAACCTCCTGACATAGTGTCTGATGATGAGAAAGACCATGGGAAGAAAAAAGGAAAATTTAAGAAAAAAGAAAAAAGGAGTAAGTGCCATTTTTCTCTATGCTTTTGATATGTTTTAGATAAACTCTTACTCTGATCCCTTACCTGCTGTCTTCTGGAATATGTCCAAAGACTCTTGTTTGACATTCTCTGTTCTTTACTTTTCTGGGTCTCAATTTTTGTATACTAGAGTTGTATTTTAGGGTCCTATTCTTGTGAATAAAAATACCAAGTTTCCACAAATGGTAAAGTTTTTTGGTAGAAGTTTCTTATATTGGTTATTTTAAATAATGTATAAGAAGTAGATATTGGAATTTTACTTATATAGAATATTACTTTCTTGGCTAGGTTGTGTAAGCCATTTGGGGTACTACACTTTATTGGAACTGTGAAAAAAGTAGTTATTTGTTTGTCTTAAGCAAATACCATAATGCATTCTATTTATAGTTCCTATTCAGTAGGAAAGGTGGGTTGTTTAAGCATAGCTCTTTAGTATGTTAAAAGCAGATCAGTTGAGTTATTTCAAGTATTGCTTTATTTTGAATTTTATGGTATTTTTAAGTTAATTTGTTTTTTGAAGCATAACACTGAGGTAGAATGGACACATTGTGTATAACTTGAATGAGATATCGCAAAATGGATATATGTCCTTATAATTAGAAGCATCTGGAAATAGAGTCTTATCAGCACCCTAGAAATTCCCTTCCATTATCCCTTCAAAGGGAATCCCCCACCCTTCCCAGAGGTAAAGCTTCTTTCAATATAGCTTGAAACTGCCTGATTTTGAATTTATAAAAATTAAGCATATTTCCTTTTGCATCTAGTTTCTTCTGCCCAAAGGTACATTTGTTAGATTCATCCATGTTGTTTAACGTGACAGTAATTCATTTTTTATTGCCGGATTTTGTTTCGTTGCATTAATATACTAGAATGTACTCTGCTGTTATTGGTCATTTGGTTGTTTGCCTTCTTTGGCTCATGAATAGGGCTTCTGTGAGTGTCACAGGTGTTTATACATTTCTGTTGTGTATGCCTGTGATTGGAGTTCCTCTCTTATAGGCCATGCTCATTTTAGCAGTAGTAGATCATGCAAAACAATTTTCCAAAGTGGTTGTACCAGTTTACACTCACACCAGCATTGTCTGAGAACTGCATTGGCTTTATATCATGGTATCATGCCCTCCATGTTCCCGCCCTTCTGGTTGTAGTATTTTAAATAGAGGGTGATTTGTGAAATAATTTTTTATTTTTGTTATGAAATAGCTTTTAAGGCAGCTGGCTAAAGAAAAGAATAGGAGAATTATATTTGGAGGCAACAAAACCAAGCGAGGATAGTTCTAATATGATACAGAGCGTCAGTGTGGAAACCAGGGCTCGTGATGCTGGGAAATGGGTGGATGCATCGGCCACCACCCAGAGGCGAGGGAATCTCCTGGCTCTGTCCTTCATCCACCTGAGGCTTCAGTCCCTGCTCCAGTCTCCAGAAGGAACTTAACAGATAGTGACAGGAGGGCAGGGTGTGATAGGGGAAGTACCAGAGCCTCCAAACACCAGTGCCATTTGTGTCATGGTGTCAGACTGCTTCAAATTACAGGGACCAAATGTGTGAAAAAAATCTAAAGTGAGTACGAGCACATTGTCAGATCATGAGAAAAAGCTCTATTATAGAAGGACCCTTTCCATTAGCCCTCTGTAGATCCTTTGTTGTGTATTCATAATACTTGGTTTGCCAAAACTCCACCTAAAACCAGTCGTAAAGGTAACTGGTCCTCTGCATTTCCCCGTCTTGTGGTCAGGAGATGTCACTGCCTCATCTCCTTTGACCCGAGAAGAAACCTGTTTCATTACTGGCAGTACCCAGGAGGCACTGGCCAGGAGTGAAAAGCGAGGTAGCCAGTGCCTGGTAGCACTTTTTTTTGGGTCCTGTTTTTAGGAAGTTTATGGCTGGGTTGACATTAAACAGATAGATGACTTCTATTTCCTGTACTTCTTCGGCAGCTGAAGGCTATGCTGCCTTTCAGGAAGATAGCTCTGGAGATGAAGCTGAAAGTCCTTCCAAAATGAAAAGGTCCAAGGGAATCCATGTTTTTAAGAAGCCCAGCTTTTCTAAAAAGAAAGAGAAGGATTTTAAAATAAAAGAGAAACCCAAAGAGGAAAAACATAAAGAAGAAAAGCACAAAGAAGAGAAACATAAAGAGAAGAAGTCGAAAGACTTGACAGCAGCTGATGTTGTTAAACAGTGGAAGGAAAAGAAGAAAAAGAAGAAGCCAATTCAGGAGCCAGAGGTGCCTCAGATGGATGTCCCCAATCTCAAGCCCATTTTCGGAGTTCCCCTGACCGATGCAGCTGAGCGGACCATGATGTACGACGGCATCCGGCTGCCGGCGGTGTTCCGCGAGTGCGTGGATTACGTGGAGAAGTACGGCATGAAGTGTGAAGGCATCTACAGAGTGTCAGGTACTGGGGATACGCACTCCTCTTGGATGGTCTGAAAATTCACTTCCGTTTTTCACAGGAAGGAAAATGATCGACTTGTGAGGAAAATTGTGGCATGGGTCCTAAGTCTTGTCCATTTCCTCTATCCTTCCAGTTGAGCGGAAATACCCCCCAGCTTGTGTGTGTGTGTGTCCACAGTTTGCTTTTCTGTGATATTCCCTTCCCTTAGGAGGCTTTCCACACTAGTTTTCACAGTTGGGAGCAGCCCCCGAGTCAAAGAGAAGCATCTGAGTAGCCTCCCTTCCCTCTGGTGCACTCAGACTGTGCTTTATTCTTCCCGCCTCCTTCCTCTCTGAGCAGGGCTCAGTGTTATGAGGGAGATGAGCAGGACAAGGAAGGGTATCTGGGTGAACAATGCGTCTTGGCCGCAAGACACTTTTTAAAAAACGATTATTTATTTATTTATTTATTTGATAGAGATCACAAAGGCAGAGAGGCAGGCAGAGAGAGAGGTAGGGGAGCAGGCTTCCCGCTGAGCAGAGAGCCCGATACGGGGCTCAATCCCGGGACCCTCAGATCATGACCCGAACCGAAGGCAGAGTGCTTTAACCCACTGAGCCGCCCGTGCGCCCCCCGCGAGACACTTTTATTGACATAATCCTCTTCCCTGAGTTCGGCTAAGGGACATACAAATGTTACTTGCTTAATGTTTAGGCCCAAATGTGAATGCTTTTGTCAGCTGCGTGCAGCTGTTCCATAGATGAGTAAAACTGATTTTCCATCTATGTATGTTCCCTATCTGTGAAAATTAAAATTTCATGTTTGGCAAGAATAGAATTCATTCAGGTGTCTAAAATCAAGCACAATGTATACTATTGTACTGATTAAAGGAAAAGGATTCTGTTTCTTACAAAGTAGTAGGACTTTTGAACTATATAGGGTAGAAGTCTGTCCTGCCTGTGGCAACATCTGTCCTCCAGATCATCGCCTTCCTGTGATTCAGTTTCTTAATACTGAGATCTGTTTTATAAAAACTTGTTGGTCACACGTTTTCATTATGAATCAAATCATACACATTTAGAATATATAGAGAGACTCTCTTGAGTTTTTCCATTTATTTGGCTCATACACATTTTTAGAGGGCAGGTTTGATATTTTTTTTTTTCTTTTTTTGGGGAAGGGACAGGCACCTTTGGTATTTGGGGAACCCTTTACCTAGTCCCCTAGATAGCATGTCATTGTTTAAGAGTATTCTAGCTAACATGTTAACCATTTTCTAGAAAATAAAATCCACAAGTTAGGCATTGAATTTGAATTTATAAATCTTTAGTAACATGAAAATAAACACATTTAAATGAATTTGAAAATTTGGCTTTTATTTTGTTTTTTTTTAGGATTTTATTTATTTATTTGACAGAGAGAGAGAGCACAGGTAGGCAGAGCAGTAAGCAGAGGGAGAGGGAGAAGCAGGCTCTCCACTGAGCAGGGAGCCTGATGTGGTGCTCGATCTCAGGACCTTGGGATCATGACCTGAACTGAAGGCAGCTGCTTAATGGGCTGAGCCCCCCAGGAGCCCCCCAGAATTTGACTTTTAAAGCTAAGTAATGATGAAAAAACCCCTAACTAATGATTAATTGATTTGTAAAGATTTAAACAGTACTGACATAGCTGCTTTTCTCACATGAGTTTGATAGGCAGAAAGGAATTTTGTTGGAGGTGAAAGTTTCTCTGAAGAGTTTCTACAGCTTTGTTCAACAGATTCTTTTGTTTTTGACCTATTTTTGATGTTTGCATTCTTTTGGAGAGTCAGAGTTGCAGAACTCCTCTCTTTGTGTGCCAGAGCGTTCAAATGGAGCTGTTCCCCTGATCATTGATTCCTGGAGGCTGAGCTTCTGCTTTGATCAATTTTTTATTATTTTTTAAGCTCTGACAGTGTGCTGCATTCTGGATTAGAGTTTATGGCTGTGACTTTTCTTTCTTTGAGTGCCCATAACAATACTCCTTTCTGCTGGAGATTTTTGGCTCTTATTCATATGTAAATTCCAGTTTTAGAACAAATATATGTCATTTTGGACATGCTCTTTCTTTACCTAGGATGTTCTATTTGAAGTGTCCAATTCTTTTTTTTTAAGATTTTATTTATTTATTTGACAGACAGAGATCACAAGTAGGCAGAGAGGCAGGCAGAGAGAGAGAGGGGGAAGCAGGCTCCCCGCTGAGCAAAGAGCCCGATGCGGGGCTTGATCCCAGGACCCTGGGATCATGACCTGAGCCAAAGGCAGAGCCTTAACCCACTGAGCCACCCAGGCGTCCCTGAAGTGTCCAATTCTTAAAAAGAAAACATTTTGATAATTTCAGAGTAACAGCAAACCAGACACATATTTTAGTTGTTTACTTGTGCAGTTTTCTGGATAGACAGATGGGGGAGAAAAATTAGATACATATAAATAGAGGAGGTCTTTGCTAAGAATTTTACTTGAAGTTGTCACTCAAGAAAAAGGGAATTATTGAGGCACGGAGGTGGCTTAGGCAGTTAAGCATCTAATTCTTGATTTCGGTTCAGGTTGTGATCTCAGGATTATGGGATTGACCCCCACGTCAGGCTTCACACTCGTCACCAAGTCTGCTTATCCCTCTCCCTCTGCTCCTCCCCTCCTCCAATAAATAAATAAATAAATAAATAAGATCTTAAAAAAAAAAAAAAAAAGAATTATTTTCTTTTTCAAAATGACCATTATATAAAAATAAGCTTTGTCTTCTTACTTTCATACTTAGAGTTAACCGATTTTGTCAGTGCTGGATAAGTTACAGACCTTTTGGAAAGGAAGGTTTTCACATAAGATAAGGAATGTCAAAGCCTGGACGGAAGCATTATTGATTATAAAATGCTGTTCAGATTAGATGACACTGGAGTATTTGCATCGACCATTACAGTCTCTTCGCCTTAATCTGTGGCTTGTTTCAAATAATTGGCCTAAAGTTTTGAGCATTAAACACAACAGAAAGCTACCTTGTACTTTTATGAATCCATATCACTTAAATGCAGATTGGCCTAAGGACTTAAAAACTTATAAAATGTTTGAAAAACAGTCATTTTGTGTGTCAGCATTTCTTTCTGTCCCCTAAGAAAAGCAAAACAATTTGATTTTAGAAACCCAAGTTTCACTTTTTTTGGTTCCAGCTGTGTTTCAGATTAAGGAAATAACAATTGAAACTTAAAAATAGAAATCAGATGGGGATTATTTAATGGACAAGATTTTTCAAAGAGTGTGTTTTGACAGCAAACCCACCTTTTGCATTTATCATATGTTTGCTTATAAAAAAGTAATTATTCACAACTTTTGGACACATTTATAAATACTGAGTTGTGTTTTATGTTGTCAGTCTTGTAACTTGTTAGAAAAGGCAGTTGGCCACTCATGTGGAGCAAGATTTATGCTTGGATTGTAGTTGAATGTTTGCCTGAATTTTTACCTACCTAGATTTAAACTAAAACAAAACAAAACAAAACAAAACAAAAAACATTGCCCCCCGAGTCACTTGGCATGTTTTGAAACTTAAGATATTCTGTGATTGCTCTCATGTTTTTTTTCTAAGTATTGAGTTTCCATTATTTAGCTTTTGGTTGAATTCACCCACACAGTGTGGTCTTTCGTATTACTTTCTTCATAGAGGAATTGTGCACACCTTGAGCGGATAAATGCTTCATAACTAGAGGTTTGTTGTTGTCAGATTGGCTCTCCCCAGATCTCCCCCTAGGAGCGGGTGCCATGCTAAAAAAAGCTGTGTTTGATTATTTATATTTTCTTGATACTCTTTCTCTTTGGAATTTGAATGTTTTTAGGAATTAAATCAAAGGTGGATGAGCTGAAAGCGGCCTATGACAGAGAGGAGTCTCCCAATTTGGAAGAGTATGAACCTAACACTGTAGCCAGTTTGTTGAAGCAGTATTTGCGAGACCTTCCGGAGAATCTGCTTACCAAAGAGCTGATGCCTCGCTTTGAGGAGGCATGTGGAAGGAGCACAGAGAGCGAGAAGGTGCAGGAATTCCAGCGCTTGCTCAAAGAACTGCCAGAATGTAACTATCTCCTGATTTCTTGGCTGATCGTGCACATGGACCATGTTATCGCAAAGGAACTGGAAACAAAAATGAATATACAGAACATTTCTATAGTGCTCAGCCCAACGGTTCAGGTACATGACCTTCTCTGCGCATGTGCCCTCTGACGCTGACCCTGGGGAGTGTCAGAGACATTTTCTGTTGCTGGGTCGCATTCAGAACAGTTAACCAGCAAATGTAGACGGTAGATTAGCCTGAATATCGGTCTTTTTCTTTCAGGATATGGACAGTGTCATCATATGACCAGCGTGTAGCTTTGTAATTTGAGTATTGTACAGTCTTTGGTCTGGGTTTCTAAACCAGTTTCTGATGGCAGTGATCCATCGTGAGCGGAGGGAGGCCCATGGTTCCCACGATTACAGAGTTCATCTGTAGAATTTCAAAGATTTATTTTTTCGAATAGCACTGTTGCCTCATTATATCATGTCCACATATCAGACTCAGGCACAAGGGGGCCTAACATCATTTGTTTGTTAAGTCAGGGACTTAACCTGGTGATTTCATTCATAAAGATAGATCCTAGGGAAGGATGTTACAGAAATTTAATCTGAGGAGACATTTCAGGGAACTGGGTAGTGTGTTAATTGGTGTCTCTTTACAACATAAATATTTGGCATTTGTTTATTGCTCCTCATTTGGTGCTGGCACAGAGCATATATTTTCCTTTAATTAGAATTATTGATATTTTATTGAGGCTAGACACAAAAGACAAAAAAAATGGAGTGATGGTTGTATTTTTATTTTAAGCTCTCTTTTTGGCCAATATACTAGGTTATTATCAGCCACTGTTATAATGCACAGTTGTAAGAGGGTATTTTCTTACACTTTCATTGTTCATTGATTGTGTTTAGGAGGTAAAATGTTTCTCAGATTTCAGTTTGATCATTCAGACTAGTCAGGCTTGCAGAATTTGGTAAATATTACATTGTTACTTGATATTACTATATTGGGGACAATTATTTCATAGAAGGTTCAAGTGTATTGTAAGTGTTAGGTAGAAAATAATTGAAGTCCTGATCTAGCATATGAGCATATTTAAATGCTAGCTGTGCACATCTGCCCCCAAGGCATCGTTTCTGGAGTCAGGGTTCTTGCACGCGGCCCAGCTTGACACCTGCAAGTGCTCTCACTTCCTTCATGTTCCTCAGTGGATCTACTTGTGTGTGTTAAAAGGTCTCAAAATAACTTGAGAATAAAGAACATAAGATTTTTTAAAATCAGTTAATATTATATTGCTAAAAAAGAGCAAATTGATGACCAGTGACTTCTGCATCCTTTCTCCTGTCCTTTTACCCCACCCGGTTCCTTACGGTGCTGGAATACCCGACTGAACTCCTGCTGCTTTTCTGTTCTTTTCTTTCAATTGGCCATTGATTAGCAAAGCATATCTGGTCACTACTGAGGAAAACTGTCATCCCCATGTCTAGGATTAAAGGATATACTGTGCAACAGACACAAATTAAATGAAATAAAATGATAATTTGAATAGGGTTTTTTTTTTTTTTTGCAAATCTTTTTATTTATTTTTTCTTAGATTAGCAATCGTGTCCTATATGTGTTTTTCACACATGTGCAAGAGCTCTTTGGAAATGTGATACTAAAGCCAGTGACAAAACCTCTTCGATGGTCTAACATGGCCACTATGCCCACACTGCCAGAGACCCAGGAGAACATCAAGGAGGAGATCAGAAGACAGGTGTGTGTGCTCAGCCCCACGCTTCAGTCCCAAAGAGCCTACCTTTGCTCTGACCGTTTTGGATGATTATGATGATTGCTAGTGATGATTAGTAGGAGCAGTTCTTGTTCACTGAGCATTTGTGTGTGTCTGGACCTATGTTAGACACATTGTTCATGGCACATGGAAGGCAGAAATTTCTGTCTGGCACTTTCATGCCAGTGAAGTAAGAATATTGTAGAAAGAACATAGTTTTGAAATCAAAAGACCTGGCCTTAAGCTCTCCCTAGGTTCTCTTAGCGGACTGATTTTTAGGCAGATTGGTCAAACTCTGTAAGCCATGGTGATCCCATTTTAAAATGGGTCATTTTGTGGTTTGATGTGAAGCTTATTACCATAAATGAGATAATGCCGCCAGGCATGTTGTAAGGAGTCCAAAAATGTTAGCTTATCTGGACAAGGTTGCTGTTACCAGCCATATTTTACAGATACAAAGAAATTTGGGGAAACTAAATATCTGACCCTGTGCCACATGGTTACTGAACTATAGAACCGGGATTTGACCCAAATCCTGTGCTTTTCCACTGTGCTACTTTGATAGAAGACATAGTTCATTTGGTTGTGTGTGTGTTTAGCAAAACTGATTAAGAAATTCAAGACTGAGAAATCTACTTATATTTGATGATTATTATGTCTTTTATTTGCATACACGTTATCAAATTCCTATTTGATTTTCTTTCCTTTATCTACTTTGAGCTCCCATTATTAGTTGTTGATAGGAAGGGATATGAACGAACTGTTAGTCAACCAATGTAAATTAATGATGAGAACCTAATGTCCAGGCAAAAAAGGATTTTTCAGTCATATGCTTGAAAAAATAATTCATGCTGTTATTTCGTTCCCTTAGTGATAAATGAAAGATAGTTGGTTCTACGTCTTGAGAAATTGCATGTGGATGTGATTTTAAGATGATAAGACACGGGACACTACTCAGTGTGTGGCATGTTGTCTTCTAGGAGTTTCTTTTGAATTGTTTACATCGAGATCTGCAGGCTGGGGTAAAGGATTTATCTAAAGAAGAAAGATTATGGGAAGTACAAAGAATTTTGACAGCCCTCAAAAGGAAACTGAGAGAAGCTAAAAGACAGGTGAGTAAATTTGTCATTTTGGTATATCATGCTTATGATGGAATGTAAACTGAATGTGCTGGAATTTTCTTTATATACTATTTTAAGTTAGTTCCTTTTAAAGATTTATTTATTTGACAGAGACAGACACAGCAAGAGAGGGAACACAAGCAGAGGGAGTGAGAAAGGGAGAAGCAGGCTTCCCACTGAACAGGGAGCCTGATTCGGGGCTTGATCCCAAGATTCCCGGATCATGACTTGAGCCAAAGGCAGATACTTAACAGCTGAGCCGCCCAGGCGCCCCAGTTAGTTGCTTTTAAAAACACAATATATACATGTTTCCTGAAGTGAAGTTCCTGACGGGAAATTTATTTGCTTAAATGTTCCAGTTAATGATTATATACAGTTTGATACCAGGGAAATGTTTAATTTAGAAAGTTGCCTTTTTTTTTTTAACCTTTTTAATTTATTTATTGACACTTCGTATGATACTGTAATCAATACTTTCATAATCTAATCGATACATATTTGGCCAGTAAGAACCTCTTGAGTGGCTCCAGTGTTCTGACATGCACTCATCAGTTTTTGAGGTTTCCTTTCTTTCTGGCACAACAGAATGTTCGAGGTTTATCTTGTATTTTCTCTAGCCCAGCCCTGCAGTTGGCTGTTTGTCCAAAGAGCCATGGTTCCTTTCAGTATTTAGAAATCAAGATCTGGGTGCTCAGGTGTGCTCACGGCTACTGTCATAGCACGGGTTTCAGGCCCTCAGTGAACACAGCTGGAGAATAAAACACACACACACACACACACACAGATAGAATATGAAAGTCGTGAAAGACGAAGGGTGAGGAACTATTCCACAGACCACACAGACACAACAAAGTAAAATAAGTGGACCTTGTGTTGGATCCTGGGCAGTTTGAAGAAGTGTTATGAAAGACACTTGGGATAACTGCTGAAACAGGCTGGACTAGAAAATTGGGTCAATCTTAATATGTTCTGATTTTGATAATTATACCATATTAATATGAGTGTGTTTATTGTTTAAAAAATCTACACTGAAATATTTAGGTGCATGTGCCCCTGAGTGGCTCAGTTGGTTGTGTCTGACTCTTGATTCTGGCTCAGTTTACCATTTCAGGGTTGTGAGATTAAGTCCCCTGTCAGGCTCTGCACTGGGCATGGAGCCTGCTTAAGATTCTCTCTCCCTCCCTCCCCCTCTCTCCGCCCACCCCCATTCTTTGTTAAAAACACAAAAAAACAAAAACAAAAAAAACCCCAGAAATGTTCAAGTGCATGCTTAAAGAGGAGATGTACAAACAATAATGGGGCAAAGCATCAACAACTTTTGAATCTGTGAAGCATAATAGGGAATCACTCTTCTATTCTTGTAATTGAAGTAAACTCTGTGCCCAGCATGAGGCTTGAACTCACAACATTGAGATCCAGAGTGGCATGCTCTACCAACCGAGCTGGCCAGGTGCCCCTTGGATGTTACCAAAGTAACAAAATATAAAAAGCACCTTGTAGACTGACTAGCTGACAACGTAGGCTATTTCTGCAGGCACTAACTCAGTTCACTGAGATGACCCAGTGCTGGCCTTGTTAATGTTTGACCCATGATATTCAGTAGATAAATGTGCAAGTCATGGTTTTATCAAAGAAGAGGGACAAACATTTTCTTAAGAAGGCACCTGGGTGGCTCAGTGGGTTAAAGCCTCTGCTTTCGGCTCAGGTCGTGATCCCAAGGTCCTGGGATCAAGCCCCACGTCGGGCTCTCTGCTCAGCAGGGAGCCTGCTTCCCCCTCTCTCTCTGCCTGCCTCTCTGCCTACTTGTGATCTCTCTCTCTCAAATAAATAAATAAAATCTTAAAAAAAAAAAAAGAATAAAGCTAAAATAACCTGTATAACTTTCTTAAAGCTTTACTCCTAATGTGGGGTTTAAATGCACAGTCCGGATGGAGAGCCAGCCAGGTGCCCCTGTAGTAACATCGTTAGTGGCATCAAAGAAGGGGCGCCTGGGTGGCGCGGTCGGTTAAGCATCTGACTCTTGGTTTCGCCTCAGGTCCTGATTGCAGGGTTGTGAGATCTAGCCCCGCATCAGGCTCCAAGCTCAGCCACAGTCTGCTTAAACTCTCTCTCTCCCTTGACCCTCCTTCCCACTCTGTCTAAAATAAATAAATCTTTAATGGCATCAAAGAAAATGTATGTATAAATACCTACATTTTGCTATAGGCAAAGGTAGTTTTGGGGGGCTGGTAACTGAAAGTAGTTTCATATAGCTGCTAAATTTCATCCTAATAGGGAGTCTCTCCAGAAAGTTGTTTTTTTTTTTAATTAATTAAACAGATGATTTTACTGAAAGGTGTTTTGTCATTTCCTGCTTGGTTGTACTTGTAAACAGAAGCGGTTGGATAGTAATACATTTCAGAGACTACTGGGAATTGGAGGCCTTTGAGTCAGCTCTTTGGAAACACAGAGAGGTACTGAAGATTAGGAGGAGTTTTATTCACCTAATAATAGGAAGACTAGCATGTGACTCCTGATAAGGTTGGGGTGCACGAGTCAGACTTTTGATCTCCTCGAGCTCAGTGTGTGGTGCTTGGCTCTGAGCCTGTAAGTTGCTCAGCCACACTGAGGCTCAGATCTCAGATCTCTAGACTGTCTTGCAGTCCGTGTGCAAATTCAGTGCCAGGCCCCGGTGTTCCTTCTAGGGAACATTAGCATTCATCAGACTGGGAGAGTGTACATTTTTGTGGAGTTAGCTTCATCAGAAAGGGAGCATTCATGGGCTTTTTTACACATGTACTCTAGGACTGGCAAAAGCCTTTGTGTATTTTTCTTCCTTATTTTCTCCTGCTTACCGGATTATCTATTTTGTTTCCTGTGCCTGTTTGTCATTGTTGTCCCCTTCATGGTTCAGCCTGGGATCGGTGACTGACCGACCTCATGGTTGTAACTGTGAACCATGTCCCTTTTGCCCACCAGACTCCGAACGAAGGGTCTCAGACCTATGACAGGGATAATGTGTGTTTGATTTTCATTACTCTTACTTCTGCTTCTCTCTTGGAAAAAGGAGTTGTGACAGCACATAGAAAGGGATAGATTACCTTTGTCAGTTTTCTTCATGCTGTCTTTTTATACGTGCTAATTCATTCATAAATTTTCATGAGATTCTGTCAAGTTGATTTCAACTTTGAGGAATAAATTATTTCTATTTTTTTATTCCCACCCCATGCCCATCCAGGAATAAATTACTTCTAAAGATAAAATAAATTTATTTTTAAAATAAAATAATAAACTTATTTTTAAAAATTATTTTTCAAAAAATAAATTTAAAGATAGAAGTAATAGAATTCATTATGGCAAGAAGTAAGAAAAACTACAAGATCATATCAGTAAATGCAGAAAAGCATTTAGCAGAATTCAGCACTTATTCATGATAAAAGCTCTCAGCAAATGTCATTCTCAGCCTGATATAGGGTGTCTGAAAAAAATCTGTGGTTAATTTTGTACATAGCGGTGAAAGTCTGAATGCTTTCTCCTGAGATTGGGTATATAAGGCAAGGATTTCTGCTTTCACCGTTCTGTTCAGCGTTTTACTGGAGGTTCATTCTAGCCAGTACAATAAAGAGAAAAAGGTATACGGATTGAAAGAAAGTCTTTATGTGTAGACTGCATGACTGTCTACATACAAAATCCTAAGGAATCTATATAAAACCTAATAAGTGAATTTAGCAGGGTTGTGGGTTACAAGATTAGATGCACACTATATTATATTTCTTGAGATTAGCGAATGAGCAGTTGGATATTGGACCTAAAAAGAAAAATAAAGACCTAAATAAATAGAGTGATGCATCTCAATATTTTTAAGATGTTAGATATTCTCAAATTGATCTGTGGAGTCAGTCCCAGTCAAAATCTCAACAGGGTTTTTTTTTTTTTTTGTGGAAATTAACAGGCTTTTCTAAAATTTATATGGAAATACAAATGTTCTAAATGACTGTGGAAAAAGAACAACATTGGAGGATTCACATTACCTGATTTTAAGATTTACTATTAAGCTACAGTAACCAAGACAGTGGATATTGGATAAAAGTAGACATAGAATAGGAAGTCCAGAAATAGACCACACTCATATGGACAATTAATTTTCAGCAAAGAGGATAAAAGTTCTGTGGGGAGGAGCACCTTGGTGGCTCAGGCGTTAAGCGCCTGCCTTTGGCTCAGGTCATGATCCCAGGGTCTTGTGATTGAGCCCTGCATCAGGCTCCCTGCTTGGCGGGAGGCCTACTTCTCCCTCTCCCACTCTCCCTGTTTCTGTTCCCTCTCTCCCTGTCTCTATCAAATTAATAAATAAAATCTTAAAAAAAAAAAAAAAAAGTTCTGTGGGGAAGGATTTTCTTTTCAATAAATGGTATTGGGACAATTGGATATCTATATACCAAAAAAGAATAACCAAACAAAATCTTGACTCTTTCCACACTGCATATACAGAAATTAACTTAAAATGAGTCATACATTAAGACCTTAAAAAAAAAAAAAAAAACCAAAACCAAAACAACAACAAAAAACAAAAAAGCAAACTTCCAGAAGAAAACATAGATTTTTTTTTTTTTTTTTTTTTTTTTTTTTAAACGTAGAAGATCTTAATGACTTTGGCTTAGGCAGTGATTTCTTAAATAGGACACAATACCCATGAATTGTAAAAGAAAAATTTGTTAGGGTGCCTGGGTGGCTCAGTTGGTTAAGTGTTTGCCTTCCGCTCAGGTCACGATCCCAGGATCCTGGGATGGAGCCCCGCATCCGGTTCTCTGCTCATCGGGGTCTGCTTCTCCCTCTCTCTTGTGCCACCTGACCCCCTCCCCCGCCGCCCCACACTCTTGCTCATGTGCGCTTTCTGTCCCTCCTCTCTCAAAAATTTGTTAGATTGCACTTTATCGGCATGCTAAAACATGCTCCTCAAAAGACACCATTAAGAAAATGAATATACAAATCAGAGGCTGTGACAAAATATTCTGCAAAAACACATACCTGATAAAGGACTAGAATATATTAAAAAACTCATCAGACAGACAATTCAGGGTTTTTTAGACTTTATTTTTTTGGAAGCGGAATTAGGTTCACAGCAAAATTGAGAGGAAGGTACAGAGATTTCCTGTATATATTCTGCTCTCCCACCAGAGTATGGTACATTTGTTACAATTAATAATTCGGTTTTAAAAAGGCTAAAAATTTTTTAAAAAGGCAAAACAGTTGAAAAGGCACTTTACCAAGGATCATGTACAAATGGCAAATAAGCACATGCAGAGATGTTCAATATCATTAGTCATTAAAGAAATAAAAGTTGAAGTCACAATGAGGTACTACTACACACCAACGAGAATGACTAAAATTGAAAATACCAGATATTGGGGCACCTGGATGGCTCCATCAGTTAAACATCTTCCTCTTGATTTTTGGCTCAGGTCATGATCTCAGGGTTATGAGATTGAGCCCTGTATCGGGCTTCTAGCCTGCTTGGGATTTTCTCTCTTTCCCTCTCCGCCTGTCCCTCCCCTCTGCTCTCTCCCCGTCTTTCTCCCTCTCTAGAAAAACAAGTAAAAAGAAAAAGAAAAAAAAAACTAGGTGTTGACAAGAACATGGGGCAACTGGACCTCTCATTGTTGCTCTTGGTAATGTAAAATGGTATAGTAATTTTGGAAAACAGTTTGGCAGTTTCTTTCAAAGTTAAACATACGGTTACCATATGACCAAGCAATCTCACTTTTAGGTATTTAAAAGAAGAAAGCACATACCCACACAAAACATATATGTATGAAATGTTCGTAACAGCTCTAGTTAGAATAGTTCAAAATTAGGAAGGACCCAAATGTCCATCAGCTGGTGAATGGATGAACAAATTGGTGTATCATGGCGTATTACTCAGCAGACTACTAATACAAACTGCAAAATAGATGAATAGTTTAAAAAAACCATTATTCTGTGTGAAGGAAGCCACATATAAAAGATTTCTTATGGATCGACTCAATTTATATGAAACTCAAGAAAAAGGAAAACTATAGCAATGGAAAATATGTCAGTGGTTGTCAGGTGCCAGCAGATGGTGAAAAGTACTTTGTGTGGTGATGGGAATGTTTATATCGTGATTGTGGTGGTGGTGGTTACTTGGCTGTATTCATTTGTCAAAATTAATTGAATTGCATACTTAAAATTGACACCCTCCCCCCAAAAAAGTATCACAGGATATAATTTTATATGGATGGGTTCCAGAAATGGTGAACACATTAACCAGAATTGAACATTTTCATGGTGCAGCCACAAACTAAGATCAGCATGTTATTTTCCAAGCCCAGTTAACAAATCCTCCTCTATCCAGATAGTTCACCTGGCTGTTACTGTTACTTTTTCAGCTCTAGGAAATGAGAAGGAAACTTCTAAATGGTGATGGTGTGAAATTGTTGAATATGTGTTACATTTGGGCTGACCAGTTCTTCATTTGTCTTATTTGATCAGGAGTGCGAAACCAAGATTGCGCAAGAGATTGCCAGTCTTTCAAAAGAGGATGTTTCCAAAGAAGAAATGAATGAAAATGAGGAAGTCATAAATATTCTCCTTGCTCAGGTAAGCTAACCTTTTTCTTCTGTTTTTCAAAATCCTTTTTAAAAAATAAAAATTGTACGTATTTAAAGTGTACAGCATGATGATTTAATAGACCTATACATAGAGAAATGATTACTACAATAAAGCTTGTTAACATTGTCTTCTCATCTAACTACTTTTTTCTTTTGTGATGGGAGCACCTGAAATCCATTCCTTTAGTGTATTTCCAGAGATCTAGATACTGTATATCTCTAGACTTACTCGTCCTTTGTAATTGCAACTTTGTATCTTTTGACCAGTATCTCCTCATCTTCTCTATCCCCCAGCCTCTGGTAATCACTGTTTTGCTCTCTACTATTATGAGTTCTACTTTTTTTTTTTTTTTTTTTTAATTCCACCTAGAAGTGAGATCATACAGTCTGTCTTTCTCTGCCTTTTTTCATTTAGCATCATGTCCACCAGGTTTATCCATGTTATCCTAAAATGGCAGGGTTTCCTTCTCTCAGTGCTGAATAATACTCCAGTGTGTGTGTCTGTACACACCCACATCTTTATCCATTTGTGCATTGACCACTGAGTTGTTTTCATCTTTTGACTATCATGAATAATGCTGTAGTGAACATGGCAGTGCAGGTATCTTTTCAGTATCCTTTTCATTTTCTTAGGGTTTAAACCCAGAGATGGAATTGCTGGATCATATGGTAGTTCTTTTTTTTGTTTTTTTGATGAACCTCCATTCTATTTGCCATAATGGCTGCCTTCAGTTTACATTCCCATAACAGTGTATGAGTTCCATGCCAATGGTTGTTTTTTTTTTTGTTTTGTTTTGTTTTTTAAAATAATAGTCATCCTAACAGTTGTGAGGTAATATTTCATTGTGGTTTTGATTTTCATTTTCCTGATAATAAGTTATGTTGAGCATCTTTTGATATATCTACTGGTGATTTGTAGGTCTTCTGTTTAGAAATGTCTGTTCAGGTCCTTTGCCATTTTTGAATTGGGTTGGTTGTGTTCTACCTGTTGAACTGGTTGCATTCCTTAGAAATTTTGGAATATTCGCCCCTTACCTGATGTGTGGTTTGCAAATATTTTCACCTATTCCATAGGTTGTCTCCTTACTCTTTTGACTTTTTCCTTTGCTTTTTAGTTTGATGCCATCCCATTTGTCTATTTTTTGCTTTAGTTGCCTGCTTTGGGGGGTCATATCTAAAAATTCATTGCCTAGACCAGTGTTTTTTCTGAAAAACCTATGTTTTTTTTCTAATAGTTAAATAGTTTAGGTCTTATATTTAAATCTTTAATTCATTATGAATTGACTTATATATATGGAATGAGCTAAGTGTCCAGTTTTATTCTTTTGCATGTGGAAGACAAGTTTCCCTACACCATTTATTGAAGGGATGGGCCTTTCCCTATACGTGTTCTTGGCACTTGCTGCAAAGATGAGTTGGCCGTAAATGTGTGGATTTATTTTTGGCTCTCTGTTCCACTCTGTTGGTCTCTATTTCACCGGTAATATACTGTTTTATTAAATAAATTTTGAAATCAGTATACTTTGAAATCAGGTAGTGTGATGCCTCCAACTTTGTTCCTTTTGTTCAGGATTGCTTTGGTACTAACAGCCTGTTTTGGTTCTCTATAAATTTTAGGATTGTTTTTTCCTATTTCTGTGAAAAACACCACTGGAATTTTGAATCTCTAGATCTCTTTGGGTAGTATGAACATTTTAACAATATTATTTCTTCTGATCTATGAACATGGGATATTTTTCCATGTATTTGTGTCTTCAGTTTTTTCATGAATGTTTTAGTTTTAATAGATCTTTTACTTCTTTGGTTAAATTTATTCAAAATATTTTATTTTCTGATGCTATTGTAAATGGGATTTTCTTAATTTCTTTTTCAGATAGTTTGCTATCTGAACATACAACGGATTTTTGTATGTTGATTTTATATTCTGCAACTTTACTGAATGGGTTTAACAGGTTTTTTGTTTTTTGTTTTTGGTAGCATCTTTAGGGTTTTCTGTATATGAGATCACATAGTCTGCAAAAAGAGACAATTTTACTTCTTTCCAATTTAGATACCTTTTATTTCTTTTCCTTGTCTAATTACTCTAATTAGGACTTCCAGTAGTAAATAGTAAATAGAAGTGAGAGTGGGCATAATTGTGTTGTTCCTGATCTTAGAGGAAATGCTTTTAACCTTTAACTCTTGAGTATGATGTTACCTGTGGGCTTGCCAAATGTGGCCTTTATTACGATGATCTGTGTTCCTTCTGTACCCACTTTGTTAAGACTTTTTATAATGAGAGGAAAAGCTTTAATTTTGTCCAATGCTTTTTGGCATCTGCTAAGATTATGATCATAGGATTTTTTATCTTTCATTCTGTCAGTGTGGTGTATCACGTTTATTGATTTGCATGTGTTGAACTATCCTTGCTCTCCAGAGATAAATCCCACTTGATCATGTTGTGTGATCTTTTTAATGTGTTGTTGAATTTGGTTTGCCGGTGTGTGTTGAGGATTTTTGCATCTGTTCATCAGGGGTGCCAGCCTGTTACTTTCGTGTAGTGTCTTTGGCTCTGGGACGAGGGTAATGCCGGCCTTGGAAAAAGAGGGTTGGGAGCATTTTTAAGTTTTCTTGGAAGAGTTTGAAAAGGATTGGAATTATTTCTTTAGATATTTGGTAGAATTCACTTGTGAAGCCATCTGGCCCTGGTTTTTGCTTGGTTAGGCAATTTTTGATTATTGAGTCAATCTTTGTACTGCTCTGTTCAGATACTCAGTCTTTTTGATTCAGTCTTGGTAGGTAATATGTTTCTAAGAACATTTCCTTCTCTTCTAGGTTATCCAGTTTGTTGTATAAATGCCTATAGTAGTCTCTTACAATGTTCTGTATTTCCGAGGTATCAATTGTAATGTTTCCTCTTTGATTTATGGTTTTGAGTTCTTTTAGTCTAGCTACAGGTGTGCTATTATTTTTTTTTTTTTTCGAAAAACCAACTCTTAGTTTTATTCATCTTTTATATTGATTTTCTAGTCTCTATTTCATTTATTTCTGCTCTGATCTGTATCATTTCCTCCCTTCCGCTAATTTTAGGGTTAGTTTGTTCTATTTCTAGTTCCTTGAGGTGCAGGGATAGGTTGTTTCAGGGCTTTTTTCTTGGTGAGGCTGTTTGTACCATAAACTTCCCTCTTCGAGTTGGTTTTGCTGGATCTCGTACTTTGGACACGTTGTGTTTCCACTTTGATTCATTACTAGATAATTAGATTTCGTCTTTGACCTGTTGCTTGTTCAGGAGTGTGTTTCAAGACTCTTAATGGTCGTCATACATTAAATTTGAGAAGCTCAACTACAGAGGTGTGAATCTTTTAAAAAAAAGTTGTAAGATGATTTGGTAGCCTGGGAGGGATCATGCCTATTGTATTTGTTCTTACCTTTATGTGGCATTTCCTTAAGTGTTCTGCTAGAGAAAGAAACTACCTTCTGCTGATTACTTTTTACTGGACACTGTTCTAGGTGCTTAATCTTTTTTTTTTTTTTTTAAGATTTATTTATTTATTTGACAGACAGAGATCACAAGTAGGCAGAGAGGCAGGCAGAGAGAGAGAGGAGGAAACAGGCTCCCTGCTGAGCAGAGAGCCCAATGAGGGGCTCCATGATCCTGGGATCATGACCTGAGCTGAAGGCAGAGGCTTTAACCTACTGAGCCACCCAGGTGTCCCCTAGGTGCTTAATCTTATCTTATCCACACACAGGTCTGAGTTATATGTGTTTTCCCCAACTTACAGATTAGTTGTACTTCTTCCATATTAATGAGATTGGACTTTAATAGTTCTTCCTGACCACAAAGTTTGGGATTCTTAAAATGTAATAGTACAGATTTTTTTTTTTTAAAGATTTTATTTATTTGACAGAGAGAGAAAAGGAGAGAGCATAAGCAGGGGGAGAGGCAGAGGGAGAGGGAGGAGAAGGCTCCCCGCAGAGCAAGGGAAGTCTGACATGGGACTTGATCCTAGGACTCCCGGATCATGACCCAAGCCTAAGGCAGTGCCTTAACCAACTGAGCCACCCAGGCGCCCCATCACAGAACAGATTTTATCTGATTGTTGTTGCTGATAATATGTTAAGATATTTTGATTTTATTCTTTGTGGTTGAAAGTTGTTGGAGATAACTTGTTTTATTTTTCATTGACTTGACAAATAGTTCTTTAGTATCTGTTGTTCTAGGTGTAGAGCTGAAGGTGAGCTCCTTTCTTTCCCTCTGAACTTCTTTAGTCAACCTTACTCTGTTCTGGAATCTTCTAGAGTTTAACCAGAAATGAATGAAATTCTAGGCTCTGACAGCAGAGTCTGTACTCCCAGAAATCCATGAATGTGGGATACCTAAAGCCAGGCAAGTTCCAGGCCTTTTCTGTCACTTGAGAAAGACCATGTTTTGCCTGTCAGGGACACATAGCTCTTCCCCTGAAGGCAAGATGAGCTTCCAGATTATGTCTTTTTTAAAGATTTTTTTTTTTTTTTTTTAATTTATTTGACAGATCACAAGTAGGCAGAGAGGCAGGCAGAGAGAGACAGGAGGAGGCAGGCTCCCTGCTGAGCAGAGAGCCCAATGCGGGACTCGATCCCAGGACCCTGAGATCATGACCTGAGCCGAAGGCAGAGGCTTTAACCACTGAGCCACCCAGGCACCCCAGATTATGTCTTTATTTCAGACTTTTCCAATCTGATATTTCTCAGCACATTAGTTTTACTAGGTGCACTGTGGTAAAGGGAAGGCATCTGTGTTTAGAAACCCGTGGGGAAGGAACACTGCATATTCCATCTCCAAGAGCTCACTCATGCTCGCCAGAGGCTTTGAATGGTTCCCTCTAGAACCTGACCACAGTGTCTTTCAGGTTTGATCACAGGTGCTTATCCTCTGGATACCTAGAAGTTGGGAAGGAAATGCTATAGACCTTTGCCTACAACTCCTTGTTCTCATAGCCATACATTTCTGCCTCTGACATTCTGGTTTGGTTCTTTTTTCTAGGTTGGAGGGGTTGGGTAGATCTTCTTTCCCCCCACTTTGGTGATTCAGTTTTAGAAATGCATATTCTGGGGGCACCTGGGTGGCTCAGTGGGTTAAAGCCTCTGCCTTCAGCTCAGGTCATGATCCCAGGGTCCTGGGATCGAGCCCCACATCGGGCTCTCTGCTCCTTGGGGAGCCTGCTTCCTCCTCTCTCTACCTGCCTCTCTGCCTACTTGTGATCTTTGTCTGTCAAATAAATAAATAAAATTTAAAAAAAAAATGCATATTCTGTGAAAGCACAATATTTGCTGTTTATCATCTCTGGGGACATGCGTTGAGGAGGATGGTAGCTTTTGGTGAGGAGAAAAGATTTCTTCTGGGAACATCTTGCCTTTACTAGATCTGCTTTAAGGTGATACTGACATCAGCTATTTCCTGGGTCCTTATCCCAGTGCACGGTCACGGGCCATCTTGACCCTGAAACAGACACTCCCTTTACTGAGAGGTGGGAAGGTGTTCAGAAGGGACTGAGAATCAAACACAGACATAGTCACTTGACCTTTGGCTTTGTGCCTGATATGATGGCCTCATAGGGAACTTTTGCAAAATGAGGACATGGGATTCCTAGGTGGCATTTTATGTCTTGAGAAAAATCTAGACATTCCTCCCAGAGAGCCTTTTCTCAGAAAGCCTTAACATTAAGGAAATAGGATACAAGCTTTGCAGTCCAAGCTTTCCCATAACTTGTGTTACTTATGTATAGGGCTAAAGAATTCAAGGGAACAATGTCCCAGAAAAGTGATTTTTCCTAGACTCATACTTTCAAAGGTGTTCACCAGTGGTCTTTATTTCAGGAGAATGAGATCCTGACTGAACAGGAGGAGCTTCTAGCTATGGAGCAGTTTCTGCGCCGACAGATTGCCTCAGAAAAAGAAGAGATTGAACGCCTCAGAGCCGAGATTGCTGAAATTCAGAGGTAAAGGAAAGCAGAGGGTTTTAAGTTTACAAGAATATTTAGTTAAATATAAACATAAAATTGTTTTAGCTCTCAGACTTTCATACAAAAGAACTAGGCATCCAAATCAGTCATCTTTAAGTTTCTCTTTGTTTTTAAAATTTGAGAGAGACAGTGTGTACACAGTTGGGGGTGAGGGGAGAGGGAGAGAGACTCTAAAGTAGACTCTGCAGAGCATGGAGCACAAGCAGGGTCGAGTCCATGACCCTAGGATCATGACCTGAGCTGAAACCAAGAGTCGGCGCTCCAATGACTGACCACCCATGCGCCCCTAAGTTTTTTCTTTTCTTTTCTTTTCTTTTTTTTTTTTTTTTTAAGATTTTATTATTTATTTGACAGAGATCACAAGTAGGCAGGGGCGGGGGGGAAGCAGGCTTCCTGCTGAGCAGGACACCCCCCCGCCCACGGTGTGGGGCTTGATCCCAGGACCCTGAGATCATGACCTGAGCTGAAGGCAGAGGCTCAACCCACTGAGCCACCCAGGCGTCCCCCACCCCGCAAGTTTCTTCTTCTTCTTTTTTAAGATTTTTATTTATTTGACAGAGAGAGATCACAAGTAGGCAGGGAGAGAGAATGGAGGAAGCAGGCTCTCCGACAAGCAGAGAGCCCGATGCGGGGCTCGATCCCAGGACCATGACCTGAGCCAAAGGCAGAGGCTTTAACCCACTGAGCCACCCAGGCGCCCCCTAAGTTTCTTCTTGATTAAGCCTTAAGAATGATGCTATATTAAGCTGATTCATGAAAACCTGGTGAATCTAAAAGGGTAGGAAGGAAGCAGCATTCCTTCCTCTGCTCACTGTCCTTTTCTCTTGATCTCCCGCCCGCAGCCGTCAGCAGCATGGCCGCAGTGAGACCGAGGAGTACTCCTCGGACAGTGAGAGTGAGAGTGAGGACGAAGAGGAGCTTCAGATCATCCTGGAGGACTTACAGAGGCAGAATGAAGAACTAGAAGTGAGCACCAGCTTCCCAAAACTTGTAGAGGTCACCTCTTTCCCTTAGAAGTCATCTTTTCCTTGGGAAACAGCGGGGAGGCTGAGTAGAGAGGAGTTTAGGGGACATCTCACCAGTGTGTGCAGGGCGTGAGCTGGTCCTGGCTGAGCACACAGCACAGGTGTGACCTCACCAGGCATCCCTGGGTGTGGTGACTCCCACTTACGGGGAAGCCTCGCCTGACTGTCCTTGAACAGTTGTGGAAGATCTGGGCTAACTTCCCAGAGATGAACAGAAAGAGAAATGCTGGTGGAAGAAGGAAGAGTCGCCTGACTCACCTGTGGGTAAAATGGGGACAAAGTTTTCTCTCGTCCCTCAACCCTTGAAGCAGCCAGTGTGAATAAATTTGGCACTGGGGATCTGGGAGGCAAGCGCATGGTGAAGTGAAAGCAAGAGATTTACATGATCCCGACCAGAATTTCCCTTCTTACTCCAGATTAATCATTGTCTCCGGATGTTTTACCTCAGGGTTGAGAGAAAGCCATTCTTGTCCTAGATTCCAAGAATGGTGGGGTAACTTTCTCTCATCCCGGTACATTCAGCAGCTGGGGCAGATCAGAGCCACCCACTGCATAGAAAACCAGAATTCCACAGAAAACAGTAAGTCCTACGGACAGAGTTGAGACGGGGCAGCCCACCGAGGCTCCAGGCTCAGAACACTTGCCATAGCCAGGGCTGTGTTGTGGGAACAGCAGAGCCACGGTTGGGACCTGGGCCTCCATGTAGCTTCACATCTTTAGAAGGGCCTCGTGTTGGCACTTTATTTTGCTTTCTTAACGTTTTACAGATCATATGAAAATCCTAAGTAGGAAAACATTCCACAATTGTAGTACTTAGGGTACAGGCTTAGCTGCTTTAACGAAGAGCATACTCTTCCGTTTTGGAACAAGACAGTTCTGTGCCTTGCCTGGCAGACATCTAGGTCTCCCACCCTCCACACGAGTGGAAGACACGTGGGGTCCAGAGTAGCCCCTTAGGTTTTATCCACTATTAGCAGGAACAGGGAAGGAACCCAAGAACGCCTGGTGGTTAAGGGCAAGCAGCGCCTTACCGATGTGACCGACCGTCAGAGGCGCGCGGCGCCCAGCTACAGCTGGCTGCAGGGGAGGCTGGGACACATGTGCGGCGGGTGAAGGCCACTGCCGAGCCGTAGGCGCTAGCCCGCCGCCTTGGGAGCTCAGCGGAGTTTGGGATTAGCTCCCTCGGCTTTGCTGAAGGAGTGAAGCCTGTAGAACCGATAGCGTTCTTGTTTGCCCAAGTAGCACAGGACATGTGTGAAGTGATGCAGTTCACAACAGACAAGGACATCTGCTTTTGAGCCAAGTCTGGGATTTTCTCCTGTCTCTGACTTGTCATTTCTGATGGCTGGTAAAGTCACTTCTATCTTCCACTTACCTAAGGGATGGTCAGGAGCCAATTTAAAACAAACCATTTTAAACACTAAAATATTTAATATCATTAAGCAAATTGTTTTCTCTTGTTGCATGTATCTTTTCCAGATGTGTTTACTCTTCTGTAAGGAGGATTTTGTGCATTCCGGGTCAAGGTGTTTATGTGTCTCATTTGCATATTCGTGTTCTCCTCTCCTGTTTCACAAGTTGACTAAAACAGAAATAGATTCTTGTGTAGGATACCCTTGTTCCTCATTGTGGCTCTCCCCTTCTTAAGTGACAACTGTTCCTTTGTCATTCCTCAAGATAAAGAACAATCATTTGAATCAAGCGATTCACGAGGAGCGGGAGGCCATCATCGAACTGCGGGTGCAGCTGCGCCTGCTCCAGCTGCAGCGAGCCAAGCCCGAACTGCAGGTGCAGGACGAGGCCGAGCCCGAGAGGCGTGGCGGTGCCGGACAGCCGCCCAGAGACAGCGCCGCGGAGACGAAGGCAGCAAAGGAGCAGCCAAAGGCAGGCAAGGAGCAGGCCAAGCCGTCCCCGAGCAGAGACAGGAAGGAGACGCCCATCTGAGCGGCCCGAGCGCCACAGAATCCCCAGACCCGACGAGACCTGTGCATCTTACTGTAACCCTGAGAGTCGGAGTGGACAACTCTCTGCTGTACATTCTGTAAAGATGTCTTTTCTTCTCAGACTCTTCCTTCTTTTCACACGTATGACTTCTCCGCGTCAGGCTCAGGTTACACGGGAGGACAAAGCAGTGCACGCAGTGTGGGCTTTTAGGGGACAGATGAGTTTTCCAGATAGTGTCAGCTTATTTGAAGATTAATTTTCTTTGTTAACTTAAAACTATTTTAACCCTTGAGTGGCTTCTTTTTAAACCAAAAATCGTCTTTCTTTGCTTTTTTATTACAGCAGAATCAGGATCTCTTTCTGTCGTTCAATGGGGGGAAACCAAACAAGGTGAACACTGTTCCTGCCTTGTGGGTTGCCCCATAGTCTCACCCTCCGGGATCTCTGCTTACTAGTCACTCTTGCTCGTGCCTTTTACACCTTTTCGGTGCAGATTATATAATGGGGAGCTGCCTCATTTTATCTCCTGATGGGCCAGAACGGCTCTTACTGAGGTTAACCTTTACCCACCCTTGTCACTCTCTCCTTTGATGGTCCTAAACCCCAGTCCACGAGCCTGAAGTCACAGGATGGCCTAGCCAGTCCCAGACAGAGCTGCCTGTGGAGCCTGCCCACTGGCCCCGGGCCAGCCGCCTCGCTCCTGTGGGCTCCTCGCTGCTGGTGATCAGCGCATGTTTTCATTGGGTTGGTCGCAGGTAGCTGCCTGGCCTGAGGCACCCACACCGAGGATCTGTTTCTGAACCCAGAAATAATCTGTGTGACTGATCTGCCGTTAACACAGAATGAGATTGCTTGCTTGGGCTAGAATGTAAAAGTCTCTTTGCCTGAATAAGCCATATATGCTCTTAGACAAAAGTTTCCAGTGACCTGTTTCATCTCAGTGAACCTGCTGATGGACTCCCAATTGATAAGATTGAGCAATAGAAAAAGAAAACTTTTCCTTTAAATGATAGCTGTGATCCCCGACCCTGTTTTCTTGCTTCTGCAACTTCTCTGGTGACTGAGGCATCTGGGAGGTCCGCCCTCAGGCACCCTTGTCCAGTCACGCTCTGTCGGAATCAGTGGCACCCATGAGGTAGGTCAGCTTTCACGGCTGTGAAGACAGACCCCACACACTCAAGGTGATGGAAACAAACCCCCCACGAGGGCTCTGTCCTCTCTTAGTTACTATTTATTTTCAGCACCTGTTTGATGCGGTTTTTTATTCTCTACCTATTGCACTGTTGTGACTTGTTGGCCATTGTTTGATTTTTGTACGAAAAAAAGCTTTGTTATAGAAATCAGCATACTATTTTTTTAAATCTGGAGAGAAGATATTATGGTGACTGAAAATACGGTCAGGTGTCAAATATAAACGTATAAAAGCCTTCTTGCTGTCCCGTCGGTCATATTACATTCATTTCATTTGCTGGCAATATTGAAGATACCTTTTTTTGTTTGTGTAAACTCTAATTTCTATCAAGGTGTCATGGATTTTTAAAATTAGTATTTCATTACAGTTGTCTCAGCGTTGGTTAACTAATTTTTGCCAGGACCGTTATTGATCAAGCAAATAAATTCAACAGCCATTTGAGGAAAAACAAACAAACAAACTACCAAACCCAGCGTCTTATTTTTTTTTGTATACGTTCTTTCTTGACGTAGTTAGCATCCTGTGGCTGACCCGGAGTTGGTTTGATATTTACGGTCCAAGAGTGCCCTAACCTTTTGTTTTAACTCGCTGTCTGCTCCTCACCTCGGTGGACTTTGTGCTCGTTGCCGGTGGCGAGGTTTGCTGTCCTCCTTCCCCACGTAGGTGCTTGCTGCCGAGGGAGCACGCGATCGCGCGGCCCAGCTGCCTGGGATCGGGGCCGCGGCTTCTTTGTGCGTGATGGCCTGCTTCAGTGCAAAGTGCCCTTCGAAACGAAGCACAGGTCAGACAGCCCAACTTGGCAAAAGAAGAGGCCGGTTATTACGAAGCCACTGACGTTAGGGGCTGGCGGGTCTGTCAGGCAGGTTAACGAGCGTGGATTGGGCGAGTCCCGGTGAAGACTCCATTGCCTGGAGCCTCGAAGCTGTAACTAAGTTGTGTTTGCTGACATGGGGCTTAAGATAAGTGACCCTGTGTTGGGCCTCTTGTTCCTAACACTAACCCCCCTTTTGATGAGACTCTCAGCCTTGAGAGATGGGATCAAAACTTAAGGCATTCGTGCTCCTCTCTGCTCCCAGTCTGGTGTTCTTGCAGTTTTCTCCCAGTGTTGGGTTCACATTCTTTACTTTGGTCAATCTCTGTTCCTTTTCTGATGCTGTATTCTTAGGGAGATCATTTGCATCCTTGTAAGTGGCAGCATACATGGATTTAAAGCTTCTGAGAGATTCAGACCAGGGAGCTATTAGGGCTATAAGCAGGATAAATCCCAGTGTCTGGAGTGTGCTCCAGAGCCATGGTCCCCAAGACCCACATCAGTCACCAAAGACCCTGTTTGAAGGAGTCACTTAGGCCAGCTGGTGTGTTCACAGATCTTAGCTGAGTCTCCATGTGGCGCACAGGTGTCTCCCAAGTGCAGCAAGTGGCACCGGCCACAGCACAGACACCTCCTTGCTCAGCTGACAGGTAACCAAGGGCCTTCCTGGTACCAGGAATCTCTCTGGTGGGAGAGCTGAGGGTCGGCTTGCCACTGTGGGGCAGCTGTTGCTGTAGCAGCGGATTCTTCAGGACCTTCAGGGGCTGAGGAGACGTTCTGATCTCCGCATTTGCACTCATGCTTAGCCAGGTGAAGAGCGGAATCTGTTGAAGGAAGTGAATCTGGAATCATGAAGGCTTCCTGGGAAATGTGGTTTGCGTCTGTGGCTTGGGGCCAGGCAGCTGACAGCCACAGAGGCCAGTACAATTTCAGGACCTATGGACTGCATGGGTGGTTGTATTCTGGGTAGCTTCTCGTATGTTTCTTGGTTCCGAGCCTGGATTCAAGGTTCCCCAGGTTTGGGGTTGTTAACTGGAGAGTGAGGGATTGACCCGAGGGTTAGGGAGCCTGACAGGACTAAGAGAGAGCTGAACTTGTTCCAAAGAAACTAAGGGATTGGAAATCAGAGAGAAGCTTGTGATAGACACAACTATGGGATCACCAGCATTGTAATAAATCCAACAGATGTTTAGATGCTGATGACCTGCTTGAGGTATGTGAACAAGGTAGTTTCTGGGCCAGAGGCAAGGCAAAGGTGAACAGAAGAGTCCTAAAGACCTTCATGGTATAAGAATTAGGGAAAGGATGGTCAGAGAAGGAAGGAATAGAAAGAAACATTCTTGGCCCCACGTCTTAGGAGAAAGCCGTCTACCTCAATGTTGGCTGCTTTTTTTCCTGGTCTCTCTTAAGATCTCCGGCCATTTGCACAGGCCTAGGAGCCATCTTCAGTGCAAAATCTCCACCCAGGGTTTAATACCTTGTAACTCGGCAACAGTGTCACTAGTCAGAGTACTTGGTAGGGTCCTTTCCTCGAATCTCACTTTTACAAAAGCATCAGGGTAAAGCAACTGTCTATAAATGATAAGACTTTAAAAATGCCCATGGTTAATAATCTGATGAGTTCTTCGTAGAAGGAAATGTAGTTATTTCATCATTTAAGGTAATTGGACAATGAGAATTTTGACAAATACCTAGAAATTGCAATTTCTGGATTACTTATGTTAGTAATATATATCCGTACACATATAACCTAAGGGTTATCTATTTGACAGAGCGAGGGAGTGAGCAGTAGGGGGAGCAGCAGGCAGAGGGAGAGGGAGAGAGAGAAGAAGCCTTCCCCCTGAGCAGGGAGCCTGATGTGGGGGCTCGATGCAGGACCCTGGGGTCATGACCTGAGCTGAAGGCAGATGCCCAACCAAGCCACCCAGGCGCCCCATCATATAGCCGAAGGTTTACTGTACACATATAATCTAAGCATTTAACAATGCTTCCCACATATTTTAACTGGTTAAATTAATGAAAGACAGCCTTTGAGATTTTCCAGGGGCCCTCTGGGAAATCTCGAAGTTAGTTTGAGGTAAAAAAAAAAAAAAAAACCACCACCAACAAAAAACTATTGAGAATTTTAAGAAAATGTCAAAAGTTTGATTAAATAGGATGACAGGTATAATTACAAAATAATTATCTAGTGCAAGTCACAATAGAAGAGATACTGAGGTAAATATAGGCGGTTATATAGTTGTGAACAGAAAACTCCCAATATTGTGAAGACTGCGTTTTCTTAAGTAATCAGATATCTGATAAAAACAGTGTAAAGTGAGTAAGTAATATGGGGAAGAACAACATCCTTTGCTGTCCAAAGGTTAAACAAAACAAGACAAAAAACCCCACAAGACCACCTTTGCAATTTCTTATTAGGAGCAGAACAATCATCTATGAGAACTTTGTCCTTTGAACAGAGAAAACCAAATTCTGATTTTTGTATCTGTATTTTTGATACTAAAATGGTTTTTTTTCCTAAAACACATTTTTAATGCATTTATATTCCAATATAGATTCAATCTTTATTCTTTAATCTATATTCCAGTCTCAGCCAGCTTCACTACACTTAAATGACTTTCCCAAGATTCCTTATCCACAAATTTTCTACAAGTTTTTTCTGTCCAGATTTTGTCCTGGGTTTTCTCCTTAATTGTGGAAAATTTAGCAATCATTTTACTTTCCTTATCTACTTTCCATACACAGGTGTTTCCTTTCGCCCCACCCCAACTTTGAGAGTGTGGGGAGGGGAGAATGGGAGGGTAGAGGGAGAGAGGTTGTGGGGCAGAATCTTAAGCAGGCTCAACAAGGCAGGGCTCGATCTCACAGCCCTTAGATCATGACCTAAGCAGAAATCGAGTCTGGTGCTTCATAACTGACTGAGCCACCCAGGTGCCCCCACCCTTACTATTTCTAAGAAGCTTTTGTCACTACGCATTGATTAAAATTTGTCACCTTCACGATCCTTCATTCCTAGTGAAAACAGAGAAGTAAACAATTGGAGACTCCTAAACTAGGAGTCCGTGGATTGGCAGATTTATAGACACATTTTCATGGTTCCTAAAAGCATATTCTTCCTCTCAGTAAATTTTCCAACCTAGCACAAAATGTGTTTACTGTTAGAGCCAAATGCCTTTATTTCCTCTATAAAAGGAAGGCAAAAGTGGTAAACCTTTGTTCAGTAATTAATGTTTCAGTATTTTTTTTTTTTTTTTAAAGATTTGAGAGGCACCTGGGTGGCTCAGGTCATGAGCCCAGGCTCCTGGGATCAAGCCCCACATCAGGCTCCCTGCTCAGCGGGAAGCCTGCTTCTCCCTCTCCTCCCTCTGCTTGTGTTAACTCTCTGGCTGGCTGGCTGGCTGGCTGTCAAATAAATAAATAAAATCTTTAAAAAAAAAAACAACACATTTATTTGGGAGCGAGCGAGCACGTGCAGGGGCTGGGGTTGAGGAAGGAGGAGAGAGAACATGTCAAGCAGCCTCCCGGCTGAGTGTGGAGCCCCCACTTGGGGCTCGATCCCATGACCCTGAAATCACGACCTGAGCCGAAACTAAAAGTCAGATGCTCAACCGACTGGGCCACCCAGGTCCCCCAGTGTTTCAGTATTCTTATTTGGAAACTGATGTAGATATTCCATGAATATCCATTATTTATCTCAGTATTACTTTAAGGTTTCAAGTTACCAAAAATATTTTGAAACATACCAAAAAGCATAATTGTTGGTGAAAAATTCATTTATAAACTTTAATTTACATCTGTTTAATTCACTTGTTCTTAACAATTTAGGCTGGTCGTGAAAATTTCACAGTATTAAACTGCTAACCACCATCCTACCTTTCTTGCTGACAAATTCTGTAACAGAAATGAGCTTATTTGATTTTTAGTAAACTAAGGTAGAATAAAAGTTTTATGTTCACATTATATTTAATAACTCTAAAGACATGCCTGTTTTAATTAAACCAACAAACAAACTAGATTTTATTTACTGAAGATTATCCTAGATCACATGAGCTTGAAAAACATTTGGGTTAGTTTCTGTGTTCTGAGAATATACCTGATTTATGTAACACTTGTCCTTAAGCCAAATAGGGCTCCATACAAATTAATTTGGGCAACATCATCTGGAGCTAAAAAAAAAAAAAAAAATTACATTTATATGGCATATACACTGACATGCCTAAACCTGCAGACACAAACAGAGGTCTTGGAGCTTTAAGATTTCAGCTCTAAGATAGTTATAATAGTGCAGAACTCACTAGTTTATGAAAGAACAGTTGGATACAAATTTTGTTTTAGGCAGAATAGAATAAATTAAGGTTACCGGTTCACATGGCTTCTACTTTCCACTAATATTTGTAGAGAAGGATTTAAAGATCTTTTTTCCCCGATGAGAATTACACAGAGCAGACCAGGTAGAATTCTTCCATCTCAGAAGACACAGAGAAAGAACGCAACTTCCACCAAGAAGGACTTTTGTTCTCAAAGCCTTCTGAGATGACCTGGGTGGGGGCGGTTTGGGGGTTCGTAAAGATGGCAGGAAGAGCTTTAGATGGCTTTAGAACCATGTTTCTATTCTTGTGGAGACTCATTTTGTAAGATAAGCAGAGTGTTTTTATTTACCGTTAAAAGTTTGGTTTTGGTAATCTCTACACCCATTGTGGAGCTTTAGCCCATGACCCTGAGATCAAGAGTCACTCATTCTGACTGAGCCAGCTGGGCACCCCAAGTATAGTCGTTTTTACTCCTCAAAGAACTGGGTTGCAACCTGAATGATGCCAAGAGGCTGACCCAGCCATCCAAGTCCATCATCTTCAGTTTGCTGCTTTTCTGTCAGGGAGACAATCTTCAACTAAGATGGAAATCAGAACATTCCTACATTCTAGATTTTGGGCTGTGTGTCTTTGGAATGTTTTAGTAAATCCTTCCACAAAAACTTCAGAATCTTGTTCTTTCCTTTGGGACACAGAGGAATTTTTTTTAGGCCTTCTCCCCAAAACTAAAATGAAACTATCAGGCTCTGAATATCAGCTTCCAGTTTGGCCAAATTCTGGCCATTGAGCTAATTAAAAAAAAAAAAAAAAAAAAAAATCATCTAGCTTGTTGGGTTTCAGCTGAGACTAATGGTAAATATTCTTGTCAGTACTGAGCAACCCCATGGACACGAGGTGTCCCCAAAGAAGGTGCAAAAGATACTATCATCTGATTATCCAGAGCCACTCAAGATATTCAAAAGAGCCAAGTCCCTGAGAGCCGGCGACAGTTGTCTGGAAGGGAGAGTGCAATCCACATTTCTATCTGGCCATATTCTGGGGTCCCCAGCCTGGCAGCTGACAAGCCAAGTTCTGTGGACACAAAATGAGACCAACAATAAAGCAATATAACTTCACAGGAGAGAGAGGACCGACACCCAGGGGGAACCGGAAACAAGTTCCAAGTTCTAATTCAAAGCTCTCATTCATAACAAAGGCTTTTTGCCTGCCATTCTGAATGTGGAACGGAAGGGACAAGGTCACACCGTTGCTTCCTCTGTTGACCAAGCACCACAGAGGTATGGAAGAGCTGACCCTGGTAAGAATTCTCACGGTTTGCGGGCTCTTGCCAGTTTTCCCAGGAGCCCATCTGCAGGTTCCAGAGTGGGAGGGGTGTCCCAGCAGGTCTCTTCCTGGTCCCCAGAAGCCGTAGAGGAGGAAAAACAACAACAAAAAATTCCCTCTTACTTTTAATAGGGAGCTGATGGCTAGGACCCATTTTTCTCTAGGCATCTCATAAATGGATAAGCTTATTAGGTTCAAAGTTGTCTACCGTAGGGATGCCTGGGGGGCTGAGTTGGTTAAGCGTCTGCCTTCAGCTCATGATCTCAGGGTCCTCGGATTGAGCCCCACATTGGTTGGGCTCTGCTCAGCGGAGAGCCTGCTTCTCCCTCCGCTTGCCGCTCTGCCAGCTTGTGCGCATGCTCGGTCAGATAAATCTTTAAAAAAAAAAAGTCCACTGTAGCCACTGTACTCGAGGTCATGCTTGGTAAGGTAAACCTGCTTGTTCCTTGTAATAAAATTTGAAATCTGAGGCCTCACACTGGACCCAGTCCAGCTAGCTTAGATCTAGTCTGACCTCAGACCCAGTCTGGTTTCTACCTTGGGCCCAATCCAGTTTTCAGGTTGGACCCAGTTAAATCTGGACCCTTCTGGTTTTTCAGTCAGGCTCAGTCTGGGAAAATCGTGCTCAAATCCAGTTTCAAGGCTCATGATACAAAAGCTGCAAGGCTGTCTCCAAGAAGGACTGACCCACCGCCTCCAGCGGCCACAGCCGCGCAGCAAAGCTCTAGGGGCTCGGCGGGCGCCTGTGCCTCGTGGCTCACTGGTCCTGCGCGTTGCCAGCTGTCTCGGTCAGAGCAGGTTACAGATTTTAATTTTGAGCAAAGACGGATTCGAAACAGGCAATATCCCATCTAGCAGTTAGAAAGGAGTTCAAGGAGGTGTACAAAATGAAAGGATCGCAGGCAGAAGGGGGCAGGGACAGGGAAGTTAGAACTGGGAAAAAGCAGGTTGGTTACTGCGGAGTTGCGTTCATCAAGGCGATGGCCTGGGTCGCTGACCTCCCCGTGCCGGTCAGGCGGTTCCTGGCTGGACTGGTTTCAAATCCACTGCCGGGAGAGCTGAAACTAAGCTGAGTCTTGGTTTGGTGACAGGGGGATTAGTGTAAGTGACTCCATTTTGGGCCTGTTGTCTTGTTTTTAACAACAAGGGGGCTGAGGACCGAAGCCATGGCATGGCACGCAGCTGGCTGTTGCCTCTCCTGTCACCACGCCTCCCCGAGACTGAGAGGGACTGAAGTGGCCTCTGCGGGCACCCTGGGCCAGTTCGGCCGGGCTCAAAATAGATTCTCTGGAGAGCCCAGCCCCAACAAAAGGCGAGAAACCGCTGAAAATGCCAGCTGCACTTAGAGAAAGCAAGAGCCGCCTCTTCGGGAGGATGTCTGTAGTCTTCGGATCAAGGTCGCACCCAAAATTCTCGGGGTTTCTCACCTAGGGATCAAAGACTCTCATTCAGTGCTAGTAAGATGGTCTCGACGACCTCTGCTGTCTTCCCAAGCAGGGAGCCGCAGTACGGAAGGAAGGGAAAGTTCTCTGGAAGGAGGTATGAACTCGGCCCTGGCAGCTGCGGCGCCTGGGCCCCTGCAGCTCGGGCGCAGTGGAGGGCGACATCTCGGGCGGGCAGAGTCCCCGGAGGGCTGGTGGCACCGTACTCCTGTCTGGCCTTGTCTTTGAGAGAAAGGAGAAAAGGCATGAAAGCTGTCAAGTAGGTGGAGCTGGGGAGGGAGGGCTGGACTGAGGATTGACCAGGTTTGGCACTTTGCCTTTGATGTGGAGACTGTGGGGACACTCGCCGAGTGGGCGCGCAGGCCGGTATGGACCCCAGCGGGCAGCACGGCGTTTGTGTACAGGAGGCGGCAGCTCTCGGATAGGAGATGATGGTCGAGCCAAACGTAACATTCTGGACAGCTGGAGGGTGCAGGCCGCCCCCACTCCAAATCCCAGGAGCCTGTACCTGGCTGACCCTCGCTCTTCCCGTCTGCCGTGGGAGGGCTGGTGCTGCCACCACAGCCACTGTGGCCACGGCCACCTGTCCTGACGGTCGGTCACCATGTGGGTGCCGCCACCACGTGCCTTAAAGCAATGGTTGGCAACTGAGAAAACAAAATACAAATATTAAACACTTCATCTTTTTGATTACTGTGCCATTGCAGTTAAGATACCAAAATTGCAGTGAGAGTATTAATCTGGAAAAGGTAAGATCCCACACAAACTGCTTCTTCTAGGATCTTAGTATTTAAAAACGTCACCCGGACTGGCGTTAGAGGAGTTCCGGATTGGAATCTGCCCTTTAACAAGATTCCAGGTGACTTGAGATGTCCGTGAACATTCGAGGGGCAGCATTCGGAACGAGCCACATTTTGCTAGCAGTATTTAAGAGCCCAAACAACTGCAAAAGCCCCCAGAAAAAACTCAGAATAAATGGCCATCCAGAACAAGTCAGGTGGCAGGCAGCACATAGCCCACCACACAGCACTGTTCTTCCTCTGTGGGAGCCACGGAGAACTTTCTCGGGGACTGGGGGGACCCGCCATGAGGGCGCGCCCCCGCTGCAGCAGACCGGAAGTTAGATGGCAGTGGGGTGGCCTCTGGGGAGCTGAGGCTCTGTCCGCATCCCCGCTGCCCCCCGTCAGTGACTGCCTAGGTGATGTTCCCCAGGCAAATTCACCTCCTCCAGTATTTCTGTTCCCAAACTTCCATACTGAGTGCTGGGCTGCCAGCGAGCTCTAGGCTAGGACAGCTCACAGGGACAGGACCAGGCGGCAAGACACCCACCGCTCACAGCTTCCTCCCGGCACATCTAGAAACACGACCCCCGTGCTGCCTCGGCTCCAGTTAGTAACAACTGTGGGTATCACTAACACTGAAGACAGCCGGGCAGAGTGAGTTCTAGGATGAAATCTCTGACTAGAAACCCAAAATAGCAAATCTTGCCAAATTTCTTTTGGCAAACTTTGACTTAAATCAGACTTGGTGGAAGTTAATCTACAACAGGGGCTCCTGGGTGGCTCAGTGGGTTAAGCCTCTGCCTTCGGCTCAGGTCGTGGTCTCAGGGTCCTGGGATCGAGCCCCGCATCGGGCTCGCTGCTCGGCAGGGAGCCTGCTTCCCTCCCCATCTCTGCCTACTCGTGATCTCTCTCTGTGTCAAATAAATAAAACCTTAAAAAAAAAAAAAAATTAACCTAGAAGAGCAGTGTCCGACGCCGCATGGGGTGCAATCTGATCCCAGCGTGCGACACTTGCTATCCAGTTTTCTAGGAAAAGAACCTGCCCCGCTCTTCCTAACCTTCTCCACCTAGCATGAGAGTTTGGAAAGGCTGAATACAGAAGCACAGAGTCTTGCTTACTCACATTTATTTCCAGACTCAACTTTTTTTCCTCTGGTTTGAGTCACAAGATTATTCATTGTGGAGAGACCGTTCGCTTGGTTTCGGGTTGCGGGGAGCTTCCTTCTTTTCCACCCATCATGCATCCCTTCTGTCTCCTGGAGTCTTGCACAGAATACGACCGTACAAGGAAATCACTGCATGTGTCCCGGAGCCTGAGCTTTTTCCTATAGAAGGTCCGTTTCAAACCCTGCCGCCCCCGCTCACAGTCCCGCCTCCCTGGAGATGCATCTGTGAAGAAGCATCCCCACTGCTCCCCAAGTACACCACGCCTGGTGTGTCAGGCATCTACGCTCTCGACGCTGCAGCGGGCGGATGGCCCACACGCCTCTTTCAGCGAATTCAGCTTCTAGCCTGCCAGGAAACAGACTCCCCCGATGCAAAGTGGGGCCCAGACTGACCAGGTGTGAGAACAATCAGTAACACACTGTGCACCCACCTTCCGGCCCCGCAAACTAACCATCGGGGCGCCAACAGCCTGGGTGGCTCTGAGGGCATCTGCGTGGTAGTCGGGAGATCAGCACTTACCAATTCAGCTGGATAGTTCCAGAAAAACTCGTGGTCTGGCATCACAGAACTACCTCCATGACTTAAGGGCAAAGATTACAGCCGAAAGGTGGCCCCCCCCAGCCATTCCACTAAGCAAGTAGGAGGTCTGGTGGCCTGGGGCCTGGGTAAAGGGACACTGAAAACTCACAAAAGCTGGCAAAGAGATTTGTCCCAGACAAGGCGAGGAGCAGCCAAGATCCTTTAGAACAGCGCAACTCCAAGCCAGGCAGGCTGCTGGGGCAGAGGGGAGGGCAGAAGGCCGAATGCCCGGCCATGACCACTTGGGGAAGGAGCTCTAGCTTTGGAAAAAAGACAGTTTTCCTTTTCACCTTTGTCGACCTCACTCAGAAGTCCCCAAATCACAGAATATCTTCTAAGATCAGCTACCCCATATTAAATACCTGAATTACCATTTTACTCATTTTCCGATTATGAAATCAGCTTGCTTCCTAACTGGTTTGCTGTTTTTGGCTCCTGGAGTTGGTCTAAGAACTGCTGAATCGTCAGTTTCCCTCCTTTTCTTCCTTCGACAATCCTGTCGCACGCAGGCACCTGCCGGCCCTGCCAGCCTGGGGGCTCCAGAAGCCCGACCAGCCCCAGCCTGGCCAGCCCTCCGCGCGGACTACCCAGCCTAGAATCCAAGCGGCGCCACTCCCACCCTGCCCCTCCCTGTGACATCCACCAGCGACGGCGCAATCTGGGTCTGCTTTCCCCGGGGGGAGCCGGGAACAGTGCCACGGGGAGCCCCGGAGGGCCCCTCGGTTGTAGAGGCGGGCGCTCCCAGCACCCGAGGCAGGGCTCGGTGGCAAGGCAAGCGCGGAATCGCCAGTGGTGGAGACTTTTTAAGCAGACCCTACATTCAAGTTCTTTATCTCCAAGTCGAGGGCTGTGGCCCCCGCTCCCAAGGACATGCAGCCCCAAGGACATGCAGCACGTAAGTACACATCCTGTAGTTGAAACCCCGGGAACCCCGGGGGGTGGCGGGAGCCATCAGAACGTGCTCGGGGAGCGCCTGCGCCTCTGCGGGGAGGCCCCGGTAGCCCATTGGGCCCTTGGCCCCCTGGGCAGATGCAGACCACCAGGTCCTTGTGGCTTCCTCTGGCCCAGGGGGCTTCCCTTCGCACGGTTGCCGGGAGACAGGAAGGGACCCAGCCCTTCTTGGTAGCAGTCCCTACAGAAAGCTGCCTCAGTCTCCCCAGTCTGCACCCCGAGCCTCAGGGGGCCTGGTCCTGCTCCTGCAGCTCTGCCAGCCGAGTCATGAGTCACGGAAACCAGAGCTCACAGGGGTGCCGCAGGCGATGAGCGTGGAGCAGGTGCCTCAGGGCACAGCCGGACCACGGGCTCCCATACCACAGCAGCCAGCCGCCCCGGACCCGCTCCAGTGGGCACACACCCTGCATGTCCACAACGGAACCTAGCCCTGGGTGGCACGTGCTGATGGCAAAGAAATTACTGAACTAATTAAAAGACAAATATTTTAATCTAGTTTTCCCACTTCATACTAAATCATTAATACAGATCACAAACTGCGTTTTTGCAGACATCTAGAAAACAATCAGAAGTGTATATATCTCTCTCTATAGATCTTATTAATAAATTTTATTCGGACAAGAGAACTTGTGCCACAACAGTTTAAACAGCATGATTAAAGACCGCAGCACTCCCGAGAGTGGCCACAGGTATGTACAGTGTGGGAAGGAAAGCTGCACCTCAGAGCCGATCATGATCAAGTTAAAAACACCTCACATACAGCACACGTGCCAATAAACTCCTTCAGGTCATGACCAGCATGAAGAAAATCAGGACACAGATCTCAGCCAACGTTCTGTAAATGTGCACAGCAATATGCTGCATTTAAGAATTAAAATCAGATTCTACTGTAGTGTTAGCATCAAGCCCTTAGGAGAACCCCCCTCCCCATCTCCTTTTGCATTTACACACGCCAAAAACTATTCACACTTAGGGCGGGGCTGGGCAGCTGGCCACAGAACCAACAGGTCCTTGCCTGCGTGGGGACAGTGCGGGCTAATACTGAAGGTCTCTTTACATCCTGGCTCACAGCCACCTTCTGGCTGCCACTCCATCTATCTGTGGTTAAAGAAAACCAGGAGAAAGCAATGCAGGTCTCTGGGAATCTCCTCCCTTCCATAAAGAAAATGCTCTGCCAATTCAAGTTTCGTTCAGGAAGACGGAAGGATTTAAGGCTTCGGTGACAATTATAATCCTCTGAGAAATTATTTTCCCTTATAGTCAAGATAAGATAATAGTGTTTACTGTACTTTCTCTTGACTCTTAAAATCCCTGGTATCAGTGTAGGCAACTTGCACCTGCAATGGAGTCTGCGCGAGAGGAAGGTCTCTCCTCCTCCCGAAGGCTGTCCCAGATGACTCTCGTGGAGCACTTGTCAGCCCCTGGTTCCCAAGGAAGCAGAAGGACAGTGAGGTTCCAGCGCTCTAGTAGGTCGAGGAAGCTGTGCTCATGGCATCGTCCGAGACTTTGGTGCTGGCGGGGTGGATGCTTGCAAAATACTTGACGTCACTGTCCCGATCCATCTGAAGAGCCATGATGGTCTGTTCCACGGCTTCCTGATGACAGCTGGCAGAGGTTAAGAAATATTCTGGAGACACAAAGTGCAGATTACATATAAAATTAGTTTAACAATTCATAGTTTTAGCAGGTACAAGTATACTAAGTTCTTAGTCACAAAGTGTAAACACAAGCTATGTTGAATTATAAACAGTAATCCAGATTGATTTGTGTGATACGAAAACATCCCCAAACATAAGAGAATTTGAAGATTTATCTTGATTATTTCTAGAACAGACCAAATGGCAGCGAAGGTGACACAATAAAACTTTTACTTGGGATAGCTATTAATTTACTCAGTAAAAATGCCCCAAATACCAATCACACACACGAGTGAAAACCAGTCTTCTCTAGCCATTTCCTTATAATTGCTATTAAAACGATAAATGAATTCTAAAGGAGAAAAAAGCAGTATTCATTTACTCATATTCTTAGACGTCTACTGCAAACCTTTCTGTGCTGCACTCACGAGTTCACGCATTAATTTATTAGGCATTTTGCGGGGAGGACAATAAATGAAACAAGCTAAACCTCGAGCAGCTTATTAGGATGTGCAGCGAAGCAAATCCTCAGGGGCGCCTGTCTTCTGCCTAAGGAATGAAGAGGAGGAGGAAACACAAACATGCCTCCCGGCCTCGAACAACAGTAACACCTGTCACGTGGGGCCGACCGAAGGCAAGAGTTTTTCCTCCTGTCTTAGAGCGACTATCCAATCTCTCAAACTAAGTCTGCAATTATAAAAGAAATGCTCTGGGGCGGGAAGGTGAACAAGTCCCTGTCCTCCAACCTGTGTCCCCTCTCAGGGGAGAGGACAAATCTATCAGATTACATCTGCGGACATACAATACTTCTCCCTCGTGGAGTCCCCACGCCTCCTCTCCGCCACATTCGGTTTTCCTAACGAGCCACCCACCTTTCTCCAGCAGAGTCTGTCTTAGTGTCTTGGCGAGCAGCACTCGAACGTTGGGAACCCTGTCATTCGCCAAGGTCAGCAGATGCGGCATCAGATGCACGGCGAACTGCTCCATGGGAAGGCAGTCGTCCTCAATGACGGTCTGGGGAAGACAAACAGCAGCTTCACATCCGCCCGGTAGTCCACCAAACCAGAATACTGGCGAATGTTAGCGCTGAGAGACGACTAAAGTGCTCCAGATTTTAGTTACTTCTTTTTAAACCAATATTCCAGGTCCTTGGGAACTCAAAGCTAAGAGGACATAATTTTAAGTCCCACAGATAGTTTTTTAACGGTTCCACTGAGCCCTGGAGTGTACGCAGTCACGCGCATTTACCCGCCCGTGTCGTGGACCGTGGGCACCCCCTAGTGGACGGCTGTGCGATGGCAGACGCTGACTCTAGGAGACTCTAGGGAACCGGTGAGCCTCGGAAGAACCAGAGGCAAAACTCTGGTCCTTAAAGGTGAGAAAGAGGGTGTCGAGAGGCAAAGAGTGAAAGTAGTTTCAGATAGAAAAATAGGTCACAAATGGGTAAGTCTTCACGAACCTGGCAGACAAAGACAAAGGCTTGCCGACCAGACCACTTGGGACATCTACCAAAATTCTCCACAAGCTCATTGATGAGGTCCACTCCGAACGTGGGGGGCGTGGCCATGTGCAGCTTCTTCACCATCTCGCTGACCTACGAGACGCAGCACAGAGATGTGAGGAATAGCTTCTGCTCTAGGAGCTTACTGAACAGTGTGCTGCTCAAAAACTGTAAAAATTGTAACACATACCAACTTGTAGGAAATCCAACGAACAGAAGAAACTTTATCTGCACATAGATTCAGAGCAATGGGACGTAAATAGTCATAAACATCTCTGGGACTATATAATTCTAGAAGTAAAATCAGCTGTCTATAAAAATGAATTATAAAAATAAAATATAATTAAAATTTTAAAATAAATGAAAAGCGGTTAATCATCTGAGTAATTTGTAATTCTGGATACTATTTGTAAGATGAACACATGCAAAGACTGAAAATTAACGGGTCTCTCATGCGTAGCTGTCTCTAATCTGTATGTATCTAGAAACACATTTAAACACTATGCAAGTTCAAGAAGTCTCTCCTCCTCTCAAACGTAAGGAAAACAAATGTTGCAGAACTGTCTACAGGAACTGAGACAGAGCAATGCATTCCCTATTCAACTGGGACATGAACACAATTTTTCCACAGTAACTGTTCAGAATGCTAAGAAACTTCCATCTACAAATCAGTTTCCAGACAAGACGTTCCAGCAGTATCAGGTAGCCTGATGTCTATCTGTCAAGGCTCTGAGCAGCTTCTAAGGGAACGATACGTTTACTAGGGATAACAGAAGTGAAGAGGTTGTCTGGAGACTGCTCCTCTTACAACCGGGGAGACATGAAGACTGACGGTGTCCACCAGGCTACTCTGAGTAGACACAACAATGCCCTTGAAAAAATACCTCCGATAGGAATGAGATTTTTGCTTTTCAAATTTTACGTTTAAGACTGTATGCGTAATCAGCAGGGAGTAAATTATAAGCATGGATATATGTAATACAGCAATGACCAATGTGTCTGTTTATGTACACACACACACACACACACACACACACACACACACACAATACTCAGAGATGAGAAGCACACTTATCGACTCCATTTTCTGACACTGCAAACTTTCTTGCTGGCCTCCCCGGGGTGTATACCACATGAGAAAATCTGGGGTCAGGAAAGCAAACTGGAGAGGGGCTGCTCAGCAGGCAGGATTTGAGGGACACATGCTGGGGGACAGGCATAAAGCCCCGTGCACTCTGGGGCCCTTCTCTTTACCGAGCCTGAGCCTTACAGCAGCAAAGCCCACCCACCCATGGGCACAGGCGAACATGCTGTGGCTGGTGGCAGAGGAGAAGAACTCTTTCCCACAGAGGAGGGCAGCCAACCTTCTTAAGCGAAGACCCTACACTGATAACTACACAAGTCTCCTCCTGCTGGGGCGGGGGGCAGGAACCTCTGCCCACCACAGACCGCAGATTCAAAGCAGAGACTGGATGCTACAGGGAGAGGGTAAGTCTCTGAGAATGCCCAGGGACCCAGGGCTTCCCAGATACTGAGGTTGAACCAAAATAACAGAGATTCTCCCCTTTCCCAGCACGAGCCTACCATGTCTTACCAACAGTCTCCAGCTAGGGGAGGAGAAGAGACCCCCCAGTTCCCAAGGGTACATGCCAGCTGCAAGCTGAGGGTGGGACACTAACACATCAGAAGGCCCCCTGGCACCCCAGCTCCCACCCTCAGCAAAGGCCATCGGCAGGCCGTGGTGAAAAGCAGCAAAGCTTACCGGGCACTGAGGGCAGTCACAGCAACAACAAAGTCCAAACCCAGCTTGCTCCTAATTAGACAGACCCAACCCTCCACCCTAATGGCAGAAGAGAGGTGCCTACATTCAGTCAGAAACCCAGCAAGCCAGGACTCAGTGAACGAAGAAAACAACAACAAAAAACCACCAAGACTATCAAGTCCCAATCTAAACCCAGCAAAGACATCTTTTAAAAATGCCAAGTGAGGTCTGGAATCCAGAATACATAGAAAAACACAACTCAACCCAATTTAAGACAAACACCCACTTAAAAAATGGGCAACGGACTTGCACAGGCATTTCTCTGGATTATATACAAATGGTCAACAAGCATATGAAAAGGTGTTAACCACCACCAGTCATTAAGGAAATGCAAATCAGGATCACCACAAAACTGCTTCACAACCACTAGAATGATGGCTATAATTTGGTTAAAAAAAAAAAAAAAAGGAAAACACCAAGTGTTGGGGAGGATGTGGTGAAACTGGAATCCTCGTGCACTGCTTGTGGGAATGCAAAATGGGACAACTGTTGTAGAAAATATTTTGGTGCTTCCTCAACAAATTAAACAGAATTATCCAATAACCCAGCAAATCCACCACAAAATAACTGAAGATAGGTGTTCAAAGAAAAATCTGTACATGAATGTTCATAGCAGCAACAGTCACAGCAATAAAATATGTAGAAACAACCAAACATGCATCGATGGATGAATGAATCTTGAGAAGTGGTATACAACAGAGTATTATTCAGTTACAAAAATAAAGTTCTGACACATGCTACAGCATGAATGAATCTTGAAAACATTATGCTAAGTGAAGAAGTCAGACACAAAAGGCCACATGTCATAAAATTCCACTTTTATGTTCAGAATAGGCAAATCCGGAGAGTAGGTTAACAGTTGCTAGAAGGTGAGGGCACAGAGGATGAGGAATGACTGTGGAAGGGCATGGTATTCCTTTTGGGGGCTGGAATGTTCTAGAACTAGGCAATGGTAATGGTTGCACAACACTATGAGTATACTAAATTTCCACCAATGGCAAATTTGGTTATGTGTATCTTACCAGAGTAAGAAAAAAAAGGCGAAATAGGTTAAAAAAAAAACAAAAACAAAAAAAAAACCCCTGAATAAATTCACCGCTAGCAAGACCTGCACTTCAAGAAATGTTTTATAGTACACCAGACAGAAACTTGTATCTACACAAAGTGATGTACAAATCCCAAAAAGGTGAAGATGAACTAAGTAAATACTTCGAAACACAGTCCAGTAAATTGTGAGAACTTACTCAGCCAGTTCAGCTCGAAAGCGCCAATTTCTACTATTATCTGTCACCAAAAACTCCTGAAGCTGATAAAGATACTCTCTTCTTTTGTCAATATGAAGAAGCTGAAGTGACAAAATAAAAAATATTTGCTAAGATATAGGCATTTATTACTTTTACTAGACGGCTTGACAACAACTATAATATAGTTAATTCTTCTGAGAACATATGTAGTAGGTACATCTAATTGTTTTAAAAACGGATATTAAGGTCATTTTCTCTGATAATCCCATTTACCTTCAAGAGTCTTATCTTTTTTGGAAATATTTGTTCCCTGAGCCATGCATGATCTCCTCTGAACCCTACAGTGCCTTGGTCACAGGCATACGGTAGGACTGACCCGCTGTATTCCTAGGGCACCCTTGTTACTGTGAACTCTGTGAGGACAGTCATGCGCTCTTACTCACATGAGTAAGCCCAGTGCCTGGCACCGTGATAGCACGTGGCAGGTACTCAACAAATATTTGCTGAGTGAAAGAAAATTTATCCCAATAATTGCTCTACAGCCATTTTAAAGTAGGTTTCTGGTCGCTAAGGGGGAAAACCCTAAAATTTGATATATACAGAAGCAAACAAACTTAACTTTGTATCGAACAGTTAAGAATCACGCAGAAAAAAGCACTCTGAGCGTACAGGTTCATGGGGTATGTTCTGAGAACAAGGTGCTTTAGGAAATCTTGGACGTTTTTTTGGTTAACTTGATGTTGGACTTAACATCGGTGGAGTAATTCTGAAACTACCTGATGTATGCTGTGCAACAGACTGAACGACTGAGTATGTTCATGTTAAGAACAGAGTTTTTACCATGAAAGAAAAGGAAAAACACGAAGTGTTTTTGTGAAAAAGGAAAGGAAATGGTGTGGGACTGGAAGAGGACTTATCAATATGAACTCAGTAATTTAAAAACAAAACAAAACAAAACAAAAAACCCAAACCAAAAAACCACTCCTGGTTCCTGTTCCCAGAGAAGGCGGAGAGGAAATGACCCCCAGGGAGCAGCGTGCACATCGGCCTGGGTCGCAGTTCTAACTCCCGCACTCCACTGGAAAACCCAGCCTCCTTGGAGAAACAGCGGACTCGGGGCTGGGGCACAGAAAGGAGAAGGTGGGCCCGGAAGCAAGGATGTGCTTAACGTGAGGGGACAGATCAAAGGGGTACGGGAGGCAGCTTTCAGGGGCTCCTGTCAGCCAAACTCATGTTCAGAACCAAGGACAGAAGTGGATTACACTGAATAGGAAAAATTCCAGAGTTCACACCTAACACTAAAAAAAAAAAATTCCAAGGAGCGGGAGGGAGAGAAGGAAAAGATGAATTTTACATGAGAATGCCAACTAATAAATGGAGAAGGAATTATAAAAATAGAAAATCGGCATTTTACAACCAGCACAGTAACGACTGATTGAGGTGAGACCTGTGTATAGATGCACGGATTGAAGCTCTGGGTGACAGACTCGGGGGAGAAAGTGTTTGGGGTTTGAAGGTCTCCCCCCGACTCCAAGTGATGACTAATCAGGGAGGTGACAGGTGGTTTTACAATGGAGGGAGTGGGCCCACACCACCACAGTCGCCTGTCCAGAGTCAGCGTTCCCTGTGAGGCAGTGATCGTGCCCTACCCCCATGGGACGTGCGGACAAGTCACGTGCCTGCCCGCCAAAGCAGCGGAACCGACTCTCGATGCATAACACGTGCAGACTGACGGCCATCTGCAACACAAGCGGCTCAGCCTCTTCAAAGATGCTTGTGACATTAAAGACACAAGTCAGGAAACTGTTCTGGAGTTAAGAGGGCTAAAGAGACTATATCTAAATTCAATATGCAATTCCTGATTGGATTCTGAATTGGGGGTGGTGGCAGGGAGCTCTAATGGCACATTAATGGAACAGGCTGAGAAATTTCAGTATGATCTGTATGAAAAATAGCAGTGTCAAACACAGTACCAATGTTTTTTGAAAGTAGGATTATATTACTTCTCCGAACTTCAAACTACAAGAGCCAACTTCAAGGTTATAGTGTAAGGAACAATAGAATTCCAGGACTAACAAGTTGTTAAGATCACAGGTGTTTACCTCCAAGACCAGAGATCCATACCGACTCCTAAAATATGGACTTCTAAAATATCATATAGCGCCTCCAAACTTAATGTTCAGGGAATTTTTGTACATATATTTAATTCAATAATTTTGAGAAGTGCTTGTAATCATGATCTCACAGTGTTTAAAAATGAAGTTTAGTGTAATGATTTTAAAATTAAAAATTAAGGTGCCTCCTTAGCGCAGTAGGAAGCGCTTCAGTCTCATAAAATTAAAAATTAAAAGGACACCAGCTAAAGTGATCAGAATGGGACTACCTCATTTTTTTTTAAATTTTAAAACTTTGGTTTTTTTAAGATTTTATTTATTTGACAGAGAGAGAGAGAAATCACAAGTAGGCAGAGAGGCAGGCAGAGAGAGAGAGAGAGAGGGAAGCAGGCTCCCTGCCAAGCAGAGAGCCTGATGTGAGGCTTGATCCCAGGACCCTGGGATCATGACCTGAGCTGAAGGCAGAGGCTTAACCCACTGAGCCACCCAGGAGCCCCTCATTTTTTTTTTTTTTTTAAATCACATCTCACTATCAGCTCATGACTCTGTCTTCTTACATAGAACACATAGGGAAACTTCATCTTGGTGGGTAGAGAAAACCAAAAATTCCACAGTGGAACTTTAGTCTGTTTTTATGCAGAAAAATTTAAAAGTTACCTTCAGAAAATCATGCAAATGTTTAAGAACACCTATCCTGACTTCGTCGAGGTCTTTCAAAAATCCATTGAAGATCGGAACGAGATCTGCAGCTGTCAGCTGGTCTCCGAGAATAACTGCAAGCTCGTGGATGGAGAAGGCTAATGTTCTTCGAACCTTCCACTGCAGAGATAAAGATGACCGCATTCGTAAGCGATGCACACAGTACTGAGTGCTTTACCTCTCAGCCGGTGTGTGAAGGCTAACAGATCTGGATGTTCCCAATCTCACACAATTAAATCGGAACAGAAGTAATGGTTAAGAACAGAAGTTCGGCTCTAAATGCCTGCTGTCTCAAAAACCGGCAGAGAAATTTCAAAGCCCCGCACGGTACGTATTAATCTCCTTTCATTTACAAAGGGAAAAAAGTCTGAAATCACTAAGAGCATAGTCTTTGTAGTTCTCTGAACACTGGGTGCCTGAACTACAGGTGTCCCACAGCCATCAAAGGCTGGTGAGTACTGTCCTTGCTTGACTGTTCCCCTTCCGATTCTTGTACAGTCTATCTTATGGCTAAAAAAAACAATGAAATTTGTTTTTAGGGAATTGGCAATTAAAGAAATATAAGAATGGGAAAATGTAGGAAAGTTTACATTAAAAACATTTTTCATGTTGCTTTAGTTTAAAATTTTTTACTTTGCTACTCAGCTTAGAACACTCTACTTGCTGAGAATTTACAGCGAGAGTTTTATCCCCAATCCCAAACACTAGACCCCACTCTTGAAATAAAATTTCATACCCACATTCAAGCAGATGAAGGCAGAGATGTTCTGATGGAGGGGAGGGGAGAGGAAGGGATAGAGGCATGAAGCCCTGCCCATCGGGGGCCTTCCTAGTCACCAGGGGCCCTGAGGTGCACACCCCACAGGAACGGTGAAAGGCCTGTGGAACGAAGATGGAAAACCGCTAGTGTGGAGGGTACTGCACTCTGCAGAGTGGGCCTTTGCAGTCCCCTGCCCAGTTCCACTGGTGAAGAAGCGTGTGAAACAGGATAAATTCACTTCACCCGGACCCTGGCTAACCTCATAGGTCAGAGAAGGAACTTAAACTATGTTCTCTCAAGATTACTTCCAACTGCTACCTTGCTGAGTCAACAGCACAAATTCCTTGAAAAATGCATTACCAACACATTTAAGGGAAAATTATTCATATCTCAGTATAAATTAGTCTAACCAGACTGCTTTCTTAATAACCAAGAGATTAATTTCACCAAACAGATTTTCTGGAAGAGGGGCAAAATTTTGGTGTATGATTCAGAAAGAAAGCAGACCTAACGGGAGGGGAAGTTAAGTCAACAAGATCTAGGAAAAGAGCCACAAAATCACACGGATATCCAGGCAAGATGACCTAGGGTCAATATTTCATATTTTCTTTTCTTTCGGAGGGGATGGTGTTGGTAATGTATAGGTCTCGAGGAGAGCATGCTCATGTGTGCTTGCGTGTACACACACACACAAACTTCCCCGGCCTTTACTGCAACGCTCAGCGACCTAGGGCCCAGAGCTCAGCAGTGCTAAAACTACTACAGTTCTATCAAGGTTTTAAGAAAATAAAAGAAGCATTTATAACACTGTGCATAGAAACAATCTACACAAAACTTCAGACAGTAACACATTTGTAAGTTAGGAACTTGGGCAGGTCAAATGCAATAATTTCCAAATGGTAGAACTTGGACCACACAAAAAGCAAGCTCTCTGGTATTACTTTTAAGCTCTTCTGCACGTGACTTCCTGTAATACCAAGTATTTGCTGGAACATGAACAGAAGCCCTACCGGGCTCTGCGGGGCACATCTGCACACACTCACCTGCATGTCTGACGCCAGCGTCTCATAGGTCTCTCTCAGGCAGTGCCAGTTCTGCCTGCCCAGGGTCAGGGCCACGCCGGGAAGGCTGTACGCACAGTGCTTCGCGATCTCAGTGTCGACTGTCTGTGCACGAGACGGGTCCGTCATAGATAAATACTGATCTAACAGAGCCTGAGGCACAACATCCTGATGGAGAGACACACACAGCCCAGACTTCTTTTAGCAGGCCAGGTGTAAACTGAGTAAACTTATCTTTAAATAGATGAAGAATAACAGAGCATCTCAACGAGCAGAGAAAAACCCAGTCTCAAAGTTTCAGGGATCTACTGAGAAGAGGTAGGAAAAACATGCTAAGGAAAATATACATGTAAATAAAAGCAGCCACTCTAGAAGAAAAACAGGAAGATCTTAAAACAGAATACAGCATAGGGGATGATTAGAACTGATTACTGCATTGAAAAGCTGCATCAGCAGTAAGACTAGCACCTCTCAATACTGGCAAGGCTGGTCAAGTCTGACGTCATCTCGTGAATGGGACAGAAGAGGGACACTATTACCAACCTGGATTTTATAAAACCACCACCCACCTTTCAATGGAAATTGAGCAATTACCTATAAAACTTAAGAGTGAATAAATATCTAACTGTTCATATAAACGTTAGGAAAAGAAGAATGTCCACACAATCTTGTTAATGTACACATAACACAGCTCTGGGAGAACATACAAAATAAACACACTGGTTGGGGGCGGGGGCGTGGTGAGCGCGCGTGCGTATACACATACACAGAAGCAAGGTACAAACTAGTATATTCCAAATATTCCCTAAGCATATTTTCCCCACATTTAAAATTTATGAAACTGGCATGTAACTCGCCACTGATGGCGCTTTATATAGCTTTGGGACATTTTTCATATTTTCATCTCTGAAATTGAGCTGTATCTTGTAATGCTTGGCAAATTAGGCACCATGAAATACCTAGGTATGATGGCATGATTCTGTCTTTGACAGACAAAAAGGGGTCCGTGTTCATGTTTCTGTACCCATAGAATGTTTACGAAGAAATAGGGGCGCCTGGGAGGCTCAGCTGGATAAGCGTGTGACTTGATTTCGGCTCAGGTTGTGATCTCAGGGTCATTAGATCGAGCCCCGTGGTCAGGCTCTGCTTTGGGTGAGGAATATGCTTAAAAGTCTCTCCCCCTCTGTCCCTCCCCCTCAGAAAGGAAGGAAGGAAGGAAAGCAGGAAGGAAGGGAAGAAGGTGTGATCTGCGGTTACTCTGAAGAATGTGATCACAGCTGTGAGAAGAGGAAGACTTCTGCTTGTATTCTACTCTATTTGAGTTTTCTTACTGTATTATATACTAGTATTATTAATAATTATTGATAATTTATTAATCATTAATAATTTATTAATTAATAATACATTAATAAAAATAGAATTAAAAAAACTCATTGTAAAGAGGACCAGATTTGGTAGGATATGGGTTTTGAAGAGGAATGAACAAGGCACTCACCACAGAGAGACGTGCTGTCACTTACTTGCACTTTGGATCTCCTCTCCTCATCGGGGCTAAAACTACTGTTGGTGCTCAAGTCTGAATCATTATGAATATAGCAAAGCGTTGACTCCATATTCTGTTAGGAAAAAAATATTTACATGAAGAACTGTCCCTTCTGTAAGTTCCTTCACTTAAAGCATCTTACTAAGTTACTTACCTTTCACGACTACCCAAAGATATAAATACATACAAATTCTTCAAGCTTTTAAAAGCTTATAACCATACCTGAGACCTCGTAAGAACTGCCCCCCCAACTTGAGTCTAACTTGCATAATACATTGCTAAATGTATGCAAATGAATTCCAGAATAAAATCATGAAAATATGTAAATTGAGAAATAATTCTGAAATGGCTCCAATATCTAAAATTAGCTTACTTGTAAGATAGTATTATATCATAGAGGGTGCTTCTGGTCAATGCTTTATACGTCACAGGATGTCCTATGTAGTTGTTCTTCTACTGTTGGCTATTTCTAATTTCACAAATATACTTTTCACCAGCTCCAAAAAACTCCAAAACAAACAAAACACCTTCTAAAATGCAGAAATACCACAGCATTCAAATCTCCAGTGATGACAGGTGGCCAGGGCTTCATTCTGAAGCACAAGTATCCTTTAAGATTTCTAATTCTACCAGCTGTCACCTAACAAGAAGCAAAACAGAAACCCACTGCCACTCTAAGAGCCCTCTCCGTCCCTGGTGTGTATGCCGGGGTTCTTCCCTGAGTCCATCGCTCGGGCTGCGCTGATCTGGGACCGACCAATCCTGGCAACCAGTGGTGTTATTCCTTCCCTGCGTTTCTCTCAACAAGGGTTAGATAGACCGATCCCACGTGATGCTGGCTGGGGGCGGGGGTGCGGCAGGAGATCGGGGTAGGATCACACAGAACAGCTCCAAGTACACAGTGAAGATGATGCTCGTAACAGTACCCACCCTCACACTCCAGAGTCCAGATAATGCCACTGGCCCTCCGCAACATGGCCTCAAGTCCCGATCTTCCGCTCAGAATGCTGTGTTGCTTGCTGCAGTGAAATGGTCCCATCAGAAACAAAGCACCTCTCCAAAAAGAAAAGGGAAGAGTTAATGATTCTTGACAAAGGGCTTTGTTTCCAGTAAGACTATTTCACTGCAGTGAGCTACGTTAACACATTGAGGCTACTCCAATGGTCATGTAGACAGGATTGGGATTTACACTTCCAAGCACCGAACATGACACTGATGTCACAAAGACAGGCTGTGGTGAGTTACCTTCCCTTTATGCCAAAGAGCGAGCTGAGAAAATTCGCAACAAACAGAATGGCCTCATTAGAAAGTGATCGGCTACAACTATTCCCCAACAAAAGACTCCGGATTGGAATGGAGCTCACTGGAGAAACGCGTGACTGAGTGCATTACCTCAACAGCATCGCGGATTAAAGGCACGGAGGCGTCGTGATTTATTTTACAGTTTGGCGGCTCGTTCACACCCAGCCCGTCCTGCGCATCGCTTCTCCTTTCTGCGTCGCTGGCCTCCTCGCGAACGTCCAGGCTGGAAGCGCGCAGCGCGGCGGACAGCACGTCCACTTGCGCTGTGGGCGGAACAGGGAAAGGGCGCGTGAGCGGCAGAACCGGCAGCGTGCGGGCAAGTCTCTTCTCCGTGCGCACTACAGGTTATCAATGAAATGTATACTTTTTTGACCCTGCCATCAAAAAGCTGAAAAAAAAAAACTACTGCGGTAAATCATTAGTCCTTCGAGAGAAAAAGGAGAAAACTAATATGCTTTCATGAGATTAAAAATGTTTATCCACTACTGTACATTATTCTGCGTTAGTATGAAAGAGAAATGCTATCTAGTTTTGGAGGTACCTCCAGTTTATTAAAAGGAGTCAAGTTCAGTGTAAGTTAACTACGTTTTGGTAGTGCAAGAATCGAACTGACAAGGCTTACTTACTAAGCTATTTAGCAGAAGAGCAGTCACACAACCCTGCCAACATAAAACAACGGTAATTACAAAGATTTTTGGTGCAGTTACATTTCAATATCTCATATCTTATTCCTGTTTATTTTATTTTCCTCTAATTCCTTTTGAAAATGAAATTAGTGGCTTAGACACCCCCCATGTGAGCGCTGTCTTGCTTGCAGCAAACCAAAACGACAAATCACCGGAAGTGATTCTTAAATCTGACAAATACCACTACCTACGTTTGGAGTTACACCTTCTTTATAAACGTGATCCAAACTAAAGCAAGGCATTCTTCCTTCTCCCAAACAACTGAGACATGTAGCCCCCCACCCCCAAAATGCTTGTTTGAGTAACAATCCACCGGGATGCTCAAAATATAAAAACTCATTCATTTTAACTTTGAAATTAATTAGTGGAAAGATTAGAAAGTGTGTCCCCACTTCATTTAAAGATTAAAAAACAAACAAAACAAACAAGCAAACAAAACAATCCAGGGGCTCTCACTGAGCGCCTGTTATGAGGCTGCAGCATTCGGGAAACTCAAAGCCAAACACGGCCCCTGGCAACAGAGACAAAGGAGACATGTGGGATGAGCTTCTATTCTATTGAGGTCATTGGCTGCTCAAGTAAGTAAACTGAAGGTGTTTAATCACAAAAAGTTACTCACAAAAAGTATGCACATTCTTTTGAGAATTCTAGCTGCAATTTGTACTAATTCTTTCAATCAGTTTAGGCTCCCTTCTGGAATCTTCTGAAGTTTCCAAAACAAAATCAAAACAGTCCCAAAGCAGACAGCCCAAGACATAAAGGTTAGAATGTTTTGTCCCACATAAAGTGCACAGGGTGTGAGAAAGAGCCCTAATGCCTTTTGTTTCCCAGGATGTAACTAATCAAAAGCCTTTCACAGAAAATGCCTTATATGAGTCATTCCTCTTGAAATGGACTACACATTTCTCTTTGTCTACTTTAAGATTTGTACATTCATAAAAGTTTAAATGAGTTACACTGTGAAGTTACCTTCCTCAACAAACTGATATATGAAGATCAAGACAGAGCCTAGCGCTGGCTCCTGAGGAAACCTGATGCTTCAACTCTCCACCCAGAGATTGAAGTAGAATCCAATGCCAGGCTAAATGCTGAAATTTCAGCAGGATACACCACAACAAGTTTAAGAAAACCAAATGCATGGGTCTTCAGCAAAATCTGCATTTTACTTAAAATATAGACTGAAGGGGCGCCTGGGTGGCTCAGTGGGTTAAGCCGCTGCCTTCAGCTCAGGTCATGATCTCAGGGTCCTGGGATCGAGCCCC
>NW_019154092.1:7469341-7766303 GCF_002288905.1 Enhydra lutris kenyoni | reverse complement strand
ATATATATATATATAGACTGAAATCCCAGGAACCAAGGCTGGTTTCATAATGGACTCATGAAGAAACAGAGTCCCCAGTGAGTCATGCTCAGAAGTAGAGACAACCTAGAAACTTGGAATTTTACTCCTTCCCTGAAGAAGCTAGTACAGTTAAGCTAAAACTTTATAACAATCTCTCACTTTTATACAACATACTGGTGGTTGGTCACAAATTCCTAATAATTTATTGATTTCAATCAGGGAATAAGAGGATTTTTCTGACCGTGGCTGCCAAAATGGCTCAATTCTTCTACGGGGTCTATACGGGTAAAAATCTGTATTTGGTGAGCTTGGGCATTTTTTCCTTTTGTAGTCTATGAGTCTAGCTAGAGTAAGCCAAGCTGGCATCAGTAATGCTACGCAGAGTTCAACCCTACTCAGAGTTCAGCCTGGTGATCCCAAATGCTAGAGATTTTGAAACTGCCCTAGACAAAGCCAGAAAACCCTCAAATTCCCTAGGTAGGTATTTCAGAAAAGATCACTTACACCTTCTTGTTTTCCTACTTCCCCCTTTGGCCCACCAGACAGGCTGTTTCTGTTCTAGCACTGAGAAAGGGCTCTCTTTCTCTGACAAGAGCATCTCTCTAGTTGCTGGAAACACTTAAGTTTTTCTGACCAAAAATCCACCAAGAAAAAAACCCCATGAATGTTTTGACGAAGGGAAGAGTTAAATGAGCAAGACTGGGAAGCAAAAGTCGCCTTATAAGTAGCGGCCCCAGCCCTGTCACTGCTTCCCAATAATGCCCACTAGCCGCTAGCGACGAGGGGGAAGGGGACAAGTGACGTGGAGGCTTGGGAGTGTCGAAACTCGACTTGAGCATATGCCCTAAAACGCCTTCTCTGGGCAGTGCGGCTTTACCACTCCACAGGCCAGTGGACAAGAACAACTTACACATGCAACAGAACTAGTTCAAAAGGTGGCCATTTCCTGACAGTGTGCGGCTGCCCACAATGGCAGAATTAGAAATGAGGACATGTCCAAAATTAAGGTACAGCCCTTCAAAACACCTTCCGACACTAGGGAAAATTAAGGCATAGTTACTGAAATTTTAACACAAGTTAAACACGCCCTCAGATTGCCATGAAATAAAAAATTCAGAAATTCTGTAGCCCAAGGAGAAAATGCCCAACACTGCCTGTCTACGTTTTACTGCAGCACGCGAGACGCACAGCGGTTTACGTGTGAGGGGTCCGTCTCCTGGGCTCCGCGAGGCCGGGATTTTGGTCTCTTTGCTGCTGCTGTGCATTTAGTGCTGAGGAAAGGACCTCGCACAGCAGTTGGTGCTCAGTAACGCTGAGCGCACCAATGAGTCCAGGCTTATGTCCCGAGAGGGTGGTCACTACGCACAGCAAGAACAGGGCAGCAGATGTCGATTACAGCGGGGGGTAAGAGCTGAACCAGGAAGACTGGATTATACCGCCATTCAGTACTTGTACTGAAATCACTCACCTGCGGCCCACATATTCACAGTCCTATCTTAAGTGAAACAGGATTAGCTGCCTTCTGAAACAAAGTCGGATCCTCTAACTGGCATGTACACACAGGTCTTTTTGAAAAGGCACGCTCTCACTTTTAGCTTATTTGTTAAAAATTTTTTAAACATAGCTCATTCAAATATTTCAATTACCATCTGTTAAGTGCTCTAATGCGTCAGAGATCTGGGTACTGGAATGCAGTGAGCACTCCTACAATAGCCCTAAAAAGCCCAGCTAGTGATCTCTTTCTCATAAAAATGGAGCATAAGATTGATTCAAAATATGTGTTACTGAAGTCTAACAAACTGAATAAACTGACAAATAGTAGGGCTGTTAAAGCTAAAAGCTTTTTTTTTTAAATTTTTTAAATTTTTTTATGTGAAGCATGTTTTTGGCATGCTTATTCTTTTTTTTTTTTTTTTTAATATTTTATTTATTTGACAGACAGAGATCACAATTAGGCAGAGAGGCAGGCAGAGAGAGAGAGAGAGAGAGAGGAGGAAGCAGGCTTCCTGCCGAGCAGAGAGCCCGATGCGGGGCTCGATCCCAGGACCCTGGGATCGTGACCTGAGCCGAAGGCAGAGGCCCCAACCCACTGAGCCACCCAGGCGCCCCCTAAAAGCTTTTTTTAAAGCTAAAAGCTGTAAAGACAAATGTTTATCAAGCGTTGAGTACCCTCCGCTGTGAAGAGTCCGGGTTTCAGGTGCAGTTCTCCGGGTCTCCATGCGCCCCATTTGGGGCGGAGGAGACAAAGGACCTGGGTAAGATTCTGATGAAGGTGCTAGGAAACAGAAACCACAGTACCCTCTACCTCGTCAAGCCGTCCTAGAACGCAGACTATTGGGTCACGGGGTAAACATCAGTGACAGGAGCCACACTGAAGAATGAGCAAAGAAAGCAAGGCTGTAAGGTTTTCATAAAAAATAATCTACCATGAGAGATTTAAAAAATACAATATTCTATTGGAAATATTCCATCCTCTGTTCTTGCCCTTGCTGCAGAATATATTAAACAGGAATGATAAAAATAATTAAACAAAAGGGAATGAACTAGTGATACACAGAATGACCAGGATAAATTTCAAATACATGATGCTAAGGAACAGAAATCAGACTCAAAAAAGGCTTTTATTACTTGATTCTATTTATGCTGTTTTCTGGAAGAGGCAAAATCACAGGGACAGAAGGCGGGCTGGTGATTGCTAGTGGCTGGGAAGGAAAGGAAGGACTGACTAAAGGTGTGTGAAGGAATGTTCTGGGGCGATGGAATGGTTCTGTATCTTGACAGTGGGGTGGTTACAACTGGCTGTGTGTCTAATCTCACACAAGTGTCCATTCAGAAAGCTGGATTCTACTGATGTAAACTAAATCCCAAAAAATAAAAGGCTAAAAAAATGAAACTGACCATTTGCCGGTTAAATTAATGTTCAACAATCAAGGACATGAACTTGCTCTTCCCTCAAGTCATTTTTCTCCAAGTTTAAAATTACAACAGGAAATCTTTAAAAGTGACAAATTAAAGCCAATAAAGATAACTGAGAATTTAACCACCACAGATGCAATTTTCAAAGTTTAAACACAACAGATTTTGTATGTTTTTGTAAGAATACTGAAGCTATCTACCATGTTATCTGCTTTACAAATGGGCATTTCCCAACACTTAGCAAACTGACAGTTTAGAAATTTTAGCTTCTGAAACTAACAAGGTAAAAAAAGGAAAAGGGAAAGGAAAGGAAAAGGAAAAGAAAGAGGAAGAGAGGGGCACCTGGGTGGCTCAGTGGGTTAAGCCTCTGCCATTCGGCCCAGGTCATGATCTCAGGCTCCTGGGATCGAGCCCCGCATCAGGCTTTCTGCTCAGCAGGGAGCCTGCTTCCCCTTCTCTCTCTGCCTACTTGTGATCTCTGTCAAATAAATAAATAAAATCTTAAAAAAGAAAAAAAAAAAGGGAGAGAAAGAAAGAGAGGGAAAGTTATTCAGTCCACAAAGTGATAGACGATCTGAAGATTTGTAGTTATGGGAGATTTTCCAAAATCGGCTTTGTGAAATTCAGATTTCACTGGATGGTTATAGAGAGTCACAAGCAGGGCTTTACTCTTCAAAGGAAAAGACAACACCTGCACCTGGTCCCGGCCCCACGGACCTTAAACCGGGTCCCAAGCCCCAGCAGGCAGAACAATGCCTCAGGTTGACTCATTTCCCACCGACTGACTTAGAACACATTTCCCCTTCGTAAGAGGGCCCTTTTTAACACAGAACAACCTTTAAGGCCGTTGTCCACCATGAAAGAATCTGGGTGACAGATGTGTAACCCCATGGAAAAAAGTCGAAACTGAGAAACCAAAATCCAAATGACCGTTATAAATGTTCATAGCTCTTAAAACATATTCCATAAACAGCTCTGTCTACTGTTAATAGACCACAGTCCTTCCTTAAAATACACTGTATCTACTATTTTATAAAAAAGTTAATGAGACCCAGAATGAAATAGTTAAGGCAGGGGTCCAGACTAAAACTGGAAAGCACTGTTTGAACAACTGTGACGATGTCAGGGAGAGTGATCTGTAAATCAACAAATCTGTGTGTGTGCTCCAGTTAGCAACACAGTGATGAGCTCATCTAAACGAAACTTCCTAAGTACCAGATTAATTGTATTTATCAAGACGATGATGATGGCGAAAATAAATTTTTAAAAGGCAATTTCTCTGGGAAAAGAGTTGGCAAATAATATTTTATATCTGCTTTAGAGTAAAGAACTTGATAGACTCTTCCGTACCTTTAACGTCTGGATCATCAATGTGCGGCTCTAGGTTTTCTATCATTTCTTCAAGTTCCTTTCTGGTGGCCATAGTGATATTTGAAGAACCTGGTGTGGTGACTTCAGAGGTTTCTTCTGGTCTCTCTGGGCTGAGAGTATTCCCACAGCCCTGCTCAAGCTCTATGTCTAGATCTATTTCAGGAAGAGGAGTCCTCCAGAAATGGAAGGAGTTGTACAATTCCTGATCTAAGAGAGCTGAATCTGGTGAACTGGCGCCACTCTCTGGCCGTAATGCAGATTTGTAGTTAGCAGGTTTTTTATCATTCTCATTACTAGCTGCTTCCTGATGAGATTCTGAGGACAAAGTACAAAGTAAAGAGCTGTCCATTGGGACACTTATTTCACCTGGAGATTTCCTAGATGTTTCAGCATGATCTTCCACCATGTTTTCCAGTTTGACACTGGAATTACTAATACTGGGATCTGAAGAAACATCCTCTGGCCTGATCTGTACATCCTCTGGAACTTCTTGATCTTTGATCCTTTTATTGTTTCATTTGGGGGAAAAAAAAAATGAAAGTGTAAAAATAATTACTGAAAAAAAAAATCAATGAGATGCACTACATAAAGTATTTAGACAAGTTCAATATTAAATTTACAGATTATCCATACAAATCGAGTAGTGTATATACTGGTAATGCTTCTTTTTCCATCAGCTGTTCTGTACTCAGAGATGTGAACATCTGTTAAGCATAAGTCTAGATATTTAAGCATTACATGAATTGGAAAAAATAACATTGTAGAATCCCAGGATTCTTAAATACCAGGCTAATTTCAATAATAAACTAAAGAAAAATTGTAGGAAAATAAATTCCTACAACACACTTAAAAAATGATCTGATTCTTAGGATCATGGTATTGCCACTGCTCCAATGATGTACTGAAAAGCTGAGAATTAAAACCCATTTGCTTTTATAAAAAAGAAAAGGGAAAAAAACCTCTGTGCAGTATTAGAAAAGATCCTTATTTGCTATCTCACAAAGTATTAAAATCCATTTTAGTGTAAATGAAGTTTTTTAAAAAATTTCTTCCACACTTTCCAGCTCTACTCCCAAAGGTTTTCCCAAAATAGTCATGACTTAGTTGATAAGGGCAGATGGTTACAAACTCCTCAATTAAAGTCCACTGTTTACCACCATCCGTTATCTAAACTAAAGCACTACAGTAAGTTTTAATGTTTATCTCCTATCTTTTATTTGACTGTTAAATTTAACAAACATGTATTGAGCACCTACTAAGAGCCATGGAACGAAGCCAGTATTGAGGATTCACATGTGAAAAAGATGCAGGTCTGGTCAGCGAGATTAAATTAGAGGCAAACAAGAGAACCAAACACGTAAGCAAGTAACACCACCAGAGTGGAAAATACAGAAGCACACCGAGCACAGGAAGCGGGATGCAGCTGAGATAAAAAGGCCTAGAAGAAATGACAGGACCAGTGCTTAGAAGAGCCAGTAAACATTTACAAGGCTAAGGGGAAGAGCATGTCTTCAAGGGAGGAAAAGCATATGCAAAGGCAAGCATGACCTAAAATATGTAACACACTCTGAAAACAGCCGTGTTTCTTATGGCTCCGAGAAGCAAACAGTGGTGACCAGGGTGAAGAACTTTGCCAGAGCCACTGTACTGCATACCCAACACCTCTGGAATGGCTCCTATGGGCTACATGGAATAAGGCAGGAATTAGGAGAATTGCATTTTTAGATGCTTTAATTTTTGAGAAAACATCCTGGAAGCAGGGTGGAAAATGGGGTGGAGGTGAGTAGGAGGTGGGAACTCCAGAAGGGCAGTGAGAGCCAGTGAGGACTTGGTGAATGAAGGCAGTACATCTGGGGCTATGAAGAAGTAAATGCATTCAAATGATGACCGGACCAACAGGATCTGTTTACTGATTTATCGCAGGCTGGAGATGGGAAACAACGGGAGGAATCTGGAAAGACTGCCAAATTTCTGGCTAGTACGACAGAACAGATCGTGGTAGCACCAACTGAAAGTAGAAAACACAAGAACAGTGTAACGAGAGGGCTAATGGGTTCTGGTCTGGACAGGCTGAGTGAGGTACCTGGGTTGCATTCTGGGGGAGGGGGACGTCCATGGGAAACCGGTCAGATACCAGGGACTGAGTTGAAGGTCATCAGTTCAGAAGGCCGTGTGCAGGACTTAGATGGGTGTGAGGCAAGAAAGAGGAATGGAAACATGAAAGACACAATGAGTATCAGAGTGAAGGCATTCTTTTCGGGGTGCCATAGAGAAAGAGGCCAGAAGAGTTGTAGGAACTGCAGGCACAGGAGATGCTATCCCTGATAGGAGCACTGTCCTTCTAAGAAGAAAGAAGAATGTGAGCTCAAGAACAGAGGTGCACAGATTCAAGGGGCCAAGACACCTCTTTGATAAGAAACGTGAGAGGGAAGTAAGGATGGATGTGTAGGTAAATTTGAGAGTTGAGTGTGGGGAAAAAAAATGAAAGGAGCTCCTGGAAACAGCGTGTGCCTTTACGTACACACAGTGAAAGGTACTCAAGAGGAGGCTCACCAGGACTGAGCAAACAGAAGGCGACACGAACACTGGTGTCCTCTCCTAGTTTTAGTAGCCACCATATACATTCCCATGAAATTATCAACTGCCCTCTGCACTTTATCTCAGGGTAATGTTCACATTATTTTCAAAAATATGTATTTTTTAAAAACACATGATTATTTTAATGAAACTTGAAAAAAATATAGAAAAAATATGTAAGAAGTCATCTGAAAATGTACCGCATAATGACAGCATTTTACTTCTGGTGTTTCCCTTCTATTCTTAGGACTGCAAAATAGACAGTGTGCATGTACAACAGAGTAGTTACATCTGCGTGTGAGCTGGGCCCCGAGTTCCCAGGTCCTTGTCCCACGGCCAGCACTGCATTGCCCTAAACCTGTGAGCCTTTCAAGGCCCCCATGATTCCACATTTACTCCTTAGTAGTTAGGATGAGACACAGGCTTAGGCAACCTTTAATATTCCTTCCCTCTCCAGAACAGTTCTTGAAGCTAATACTGTTATGCCAAATAAATGTCTTCTACATGAATTACATATTTGCCAATCACATGATCCTTATTAAAAGACATCTTCTGTTTTAAAAAATTTAGTGGGATAACTGCTGAAATTTGAATAAAGTCTCCAGATTAGATGACATAATATACCTATGTTAATTTCTTAATTTGGGTAATCGAACCATGGTTATGTATAAATGCCTACATTTTGAGGAAATACACAGTGAAATACTGAAGAAAGGCAAAAAAGAATATCATGTCTAAAACCTCAAAGTATTCAGAAAAAAGATCAATAAAGCAAATATGGTAGAAGGTTAACATTTCGAGAATCTGAAGGGCATATGGATTCTTTGTGCTATTTTTGCAGTTTTTCTGTTATGAAAACTAAATGTAAAAAATTAGAGTAACAAGATACTGTTTGGTGGGAATGGAGACCAAATGGGTTAAAACTTGTAAGTCTTCATCTATTATCTGATAAATTTTTAAAAAACCCTGCATTTAAAATACACAAAAGAACCTAATTAAAAAGGCCATTCAGAGGGTACCTGGGTGGCTCAGTGGGTTAAGCATTTGACTCTTGCGTTCAGCTCAGGTCATGATCTCAGGGTTGTGAGATGGAGCCCCATCTTGGGCTCTGTACTGGGAGTGGAGCCTGCTTAAGATTCTCTCTCTCCCTTTGCCCCTCTCCCTCCCTCTCTCAAACAACAACAACAAAGGCCATTCAGTATGCAAAACTATTCCTTGGGCCTAAAATTTCTTAATTACTATTCTCACCATGCCATTACGATTAAACTTTAATACTCTTAGGGGTAAAAAAAAAAAAAAAGAAAGGCGAAGTCATTCTATTTGTCTAATGTTACAATTACTAGTCTGTCCAAACTTAAAACTCCTAGCATGGTTTTAAGGAGACAAAAAAAAAAAATTTCCCTACTGGTAAATTCTGGGAAGAACTACTACATGTATGAATTGGCAAAAACATAAGTTATCTGAATACTAATTTTTCCCAGAGCTGGGAGTTAGTCAATGCAAGATCCAGCTGCTAAATACTAAAATTCTGATATTCTTAGCTGTCAGATTTCCAAATGCTATTATACAAGTAAAAATCATTTCGAAGGCTGAAAAGAACTCTGATTCTGCCAAATGAGAGAATTACCCCATTTCCTAAGAGATACAAGTAACAAGAGTATCAGGGTAAGCCAGAAATTTCTCTACCAGAACCTTAATTTTCCTGTAGTGTCTACATAAGTTTTCTATTAATACCCTCCGAGTTCTGGACTACAGACTGTGGGCCTAGAAAAATCAGTGCACGTATTTCCAGGAGAAAATGACCAGTGGCACAGCTGGTCAAGCAGCAGTGTGTCCTGACACAAAAGCAAAGGACATACCTCTTTTCTGTACCGTGAATTAGCCGAATGAAGTTTTCACATCACTGAAATATTTCCAAATTTGTACCAGCAACCATCAATTTTACTGTCACACAGCTGGCATTATGCTGGACTGATAAAAAGTGACAGAAGTAGTATACCTATTTAAGGCTTCTGAGATTAAAGATTCCCTTACGATTCATTCAAGGTTTATTATATGCCAACTCTGTGCCAGGCCCAGTGAAGGTGCTCTACACGCAAAAACTCAGAACTCAACTGCCACAGCAAACGGACCTGCAGTCTGCTGTGGGATACACGTGAATACACAATTGAAAAGATGGGATCAGAAATCAGTGCTCTCACTCCAGTGCTACAGCCAAGATGCAAAAGCTCTGAATTTCAAAAAAACCTCAAGAAAAGATTAGTGGAAGTAGTGAGTCTACAGACAGCAAACACTGATAGTTCACTTTGTTAAATGGGTACGGATGGAACAGAACAGCTTCTCAAACAGAAAGCAAAGAGAACCAAAAGAATATAAGTGTATTCAGAGAACAATGTAACAGTTTGCTCAACTAAGAAAACAAGGGAATGCTTATTTTACATAATTTAAAAAATGCAAATACAAATTTTTAACTCTGCTTCTGGAAGTAGCCTTTATTAACACCTTCCAAGAAGCAGTAGTAGCCCAATCTAGGGTGAAAGATAAATCTGGTATACAAAGTCAGAGATCTAAAATCAATAAAGGCTTCAGAGAGTATTAAGTGATATTAAATGTTTCTAGGATCAGATGAAAACTATGTAATAAATAGTAGGGGAAACAGACTGTCAAAACCTTGCTTACTTTGTAAGATATTTGTTTGGGAGATCTGAATTTTAGGAAAACTGGAGAGGACCTTGAGAACAGGAACCGAATTCTTGATTTCTATCTATAGGAGCTGGTTCGTAGTAGGTGCTCAATTAATTTCCATATAATCAACCAACCAATCTTAAATAACGAAATAAGTTTTAAGACAGCTTAGAACAAAAGCCAGTGCAGTATTTAAGAGGGTAAACAAACTAATGGTTCTGAGACTAATAATACATAGGACTGTTTTTTGTTTTTTTTTTTTGAAGTTAGGAAGTAAAACTACTTCTACGGTATTTAATACAACTCATTCCTTAGCCAGAAATTCTCTCTTCCCTCCCTTCTACCAGTAACACGATTCAATAAAGTCTAACAATATAGTGAAAATACAATGCTACAAAAAGTACTGACTTGACATTAAGACATACCTCATTACAATGGAAGAGGAATTAAGGTTTGTAGGTAAAAGATAACTACCTTTAAATATCTCTTCCAGTAATGTCCTACACAGGCAGTCAGTACAACCACTGGCCACGGTAGCCACTCCAACTATTTTTGTCAGTAAAGTTTTACTGGTGCGCAGCCAAGCCCATCCACTTACATGCGGTTTATGGCTGCTTTCATCCTACAAAGCAGAGGTTAGCAGTCGTGGCAGAGACTGAAAATATTTATTATTTGGCCTTTTACAGAAAGTTTGCTGACCCCTGACCTATAAAATTCTCTGTAAATTTATATTTTCACTTACTAGACTCTCTCCAGATTTAAAAATAAAGTAATAGTCTTTGCACAATTAGGTAGTGAACAAGGTACACGGACTTTAAAAATGAAAAACATAACATTTCCCCCCATCATCATTTTTGTCAAACTCCTTGCAGCAGCTGTTTTTCAAAAGAACTGACAGAATTTGCTTGCTAGGAAGACAGGTTTAGAGTGATTTTCTTCCTTTACAAAAAACAGTACCTCAGGTTTGTTTGGCTATTCAGCAGGACAGTAGGAGAACGGGCAAAAAGGTAAAACAAGGCAGCAGAGAAGAAAGGAAGAACTGCCAAATCAAAACACCAAGAAAGCAAATATCACAGTATCAAGACCTACAGAAGAAAATGTCCATTAGCATCATGACAAGGGAGGGACAAGACACTATGGTAACTCAAGCATTATAGTAGGGACTGTTTCAAAAACAGGTTCTAAATTATTTCAAGTGCACACCTGTAAAAGTGCGTATTTCCCATGCGCTAAATTAGGCTTGATTTCTTTTTTCCCCTGAGTATATAGTATAATAAGTTTTAAAAACGGAAACTCGGAATTTTTTAATGTAAAAAAATTTAAAAATAAAAATCAGAGTTGTCCTTTTTATTTTAAAATTAGTTGCCCTATTACACTTAAAGTTGATATTCTAGTTAATCAGTACATCAGCTGATCATTATAATACTTTCTCCCTAAATTGAGAGATTATAATCCTCATTCTGCAGGCAGAGTTCAAGATCCACAATTAAATTAATTGACTGAAAGGAAAAATAATAGTAAGAAATGGACTACATACTAAAACATATTCCTAAATTAGGAATTTAAAACACTAAACACTTTAAACTGTAGAACAATTACTTCATCTATTCCAAATGTCAATAAATGGTTTACTAGGTAACTAATTTATTAAATAAACATTCAAAAATTATCATCACATCTGTCATTTATACTTTTCTCTATGGCCAGGACCAAGTTCAGTGTGCTATACGTGTCTTCGCCTTCTCACTTAAGACGTAACTAACCAAAGAGACATTTAACAAATATATTTAAAATATAGCTCTTTAAAAGTATCTACCCATTTTTACAATCAAGAGAAATAGCAAAGTCTCCAAAAAGAACATTATAGAAGAAACGAAAAATATGTTTACAAGCAATAAAGCTGGAAAGTGAAGTTTAAAGAAATCATACCTATTTTTGTCTTCTACTGATGTATCTTCTGAGCTTTTGCTTTCTTCTTTAAAATACTGGCCTGAGCTAGATGGATTAGCAAAAGTAGATATGAAAGGTCCCAGAGACTGAAAAGCCGCTTGGCGAACCTACAAAGAAAAAGAGGACAGTAATAAAACTTAAAATTAAGGGATTATTAACAGTCTACTTACCATATACTAAGTATGGTTAAAATAATAATAAGGTGTTTTCTACAAAGCTTTCCCACATTCAGAACTATCATACTTCTGCTAGGATTTAGAATTCTTCATAAACTTTTTTTACTTTCAATTTTTTAAAATCTACCTTTAATATTTATGCCCTGAGAATATAAATATGAGATCCCACAGAGCATCTGCATGGAACTAAAGGATATCCTGCAGCATTTTCCAGGAAAACAGAATGAAGAAAATGAAGACTGCCAAACAGAAAATATAGAGCAATAAAGTTGACAAAATGTGATAAATCCATTTCATGTTTTCTGCTAGGCAAGACTATAATCTGCTTTCTACAAGGAAACAAGACAGATGTGTCAGAACTATGGACGCACTTATCAGAAACAGAATACCGACTTAAAATGTATTTCACAAAAATCTGGATGCACATACTACTGTCATCCATGAATGTCTCAAGTAGGAGAGCAGAAAAAAGGGTTATAGAATTTTATTTCATATTATATTCCTGTATTATTTTTATAATCTTGATTAAAAAAAAAACTGGGGGAGAGAGGTTTTATGAAAGGAAGCAGGAGGAGGACACAATCTGAAAGAGGCAATTATGATGGAAGAAACTGCAAACCAATTTCTCTAAGACCTTGCCCTTGAGGCATAACAATACCTTTTCCATGGTTTAAAATGAGGATTAGAGGGAAGCCTGGGTGGCTCAGTGGGTTAAGACTCTGCCTTTGGCTCAGGTCATGATCCCAGGGTCCTGGGATCAAGCCCCGCATCAGGCACTCTGCTCAGCAGGGAGCCTGCTTCCCCCTCTCTCTACCTGCCTTCTCTGCCTACTTGTGATCTCTGTCAAATAAATACATAAAATCTTAAAAAAAAAAAAAAAAACCAACGATTACATGACATGTGTAAATTCTGCAAAGGCAAATACATGTGAAGTTTGCCTATTATTAGTATTTACCTTCTGGGGGAAGCAGATAAAAATGATTCAATTGATTTTTTTAAAAAGGCTAGAATTATATACAAGATAGCAAAGAGAAACCTATGTGTGAACTTACAGGTCCTTTTCTCCTTTACAGTCAATAAAATGTTACTTCTATAAAAACATAAAAGGTAACTTTCAAAATTATATGCAAGAGTTTAGTCTACTCTGGATACTGTTAAAACTCTGAAGTTGTCTCAAACCCTTACCGGATTTATATACACTTCAAATGACAGATTTCAGGAGTCCATTTTTTTTAAAGTTTTATTTATTTATTTGACAGAGAGAGAAAGATCACAAGTAGGCAGAGAAGCAGGCAGAGGGGGAAGAGGAAGCAGGCCCCCTGCTAAGAGAGCCCGATGGGGGGCTCGATCCTAGGACCCTGGGATCATGACCTGAGCCACCTAGGCACCCCCAGGAGTCCTTCATTTTAATATAAACATATTCCCAAATTAGCAGGAAATACTGTATATCACTAAGCCAAGACAATGATAAAGTCAAAATGAAAATTCCAAATACGCCACATAATTTTTTCTAACAATCTTATACATTTTAAACAAAGTCGTGCTTAAGGCTTAATAGTCTTTCCTCTCTGTGGCGTCTGTCTGGAAAATGAATATGGTAAGGTCCTGAGAACTATTTCAGGCACGACAGCATAAGGAGAGCCACTCACCCACTCTCCAGTGAAATTGTTGAAAATGGGGGGGGGGGGACCCAAAAACAACCCACCCAAAACCCCACCAAGTAAAACCTCTGGAAATAGCCCTTAGGGCAGACAACAAAAGAGGGAATATCTATAAATATTCAGTAAAGCCAGTCCGTGGTATTTGAACCAGGGAGGCAGAACCTCTAGTGCAGACTGTTGCAGCCAGCAGCAACGGCCTCCCTCTCTTCTAGCCTCCAGCCAAGGGCCTTTGAGGTTTATCATCCTGTCCCCTGCTACCTGCTGGGCATACCTTCTTCTGCACAATGCCCATTGGTAGAATGGAAGCTCTACCTTGGACGTGGCTCAGAACCCTGGGCTCTGAGAATACTCAGAATATAGTCCCTGCCCCAGCTTGTAAGGCCAGGAGAGATGAGCCAAGAGAACCTGGGGCTGCTGTCCCTCCCACTCTCATCAAAATGAGGTCATCCCAGGATGGGAGGTAGGCATGTAGACATGCCCAGAGCTGTGCCTCCTGGAGGGGGGGAATAAGAATCCACTAACACATTCCAGCCAGTCACTAAACAAACAAGTACCAGTAACAAGCCCCAGAGAGGGATAGAAGTACCCAAATCTGCTGTATTATCTAAAATGACCAGGTTAAAAAAAATTATAAAGCATGCAAAGGAACAAAGAAGTATAATCCATAGACTGGGGGAAAAATTAAGGGACAGAAACTACGTGTGAGAACACTAAGATGTTGGACTTAGAAAAAAACTTCGAAGTGACCATTATAAATTGTTCACAGAATGAAAGGAAAGCATGAGTAAAGAAGTAAAGGAAGGTATGAGGACATGAAGAGAACCAGATGGAAATTCTTGAGTTGAAAGGTATAATGATTGAAATAAAAACTCACCACATAAACTTAAGTAGTTCTGAACTGGTAGGAAAAAAAATGAGGGAACTCAAGGTATATTAATAAAGTTTAGCAAAGAACAGAGAGAAAAAAGAAAATGAGGAAAAATGAACAGAATCTCAGAAAATGTGGGACTCCATTAAGTGCATCATTATATGTGTAATGGGAATACCAGGAGAGAAAAGACACAATATCTGAAGAAATGATGGCTCAAAATGTTCCCAAATTTATTAAAAATCAGTAATTTACACATGAAAGCAGCTCAACATGTAGGATAAATTACGATATCTACAAACACATCATAGTGAAAATGCCAAAAGTCAAAAGCAAGAAGATATTGAAAGTGGCAAAAGGAAAGTGACATACCACTTACAAGAGAACCCCAATAAAATAAACCTAACTTCCTGCAAAAACAAGAGACCGGAGGGCAGGGGGTAAGACACAAAGTGTTCGAAGAAACTGAAAACAAAACAAAAACACCGTGTTAACCAAGAGCCCTGTACCCAACAAAGCTATCTTTCAAAAATGAAAGCAAAATACAGACATACCCAGATAAGCAGAAACAGAATTTGTTGCTACCACATTTATAGGACAATAAACACAAAAGGAAGCTCTTCAGGTTAAAAGCCAGTTACCCTGGATGGTAACTCAAAGAAGGAAGGATGATCTCAAACTACTAACTTAATCTTCTGCCTCAAGACATTGGAAAAATAAAGAGCAGCAGAGGAGAGGGTATAATATAGATTAGAGTGGAAGCTAATGAAATGAAGAACAGAAATAAAGAGAACACTGATGAAACTAAAGCTTTAAAAATATGAACAGAACAGACAAACCTTCAGCAGTATGGCCAAGAGACAAAGACACTAGAACCAGAAAGAAGGGACATTACTACTGACGTTACAGAAATACCAAGATTATGAAGAAAATACTACAGATCAAATACCAGCAAATTAGATAACTTACATAAAACAGACAAATTCCTAGACAAACTACTAAAACTGACTCAAGAAAAAATTATCTGAATAACTCTCTAACAAGTGAAGATTATCTGAATAACCCTATAACAAGTAAAGAGATTAGGAAACACAAAACAAACAAAACTACATACAAAGGAAAAGTCCAAACTGAGCCAGTATCATCACTGAAGTCTACTCAACATTTAAATGAGAACACTGATTCTTCACAAATTCTCCCAAAACAAAGAGGGAGCCCTTCCCAACTTGTTTTACGAGGCCATTATTACCCTGTTAACAAAACAAACCCTCCCAAAAAAAGCCACAAGAAACTATAGACCATTATCTCTTATAATATGGATATAAAAACCCCTAACAAAATAGTAGCAAACAGTCCAGCAAGATATCAAAAATTATTACACTATGGCCAGGTGAGACTTATCAAAGGTTTAATGCCTGAAAATCAATATACCACATCATATCCTTAGAATGAATGTGATTTCTATTTATACAGAAGTTTTGTCCAGTTAAAAAAAAAGTTAATATAGTTTACCTGTCTACTCCTAAAACAATTACCAATACCATAATTATTTCTTAAATCATGAAATCAAAATCATGTTTTGTGTAAAATGTATTTTTCTACAAAAATGAGAATTAGACAAAACCCTACCCAACGTGAAGGATCACTGATCAAATTAATAAACAGTGCTGACAGTTTAGTCCGTCGGATTTCTTGACATGTCGCACAGGAAACCGCCATGAAGCATTCGGCACAGGCCTTCCGGACTCCCCACACGTTATCAGAACAAAGCTGGAAAAACCTGGGCAGCTACGCAAGGACAGTGGTGTGTTAGGCAGGCAACGCGGGTTTCAGAGATTCATTTTATTTCATTTTCTGCTTTCACAGTGTTTCAAAATACTAGATTTTCCTGTAATAATTTAGAAGACCTGTTGCGTACTAAACCTCAGCAATTTGAAATAAATCACACCTCATTCATAGCCCTGCTGACTGGAAAAGCAGAAACAACAAACATAGCTTCAGTTTCATGCAAAAGTTTGTACCTAAACTGTTTTGCCTAATGGATGGTTTCAGAGACTCTTCAAGTAGGTTAACTGGTACACGAAGCATGTATATCCCAGGCACTAACCACTTAAAAATAACAAGCTGTAGATTTGTCACTAGAATACTTGAGCGTTGCAATAAAATTACAGATTTCTTCGAGTACAATTGATTTGTTTAGTAGGAATGGGAGAGGTAAAAATACATCAACGGTCCTTACATATCACATATCTGCATTTTTAACAAACTATAATCAAAACACAATTCAAGTGCCTAGATTATAGAAATGTAAACTCCCAAACTCAGAGTCATATTATCTTTCTGGTTTGCATTCATGAGACTGTGTTAATAAAATGTGGGGGTAAATGTATGCATTTTAAACTTGATGTATTACTCTGTAATGGACTGCTTACCCCTCTGTTACCCCTCTATCTCTGCACTACTCACCAACATCTCCTCAGTAGCTTGCTGGCCAACTACACTGCAGATGTCTCCAAAATTGGCAGCACAGACCTGACAATAGAAGCATCACTGACATTTCAAAATCATCCAAACACAGGGCTTTTAAAACAATCTTTTAAGTTTCACGTATCAATACAGTAACCACTATAACCATGTGTTCTTAAACAAACAAAATGCCTAAAAAATACCTTTCGAACATGAAACATTCTGCAATCACAGCACATCTCACAAAACCTAGGGAGGATAAGACGCTCTGTAATGTCCTTCCCAACCATGGGAGCCATTTTGCACATTATCTAAAATGGATAAGAACAAAAGCACACTGAAAACATCTTCAAACTAAGACTTTTCCAGTTAAGTCTGCTAACTTATCAAAAGTATATGCTTTAGAAAATATAAAATAGGTTGTGGCATCATTTTCCCGCATACATCACAAACAACATTCATCTTATTTATCCAGGTTCAAGGGAGAAAAATAGATATTTACTACTATCAATAATTACCAAATGCACAGTAAACCCAGAGATAATCTGAAAAATTTCATTTCTGAGTATAGTTTCAATCATATTATTTTGCCTGATAACTTTAACAGTAAGAAAACAAATGGTCACTGTTCAAAGGAAAGATGATCCACAAGAATAATTTGGGCTCAGTATACTTGTACTGCTAAGAGAAGACTCTCTAGAGGCAGTCCTTACCTTGCAAAGTACCAAGTTAACAGAAACTCGTGCAGAAGAGAACTGCGTCCCTCGGTTCTAATGAAGACAGGGACCCAGTTCCAACACGCAGTTTCAGGTAACGCAGTCCAGGCAAACGAGGATGAACTATGTTTGAAAATTGGCCCAGTGTTATTTAAATAAATACCCCACTCCACCCTCCAGTTAGTACAGAAAGACACCTGATGGTCTGTTATTACTATACCTACTCCTAGCCCATACAAACATGATGAGAAGAGAAAGAAAACATTATTCATACAGGACATGATTCTCTATATAGAAAAATCCCAAGGACTCTACAGAAAAGCCACTAGAACAAATAAGTGGGCTTAGGAAGTTTGTAGGACATATACCAGAACCAAAAATGAACCAAGGAAATGAAAACATTTAAAAACAGTATCATTCACAGCAATGTTAAGAAACATGGTTCAACAAAATACAGATGTGCTGTCTACTGAAAACTACAAAACATTGAGGAGAAACATAAAACACCTAAATAAATGGGGAAATCGACCATGGATTGTTAGGTGGGTGATTATCTCCAAACTGATTTATAGATTCAACACAATCCTTATCAAAATCCCAGCATCCTCACAACTCGTGGTGACATCTGTATTTCCCAAATTCCAAAGCCAGTTTTGTTCTTTGACTCTATACTGTTTCTAAGCATCTTCAAGCCCTAAAGATCTGAAGTTACATCCTGTATCACTGATCTAACGTAATTAAATTCATCAGAATGAATTATCTCCAAGATAGAGAACAACTAGAAAGCTAGGATGTGCAGAACATGATAAAATAAATAAACCGACTGTAGAAGAATCCTGGGTTTCATTCTAGTGCTGGATATATAGTCCATTAGTTATAATGCTTCACTATTGTTAAGTCCCATAAAAATAACCAAGCAAGTTAAACTCTCCTCAGTTATGCGAAAACTGATTTTCTTCATTGAGGAATTTGTGGGAAAAAAAAAAATGCTACACTTTGGAATGTGACAGAGGTGCTGATTGTACAACATGGTGAATGTACTAAATGCTAACTTAATTGTACACTTTAAAATGGTTTTTCATTATGTGAATTTCATTTCAATAAAAGTGATATTACTGAAAAGTATCTAAATTTACTATTAACTGGTATGGAGTATCTAAAAAATAAAATAATGGAATCAAGACATTTCCAAGGGAAAGGGGACTATAGAAACAACTTAATTCATCCTAATGATCCAGAAACATTACCCAATTTTTGTGTAATTCTTTTCATATCTACAAGATGCTATTATTTTAGGGTTTTATTTTTTATTTTATTTTTAGGTAATCTCTACAACCAACATGGGGTTCGAACGCATAACCCTAAGACAAAGAATCACACACGCCACCAACTGAGCCAGCCAGATGTCCCTATTTTAGGTTTAAACAGTAAACTCTCATTTTCCAAGTAGAGCTGAAATTTTAGATGGACTTGTTAAACCGGACTTTTTTATGTACATGATTTAATTCATGTGTTTTTCTTATCATCACAATTTCTATCACTTATTATATATCATTATAAAATTACTTGCCTGACTATCCTTCCCCCAAAGACCACAATGTCAAGGGCAGGAGCTATTTTTTTCTCCTGTGCTTACATAGTGCCTAGAAAAGTGTTTAATAGCAACTAGAGTTTCACCAATGTTTCTTCATCCAATACTGGGTTTTTGTTTTTTAACTGCACTGATTATTTCTCCCATCTTCTTTTTCCATAATAATGAATTTACAGTTACTTATTATTCTCTTGCTGCATATCTTGCTTTCTCAGAGCCCTGCGATAGAGCCCATCTAATTCACAGGTGCAAAGCACAACTGGGGCCCGCAAAACACAGACCTCTTTTGTGTGCCTATGTCCCTCTCTAGACCTTTCTAATGCTCTGGGGCTACTATGATACCTAATACACTCCATAGTACATTCTACAATATTTGAGCACCTCCTATTTGTCAAAACAGTGACGAATTTTTGCCTTTTAAAGAAAAAGTGTCTTCTACTTACAGCCACAGCTTCTGTTTTCACATCATCGTTGCTATCTGGGGCAGTTAGCTCTATGAGGACGGGGCACACTTTGGTCTCCACATCAAATCGCTCAATTAACTCCTGCTCCAGCAGAGCCAGCAAAGCTGCCTGACTTGTTTTTCTTACCTAGGAAAAAAATCAGAATAAACAAAATACATACATGATGTAACAAGACCCTATTACTTGATTTTCACGAAAGTGAAGACTTTTCATCTCAACTTAAAGGGATTCATAACTGGCAAAACTTTGCAAATAAAAAACTTGTTGCTATTTTCTCCAGCTATTGCCAAGACAGAACTTGGCAGACTGTGATACGACAAATGAACTGGAACAGGAAAGCCATCCTTGTGGGGTGCCCAGGTGGCTCAGCCGGTTGGGCACCCAACTCTTGATCCCAGACCCTGGGACTGAGCCCTGCATTGGGTATCCTGCTCAGCAGGAGGTCGGCTTCTCTCCCTCTCCCTCTGCCCCTCCTCCCAGCTCACATGCTATCACATGTGCAAAAGGAAAGCCACCCCTGTGAACAGTGACTCTCTAATTAGCAAACTTTCTGAGGGGCACCCACGAGGGTACCATGTAAGAATGCAGCTACTGGGCACTGTCTTATCATGGCATTAAGGGGACTTTCTAGATTTGCCAGACTCTCAACATATCTTGTCTAAGACACAAAGTCATTTTGAAAAACAGAATAATGAAGCTGAAGAGGAAAAAGCACTCAAATGAGACCAGCTAGGAGAGGCCATTCTACATACAACATGGTAAATGTAAGAATATGTAAATGGCACTCTTACCTGATTATTCTGATCTGCAAGATATCTAACCACAATAGGCAGTAAGTATTTGGAAAAAGCATATGGGATTGAAGGCCGGTTTTCTTGACAAAACAATGCAATATGAGGCACCTGTTCCATCAGCTCTGCTCTCACCGTCGGTTCTATTGAAATAACAGAAATGTGAACAAACACATTACCCCAAATTAACAAAATCTTTGCCTGGGCTTAAGACTACTCAGGAAAGCTCTGGACTTCCATCCTCAGCATAAAAGGGACTTACACAGTGTACTCTAACTCTAGGATCCTTTTTCACAATCATATGCAGGTCAACGCTTCAAGTAAAAGGAAGATCCTACTCCCATCCCCAGGCTTCTATCTTCCTACTGTGCACTAAGTATGCAATCATTTCCTATTATGACCAAATTTATCCATCACCTAATTGTGTCACATATGCTAGGGGTTAAATATCCAATATTCACATCAACAAAATATGTAATATCTATGAACTATTTAAGAGCCTCCTAGGACAAGTCATAAGGACCGGTTCCTAACCTAAATTTAATCAATGAATACAGAATTTATAGTTAAAATTAACTAAGATTAAAATAAAGTAGACCAATCAATTTAAAGAAACAAAAAATCTGAAAGACCCAAGTATGTACAGCAAAAGAATGACAAATATAGCATTTCAAATCTCTGGGTTTTAAGACAGAGTAATGGCAGGAGAATCAGTTATGTGAGAAAAAAGGATGATGCCTATCCTGCATATCATACATGAATTGTTAATTAAAGTTCCAAACATTTTTTTTTTAAAGATCAAAAGCACTAAAAGACAACATTAAAAAAAATGTTTAATCTTGAGGTGAGAAGCCCTTCCAAGGCAAACAAAACCCCCAAACCAACTTTGAGACCAACTAATTCCACTTTATAAAGCCTCCATTATAGACAACAGGTACCATACTCAGTTAAAAGGCAAGCTGGCTTGGGAGAAAATATACATATAACAAAGTATTAATAACTAAATATACAAAGAACCCATTGTTTAAATGAACACAAGGAAGAAAATAAGGATAAGAACAAGCAGTTCTCAGAAGAAATGCAAATGACCAAGACACATACAGACATGACAGATTATCAATACAATTCATTACATCAGACCTAATTAGAACCTTGGTATTAATGATTATATCATTACAGTTACTTTAAGGTAAATATGCATGCATGGGTCCAGAGGAACTTTAGATTTCAACAAACAGAAATTAATGAAAGCATCAGGAGAAAATGCACTAGCATCTTACAAAGCTAAGAATCTTATCAACAAACCAATATTTGGAATTTCTATTACATGGTTCTGCCATTTGAAGTTAGACAGTAACTGAACAAAATAGTGCTTCTGTTTTGAAAAATAATTAGTTAAAAAAAAAAAAGACATAGGCCTCTCCTTTTCCTCACTGACCCTGTATTTGCTTACATGGACCTAATAATTATACATATTTTTGAAGCAAAAGAAGGATACAAGTTACAGTTCTGGTTAAGAATGAAATCAGTAGGAGTGCCTGGGTGGCTCAGTTGGTTGGGCGTCTGCCTTTGGCTAAAGTCATGCTCTCACCCACATCAGGCTCTTTGTTCAGCCAAGAGTCTGCTTCTCCCTCTTCCTTGGTCCCTCCCCACTGCTCAGTCCCTCTCTTAAATAAATAAATAAAATATTTAAAAAAAAAAAAGAAAAAGAATGTGATCAGTAACTTTTCTTTCTTCAAAGACCTGGTTAGGCAAACAGACCAATGGAACAAAACAGAGTCAAGAAATGAACACACTGTGAGTCATATGGGAGGAACTGAAGTGCTGGGGAGGGATTTCAGAGCTACTATGATGGCTGAAGAGAATGAAGAAAAGGGAGTTGAGTCCAAGGTTTCTAACTTGATAAGCTGGGCTGATCATGACTACTGAAAAATATACAGTTGTAAAATTAATGCATATATTCCATTCTCTTAAGCAAACAAGGAGCTTAGAACCTTTAAATCTTTCATCTGCCTTATCCTTATCAACTTTTATCTTGATTTTTTTATTTCCCTAAAGTTATTACTCATAGTTTTAGGATTTTCATATAGCAAATGCTTGTTTAAATTTACTACTAATTTAGTAAGTTTTTTTCATCCAACTCTTTTCTGTTTCAATTTTAAAAAATCTATACATACAGTTACACACCAACATGATAAGCTTCAGAAGTATAAAGAAGCTAGACACAAAAGAACATTTTCAGTATGATTCCATATAAAAGTTCAGAGGGGAAAATTAATCTACACACTTAGGGGTCAAAACATGGATTTACCTTGGGAAAGAAGAACAGGACAGAAATGAGAAGGTGCCCTGAAATGGTTTCCGGGATGCTAGTTTTATCTCTTGATCTGAGTAGTAATTACATGGGCCTTCATTTTGCTTTACTTCATGGAGCTGAAAATTTATAGTCCATGTACTTTTTTTTTGTTTTTGAAAGATTTTATTTATTTGACAGAGAGAGATGACAAGTAGGTAGAGAGGCAGGCAGAGAGAGAGGAAGAGAAGCAGGCTCCCTGCTGGGCAGAAAGCCAGAGGCGGGGCTCGATCCCAGGACCCTGAGATCATGACCTGAGCCAAAGGCAGAGGCTTTACCCACTGAGCCACCCAGGCACCCCAGTCCATGTACTTTTTGTAGTGAGTTTTATTCAATATTAAAGTAACAGAGCTCCCCAACAAGTGTTCCTGTTGCCCATCTATGTCACCAAGTGTCTGTACTGGTACATTACTGTTCTATATCATAAAAACACACTCTAGGATGGCACGGTATGGACCCCTACAATCTAGCCCTCGACTGCTTTATTGAACAGCCTCATTATTTTAAGCCGTAGACTCAGTAAACTACCTGTTGACCAAATGGGCCACTATTTTGAACTCCTTAATCCTCTAAACCAGTCTTTTCTTCTCCTGAGTATGCTGTTTCCCTTCTCTGTACCTCATTATTCTACTAACTTTAACTAAATGTCACTAACTTTCTGAAACCAGCAACAACTCTCCCTGTTATAAAGTATTATTTGTAAGTTATTTGCATTCATTAAACTGTTAATTTGATGACAGGAATTCTTATTCACCTTAGTAACTGCTCTAGCATTTATTCTAGAATCTGGCCTAGGACTGTGCACTGTATTACGCTTATCAAATGAACAAAAAATGTGAAAGTCAATAGAGATATTTACCATGAACTCAAAAACTTGAGAGTATATTTAAAAAAAAAATATACAGTTGACCCTTGAACAACTAAGGGGCTGGGGCACTGACCCCTCCCTGTGTAGAAAATCCACATAAAACTTTTGACACCCCCAAAACCTGACTACTATTAGCCTACTGTTGACTGAGAGCCTTACCAATAACAAGTCGATTAACACGTACTTTTTATGTTTTACGTATTGTATGCTGTATTCTTACAATAAAGTAAGCTAGGGAAAAGAATATGTTATTAAAAAATCATAAGGAAAATACATTTAAAGTACTGTACTCAACGAAAAAAAATCAATGGACCTGCACAGTTCAAACCCATGTTCAAGGGTCAACTATATATAGATAAATATATTTATAAAAACAAGTACTATGGGTGACAAACAGGTAAAAGAAAATAAACACAAATTTCTCCCTAAAGAATATCTATTCTAATAACTAAGGAATAGCCACAATGCAAAAAATAAGTAATGAAAATTATAATTGAGGAGATTCTCCTAAAACCATTCTGGAACAAGCATACATATATAAGCAAGTACATATATCATCATTAGATGTCACCATTAGACAGATTATTTGTAAGCTTATGAATTTTTTTCTACTCTATAGGAAAATAAAAAAACACTTAAGGCTTATGTAAATAGTAAAACATAGTCCCATAAAACAAATTGCTCACCAAAAGATGAGCCCATCTAAAAATTAAAAATCAGAGTGCTTACATGCCAAAAAGTTTGTTAGAAAGTGAAAAATAAGACATTTTAATAAAGAGAATCGGTTTAAGAAAAAAAATTATTTTTGAATTGTTTCTAAAATAAAAAATAAAGATATGCATATGACTTAAGATTAAGTTAGAATGGTAAGGTTTATGTTATGCATATTTTGCCTCAAGAAAAAATATTAAGAAACTTAATATAACCATATTGAAGTCAGGTTTACTTCTTTTTTTTAAACATTTAAAAAAAAATTTTATTTATTTATTTGACAGACCGAGATCACAAGTAGGCAGAGAGGCCGGCAAAGAGAGAGGAAGGGAAGCAGGCTCCCTGCTGAGCAGAGAGCCAGCTTGCAATCCCAGGACTCTGGTATCATGTCCTGAGCGGAAGGCAGAGACTTTAACCCACTGAGCCACGCAGGCACCGCAGGTTTACCTCTTTCTTAAGCAGACCATCCTATCTTCTCCTTGGAGACAAACGCTCTAGTTTTATCATGACTGATAGAAGCATTTTATATTTGCCTTAAAAAAGTTATAGCTCACTCCATCCCTTTTAAAATTTATTCAAAATTATTTTTAAGTTTTCAGCAATCCTAAAATATTAACATACATGATGCAAAAACAACTTGTAGATTTTTCTGATGAGAAATTTCCAAAATTAAACCAACCACAAAATGTGGCTCTTACAAAGTTTTTTTTCTTTTTCTTACTGATGTATTTGGTAATTTATTTAGGAAATCTTTTAAAGAAGTCTCATAATACACTAAGTTTTTCATTAGTTCATAAAACCTCAAATTTGGTTAAAGAAACCTTTCTCTGCATAAATGTATACCTGAATCGTCAGCTAATCTGCTAATTCTTTCCAAAACAGCAATGCAATCTCTTTCATCATCGCAGACTTCCCTCAATGTGTCCAGCAAACTCCGGGCCACCATTTGTCTAAAAGAAAAAGAAAATGATATAGTGCTTAGCAGTGTTAATAAGTAATATTTAGAATTCCAAAAGGTAGACTCTACATGATTTTAAAGAATTTTTTTCTTAAGATATTTTATAACATACATTAAGTTACTAATCTCCTAAGTGACAAACACCAGCATGGATTTTATTGTTAACAAGAGACTGAGTATTTACCAAAATATTTTTCATCTTTAACTGAAGTGACAAATTTCTAAGGTCACTGAAAATTCTACAAAATTTCAGTTATCTTCAACTATCAAATTATAGGAAAATACACACATTCCTCATTCTGTAAAATATTACCTTCACACATTTTTACTGAGATTTATACATCTATACTCAAAAAATTTAAGACTTTCAGATTTCCCAGAAAACTGATACAGGTATCCTGGGGACCACAGTTGGAGAAACAACGCATTAGGAAGCGTCCCAATCCCCTTGAACATCACCTGGCACATAGTAGGTTTACAGCATCATCTGTTGAAAGAATAATATACTTCCCTCAGTGATCACTTTACACAAATATTAAAATTATGCCGAACACCAAAAAGGTAATGGTGTTTTTATTTGTTTTGGGTTTTCTTTTTTTGCCAAAATGCTAACAAAGAGTGTCACATGCTTACTAGGATCAAGGAATAAACAATTATAAAAGAGGCCTTGGCTGTGATTATTAACAAAACATGCTGGCTGAGACTACACATGTTAATACTACTTTAAACTGAAAAACTGGATTTTCCCTATTGAAATGAACGTAATAATTAATCCTTCCACTTCCACGAGGAAAAGAATAGGCACATACCTGTTAAACACGTTCTCACTTGCAGCATACTTGTCCAGTCTCCCCAGTGGCGTCAACATTTCATCTTGTGAGACAAAGTCCAGGGCTGAAGGTATAATAATCACATCAGACTCTGAGCTGTAGTCATCCACACCAACTATCAGAGACATCAGAAATATTCCTTATAACACTCTGAAACTAAAAAGTACCCTTGCCTGTCTGAAGCAGCATAAGTAAGACTATCTTTAATGTTTCTGGAGTGATATAAAGGATCACAAGAGATTCTTACATCAACTCTTACATTCAAGCCATGAAAGACTCAAGGATGCTCCCTCTCCTTTTTCTACAGGTATGTCTAGTTGTCTCTAGAAACAGAGGGGACAGAGGCTATGAAAACTCAGCACAGTGTGATCACTGAGAACTTACATGTTCAATCAGAACACTAACAACTTCTAAATAAAATGTCAAACACTGGTAAAGTAAATTCTGCAATGCAGTCAGAATAACTCACATTTTAAGCAAAAAAAAAAAAAAAAAAAACAAATGTAAGAATTCTAGCAGACTTCTCATCAGAAACAATATAAGCCAGGAGAGAGAAGAGCATTCCTTGAAGTACTAAAAGAAAAAAGAAAAAAAAAAAAAAAAAAAAAAAAACCAAAAACAAAACAAAAAAAAGTCAACCTACAATTCTGTAGCCAATAAATAAACATCCTTAAAATATCTCTGAAATTCATATCTTTCAAATATACAGATTTCAAACACACAAAGCTGACAGACATCATCACTAGCAAACCCACACTATAAGAATTATTAAAGTCCTTCAAGTAAAAAGAAAATTATACCAATTGTACAAAAGACTTTATTTAAAAATCTCTTTGAAAGATAATTGTTTAAAGTAAAAATATGCAATGCAAAAAAAAAGATAAAAAATCTACTCTTAACTAGAATGAACAGAGGGGAGGTCGGTGAAATAGGTGATGGGGATTGGGGGGGGCACTTGTGATGAGCACCAGGTGTTGAATGGATGTGCTGAATCACTGTATCGTACATCTGAAACTAATTACACTATATGCTAACTGGAATTTAAATAAAAACTTTAAAAAAATGTACTTCGGGTTTCTAACATATATAGAAGTTAAGATGTGTGACTACAACAGCACAAAGGCAGGAAAAGGGCAAAGTACACTGTTCTTAACACTGTGAGAAGATAACATGTTACTTGAAGGCAGACTGTTTAAAGATGTACACTAATCAGAAACTCTACAGTAGCCATTAAACATCAAAAAAAAAAAAAAAAAAAAAAAAAACCCAAATCCACCAAAGATATATAGCTAGTAAGCCAATAAGGCCATAAAATGGAATCATAAAAAAAATATTCCATACAAAAGGCAAAAAAAGAGGATAAAAGAGGAGACAGGACACACAGAAAGCTGTGAGATTTAAACCCAACCATGTCAATAACCTTGCTGAGCACAAATAGTATCAATACCCCCAATTAAAAGGCAGAGATTTTCAAACTGGATTAAAAATAACACCTAACATTAAAATAATTACTTACATAGTGCAGACAACTTTTATACAGTTTATGCTGATCTATAATTCATAGCACAGTATTTATTTTGAATCAGAAAGTTGTAAAAACCACTCAGATACTCTTATTTGGCCTCTGTTTTTCTCCTTCTAGTACAGGACTGTTGAGCTAGCATGACCTCAAAGGTACCTTTATGCAGGCTCTAGAATTCTATGACTATGACCAAACTGTTTCATCAGTCTCATACTTGTTAATCTTAAAGATAACCATTAAAATCATGATACTGGTCCTTAGAAAGCCAGGACTCCTAGAGTGGCGACTGTCCAACATTGCCGTGTATAAGGCAAGCTTGGAGCACTTAACTTGAAATGCAGACAGCAGGTGGCACAGTCAAATACTGATTATGGAGGTTTGGGGTAAGCTCCAGGAACACTCATTTTTAATAAATACCCCTACTAATTCAAATGCAGATTGTGGAACAACCATATTTAAGAAGGCAACAAAACTGTATTTTGCTTCACATCTGGACACCACTCTAACCACCACGGTTGACAATGAATGAGTTCTCTACAAAAGGAGATGTTCCACTCTGGCACAGGCAATGGTGACAAAGCTTCACTTTTATCTCCTAGAACTGTTTTCTCCTGCCAGTATCTGTGGATTCATCCTGGCCTGAACCCTCCTTTCTGAACTCAAGATTTCTTCATCAGTTTTTGATTGGACTAATAAGGCTCTGGATCTCATCTTTATGGAGGCCATGAGGATTTGGTTCCCATATGACAGAGTACACACTTAAGTCTTACTCAGTTATCTTGCAAATGTCTGCCACAGGTTACAAGAAGAGAAACATAAAAATAATCAATAAAAAAAGACTATTACCACTAACGAAAAAACCCTACAGCATATACTGAGTGATGGTACAGTAAATAACATTCTCCGATAAAACAGACAACACAGAGGTAGTAAATGTAGCTGAACTGTTAATAAGGATCCTATAGTTTATGCAAGAACACTAACTAGACAGTGATTAAGGGTTACAATCCTTGTGAGTACTCTCTAAAATACACAAAAAAGAATGGCTAGAAAGCCAATAGGGGAATTAAAATGCAATACTAAAAAATATCATTAACCCAAAAGAAAGTCAGGAAAAAAGCAACAGAGGATAAAAAAGAGAGACAGATAGAAAAAAACCAGACCTAATCCAACCAGACCAGTAATTACATACCGTATAAGCGGACTATACACTTAAAAGCAGAGATCCCCAACTAATAAAAAAGTAACACCCAACTAACTATAGCCTATCCACCAGAGACATAGTTTTAAAGCCAAAATTTCAACCAACAGGTTGAAAATAATTTTTTTTTCTTTTACACCAAAGATATAACATGAAGCAGTAAGCCTAAAAAAGCCAAAGTGGTGATATTAGTATTACACAAAAGACAAAGACAAGGACCATTACTGCAGATGAAGAGAGACGTTTCATGCCTCCATACCCCACCTGAGCATCTTCTTTCTGGTTAACTTATTTAAGTTTACAGAGGCTTTGACACTATGGCAGCAGCAGCCCTTAGGGCTTCACAGCCTTAAAAACCTAGGCTCCTCCACTGATGAAGTAAGAAAAATCAGGTCATCTTTTCATGTTATTTGAAATTTCAAACTGACCAAAAAGCATATTAAAGACAATGATCACTCTAAAATGCTTTTTCAAATTACCTGACCTCCCCAAATTCCTATACTTCCTCTTCCCCAGGAAACTTAATGTCTTAGCTGAAGGGCAACCAGGATGGAGTAGAAAAAGGAAGAGGACTTGCAAGCTCTGCATGAGAGACAGGATTCCAATAAACACTTAAGTGGGCAATCTTCACGTTTTCAAAACCCCACATTTAATTACAAAATAAATGCTTCCATGAAAAAGCTATATGACATCTTTTTAAAAAAATTTTTTTACTTAAGTATTTACTTTAATTCCAGTAGAGTTAACATACAGTGTTATATTAATTTCAGGTGCACAATATAATTGATTCAATAATTCTATACGTTACTTAGTGCTCGTCATCGTAAGTGCACTCTTCAATCGTTCAATGAAAACTTGTGGGTTTTAGTGAATTCTAACAGAACCCTAATAGAAGAGAATTCCTAATAGGAAATTAGACTCAACAGATCCTTCTACTCCCAAATTATAAAAACCAAGTGTGTTACAATACACACTGAGAGATCAAGAAAAAAATGATGAGAACGTTAACAACAGAAAAATGACACTTCTCTTTGTTAACTTATAAAACAGAATACTTCCCTTTGTAATAAGCTAAGAGGTTATATAGTGGAAGAGAGAAAATATCCTTACAGTTCAGGATGTATCCTCTACCTATTCTCAGCTCCTTGCACCAGCACCAAAGGAAATCCAAAGGAGCAGAAAGCAATGGTCCAATTTTTAGCTATTTTAAATTTAAGGAAAATGTAAAAGTTTAAAGTTGGACCCATGTGGAAGTTTCAAGATGATTAATTTAACCTCTACATAGTGACAGTGAACAGTGGTGTGAAAAGGATAGAGGCTCTTCAAAGTAAGACAGATCTGGGTTCAAATCTCATGTTTTGCTACTCATGAACTATATGAACTTAACACAAATACCTAATTAATTTGGGTCTGCTTCCTCATCTACAAAATAAAGGGAAAGACTTTTTAAGACACGCATTCTAAGGTAACGTCTATAAAGTCTCTAACATGGAGTCAGGCAAATGAGTAAATGTTTCCTTCCCTGTGCATTTAGGTCTGTTTCTAGATACAGAGAATCTCAATGTGGTTTTCATTTATTTTTAAATGTTTTCATCCATTTCAACCAGTAAGTAGGGCAGCCCATATACTGGGAGTGCCAAGCACTCAATAAGGAACACAGATATAAACACTAGACAAAGTACATGCGTGGAAGTATGTATGTCCAGATATGTGTACACATACAAAGAAAGATAGACAGTATAAGAATATACACAGTATATTGGTAACTATTATATGCTTTTAGTTGTTGTATGTCTAAATTTGCCCTGGTGAGTACAAGACTTCAAAAAATCAGGCAGTTCTTGGAAGATACACTGGAGTTGCCAAGCAGGACAGAGGGCAGGAAGAGGGCATTCCCAGCAGAGAGATCTAAGGATGGTGAGGGAGTAAAGGCAAACCATGCCATGTCTGGCAAACTGCCCAAGGACTGTAGCACAAGGTGGGACACAGGATTCCCAAAGAAGGGAGACAGGAAGAGTAGGAGAATGTGGCCAACCAGAATCAACCTAGCCTTCTAATTTTTTAAAAAGTAACATTATCACATTTTGCAATATCCCCTTACCTGGCTAGAGAAGTCACACTGCCACCCTGTAATTAGGAATGGCACAGGGATGCTAAGCAACAACTTAGTTAAATTCAACAGTTGTTACCTCTTTTGGGCAACAATTCTGGGCAGAATATACGCTTATTCAACTGTGCTACGCTAACACTTTATTAAAATTCTCAATTATTAATTAAAACCACATTTTTTTTTAGAAGTTAAACAAGAAGCCTTCTTTTCCAAGCCAAAGACCTTTTGCCTTTACACAGCATTCTAAGACAACCCCAGGTATCACATTACTCCTCTCCTGATTATCTGACACTCTTAGTCACTGCAGCAGAAGAGGGGGAAAGAAGTATATAGGAGCCTTAGCCCCTTTAAGAGTACAACATTGTAATTCAGTGGAGACAATCCTGGTTCTACCTGCATCATCGTAAGTCTCTTTTCTATTCCTTGTTAACAATGCTCAGACATACTACAAATTCATGCTAATTTCATGCTCTTTCAGTAAGAATTTTGAATCTACTATTCTTAAACCTTAAATTCTCAGAAGATGTGCCAAATCCCTAAGTTCCCAGAACTACCCTCAAAAAATCAACCCCGCTCCTACTTTACCATCATAAAGGTATCTGATGAACTCTGCAGCACTTAGTCAGGGGCCAAGAGTGCGGGCAGCCAGAACAAAAGCAAGGAAGAACAGTCTGAGTAGATTCCCGACCACTGTTCTACTCTTGACCACAGATATGCTTAAAAGCACGAGAAGAGGGCGCCTGGGTGGCTCAGTGGGTTAAAGCCTCTGCCTTCGGCTCAGGTCATGGTCCCAGGGTCCTGGGATCGAGGCCCGCATCGGGCTCTCTGCTCCGCGGGGAGCCTGCTTCCTCCTCTCTCTCTCTGACTGCCTCTCTGCCTACTTGTGATCTCTCTGTCAAATAAATAAATAAAATCTTTAAAAAAAAAAAAAAAAAGCACGAGAAGATACACAAGTGCTTCTCATGCTACTGCTGTAGAAAGATATATTTTTCCAACAACACTGCCTTTAAACACCAACCACCTCATCTAAGACTCAACTACGGAAACAATAACATTACAATGGTGGAGGGAAGATAAGGCCTGTACACTATACTCTATGGGCAATATAAAGGTAATTAAAGTCAATTCTGAGTACTTGGGTTTTTTTCCTGACACTCGATCCAGAACTTAAGCTTGCTAGTCTCTAAAATGATTTTTCATCAAATTTCTTGAAGAGGTAAGTTCCCTACGCAGCCTTCACCTCCTCCTCAAGACAAGTAATCTGGCCTATTTTCCTTCACTCTTGGGATTCTCGTCTTAAGGATCAGCAGTAATTTGCCAAAACTAGAGGGCCCTTCTTAGATCAATTGTGCTACTTCTCTACAGCACTTGACAAAGCTGACTTTCACTATCCCAATACCCTCCTCTTAAATTCTCTTTGCTTGGGTTCTCTGGAAGTACACCATCCTGAGTATTTTTCAACCTTTCTGGATTAGTATTTTTTTCTCATCGTTTTATGTAGGTAGTTTCCTTCTACTTTGTCCTCATGTTTTACACACACACACACACCGTCCCCTCCCTCGACCTTGAAAATGCGTGGCTTCTATAATCACCTATAATGCAAATAACCTCCAAAATTCTCCTGCCCTGATGCCAGATCCATATTTGCAGGTACATCATAGAATCTCCACCTCAATGTCACATTTGTTCTAAAAATTAAACTGTCCAAACAGATCTTCTAAAAATCAGCTCTTCTTCAAGGGCTTTCTCCTGTGATCTTGAGTTCTCAAACATTAAAAAAAAAAAAGTAACTGTAGACTTTAAGATTTTATTTATTTATTTGACAGACAGAGATCACAAGTAGGCAGAGAGGCAGGTGGTGGGGGTGGGGGGAAGCAGGCTCCATGCTGAGCAGAGAGCCTGATGTGGGGCTCCATCCCAGGACCCTAGGATCATGACCTGAGCTGAAGGCAGAGGCTTTAACCCACTGAGCCACCCAGATGCCCATACAGTTTCCTTTTTAATATGCCTTTCTGGCCCCCATCATTTAGTCAGTTGCTAAGAACTATAAATTCTACTTTTATAAAATATTCTGTATTCCCACCTCTCAGTTCCCAACACCCTCATTCAGAGGTTCTGATGTCTTTTGCTGAGAGCAAACCAGGGCACCTGAACCCCACGAGGGACACAAAGATTTTCCTGGGAATAAATCAGATGGATGACTTGAAGGGATATCTTAGACCCCCAAAGTCCAGTACTCATTGCAAAAATGTGTCTAGGAGTTTGGATCCTAAGGCTTTCCCTTTTACAATCTCCAGCCTCCACAGGACAAGTAAAGACATCTCTCTCGGCTCCAAGACCACCATGTTACACTGCCCCAAGGCTGGAAAAACCTCCACTGTCAAACAGACCCACGGAGATACTACTGGAATCAACGCTCTAAAGACTGTAACAAAGACATTTACAAGTCAGATATGTTTTAATTCTTTGCTTTCAAAAAATTGGAAAGACTGATAGCTCATTAAAAACATGTCTTTAAAAATTTTAGTATATAAGCTTGAAGAAATTCAAGGAAATTAGTGCTGCTAACAAAACCATTTCCATCAACGTATCTGTATCAACAAAATTTCTCAGTGCACACAGGTCTTAAAAGGTAGAAATGGATGCTAAATATTGTCTCATTCTGGCAAACTATATTCATCATGAATACACACATGACTTATTTTTATTTTTTACCATTTTATTTATTTGCCAGAGAGAGGGAAAGACAGCAAGAGGGGGAACACAAGGAGGGGGAGTGGGAGAGGGAGAAGCAGGCTTCCCACCAGGCAGGGAGCCTGATGCAGAACTGCATCCCAAGACCCTAAGATCATGACCTGAGCCTAAGGCAGACGCTTAACATCTGAGCCACCCAGGCAACCCATACATCACTTTTTAAAAAGCCCTATGCAGGGGACCTGGATGGCCCAGTTGGTTAAGTGACTTTGGCTCATGCTTCAGGCTCCCCACTGAGCAGGGGAGTCGGCTTCTCCCTATAGCTCTCCCTCTGTCCCTCCCCATGCTCCTGCTCTCTCTCAAAAACAAACAAAAAAAAAACTTAAAAAAAAAAATCTTTTTAAAAAGCCCCATCCATTCTGTTGAGATACCTATTCAGTAAAATTGTGTAGGAAATGGAAAGATATCAAGATAAAAAGAACAGGCTAACATTCCCAACTTAAAAGTTTATTCTTGAAAATGGATGACAAAAGTCATCAAAGTGCTATGCTATGTAGATTTTTTTAAACTTTGTAACAGTTACATTTATAAGTTTTGTTTTAAAAAATAACTATAAACTTAAAAATGCATGAAACTGTTTTTGAAACTATTTTAGGAAGTATACAGTGAATAACTTTGAAGACCACTACCCTCCATCACTGACTTCATCTCCCCTCATTCTACCCCAGTTTACACATCACAACCACTTCTATCTTCCTAAAGCTCTACTCTGTTCAATACACTCCCTGCCCTTCCTCCCCCCTCCCTCCTCCACCCCAAAACTCCCAGTCAGCCAGGGTTAAGGGACTCACTTTCTCCTGCTGTAATTCAAGGGACTCCATGATCTGGCACAGCATCTTTCCCTCTCTTGCACAACCATACAGGAGCCCATTTCCAGTCACAATTCCCACAACCCTCCTGTCCTATTGTCCTTATTACATCTGTCCCACTTCTGCCCTTTTACCCACATCTCAGTTTAAACTTACCTATTTACAAACACCATTCAGTTTCCTTTTTCTTTTTTTAGGATTTTATTTATTTGAGAGAGAGCGAACAAGCATGAAAGGGGAGAGGGTCAGAGCGGAAGCAGGCCCCCCACTGAGCAGGGAGCCTGATGCAGGACTCCATCCTGAAACTCTGGGATCCTGGGGCTTCAGGAACAGGATGCCAGCCAAAGGCAGTTGCTTAACCAACTTAGCTACCCAGGTGCCCCTCCTCTTCTAATTAAGATCTCTTCCTCCTTTGAATCCCCCAGTCTGGGTGCCCTAGCTTTTATTCTGCCAGCAATAGCAGTGTTTGAGTTGTTTTTCCTTCTTTCATTTTCTTTTGCCTGCCCCCAGTTCCAGCATAGATAAATTCTCTGAAGGCATAGACTGTCCTGTTCATCCTTTTATTACCTTAAAAAAAAAAAAAAAAAAAAAGTCTAATGCTTCTCCTGAATAATGCACATTAATTAACATGTTAGTGAAAGGTAGCCCACAGGGATACTTCAGGGGACTAGAGTACTTCATCCTCCGCTAAGATAGTGACAAGCTCATTAGCATATTAATGCCTTTGAGAGGTACCACACCAAAGAGAATGGTTAATTTCTGGAACCTGACTTTCACCAAGCTTGATCACGACACAGCATCCTTTCATTCACCATATAGTCTCTAATAATAGCCTCTAAAATAGGGGGAAAAAAAAAACCACAAAAAACAGACAATGCGTCCTCCCTCCTCCCATTTTTCTTCCCTTGATACTACTTAGACCACAATAAAATTTGCCAAATTTTGTCTCCCAATTCTTTACATTCTTTTTAGAAAATGAAAACAAGATGTACCTTGGAGATTTAATCATTTTTATAAAAGTCTTACCTTAAGATATGGGCTTTAAGATGATATTTTAATAAACAAGCCAACAAATGAATAGGGAGGAAGGGGATGCTCTTCCGTAAAGCAGACTGCCAACCAGTAAATGTAAATGGATTCAAGTAAGAATCACAGACACATTCTAATACTAATGGGTAGAAGTCTGTTTGGGAATGAGGTATTTCCTCAGTGTCCAACTATTCCCCTTACTAATTATAAAAGGAAAGAACAGAATCTTTAGGTGGAGAAATCTTGCAGACATCACCTTAATCAAGTCGTTAAAATTACCACCACCAATAATGGACAACTGACATCAGGTGCCTCTTGAGATGAAGCACTGAGAAAATCACAGAATTGCTTACATAGTATTCCTGTTTAAAAAAGAAAGAAAGAAAGGCAAAACCTTAATCAAATCATGAGGAAACATAAAACCAAATTGATTCTTCAAAAATATTAATATCATGAAAGATAAAGGCTTTCAAAGAGGCATTACAACTAAATGCAATGCTGGAGCTGGATTGGTAAAATGGTTGCCATAAAAAACATTATCAAACAACTGGTGAAATTTGAAAATGACTACTTCTTACATATTTGAATTGTATCAATGTTACATTTTGTGAATCTGATGGCTGATTATGAGAGAATGGCCTTGCTCTTAGGAGATCCAGGCTAAAGGGTCTGATTTCTAAACTTATTCTTAAAAGATGCAAAGAAGGGGCGCCTGGGTGGCTCAGTGCATTGAGCCTCTGCCTTTGGATTGGGTCATGATCCCAGGGTCCTGGGATTGAGTCCCACATCGGGCTCTCTGCTCAGCGGGGAGCCTGCTTCCTCCTCCCTCTCTGCCTGTCTCTCTGCCTGCTTGTGATCTGTCTGTCAAATAAATAAATAACATCTTTAAAAAAAGATGCAAAGAAGATTAAGAACAATGTATATATTACATTGTGTGTGTGTGTGTGTGTGTGTGTGTGTGTGTGTGTGATGTATAGGAAAAATAGAGCTGTCTGGCAAAATGTTAACACTAGTTGGAGGTAGGTGAAGAATTTTGGGAATTAACTAGAACACCTGTGAAACTTCTGTGTGGGTCTGAAAATTTTCAATTCAATTAAATCAATTTTTCACATTTACTCTGAAAATAAATTACTTCACTATTTGACTACAATTAAGGTTTTATGACCGTATTTAGCTTAGCCAGAAAAACCATGACTCACCTTAGCAAGTATGTGCTGAAGGTCTACAGTGTGATGGGTACTATTATAGGTAAAGAGTAAAAATGTTACAGACCTTGGACTGAACAGTACAGTGCAGGGGTAGCAAATCACTGCCAGCAGGTGAAGCTGGCCCCCAGTCTGATTTGTGCATAGAGCAGGCAGGCAGCTATGCTCATTCATTTCTGTACTGTCTGGGGCTGTTTTCATCCTACGCAGGCAGACCTGAGTAGCTGCAACAGAGACAACATGGCCCAAAAAACCTAAAATATTTACAGTCTGTTCCTTCACTGACTTTCCAATCCCTGGTCTAGGAATGTAGCAGAAATGCAATTAAGCCATTGCTTGGGGAAAAAATGATTAAGAGAAACAACAGATCTGAAGGAACGTATAACATCAAGCAACAGGTATGTTGTTTAAATTTGCACTTTGTGACATGTTCACCAGATAGCTTTCCTTTAAATATAAAATATTAAAAGTTCACTAAATCCTCAGAAATGATCTTTACTGGGACATATAAAGGCATCCTATAGCATGTTTAATCTCCTAATTGAAGTTAAGCAAGAATAATTTCCTAAAGTTCATTCTATGTGAATATTCTAAAAACATTTCCCTGAAGTCTACATATAAATAGAAGAGGCATCAGTGTGTTTACCTTCTGTCAAATTAGTTACCAAGATCACATGCTTCCTGAACAGTATTTGCCAGAGGAACATGCGGCACACTAAAGCCCTTGCAAGTGTGGATTCCCTATACATTATAGATGTGTTGTTTGTTCCCTTCAGTGAGTAAACATTTTCCTCATAGTCTTATTAACCCTACTAAGTTGGTTAGTAATCCTTTTCTCCATAGGTAATCCAAATATAAAATTAGAGCTAATCCAGGTCCAAATTACCACCAATCTCTAATACTCCATTAAGTGGAGTCTTGATTTTATTTGAAGTTTTGAAGTTATTTCTAGCAAACACTAAGTTAATACACTAAATGTAAAAATGATTTTTATCAAGTCTGACTGACTATAAATTTAAAACAGTATAGTTAGTTTAAATATAAATTCAGATTTTAGAATGATCACTTGATGTGAAGATCAGATATATCAGATCCCATCCCACTTTTACTGCAACGACTGTCTCCCCCGTTCATGAGTGCTTTAAACACAAAGGGAAAGTGTGTATTTTGCTCCTAACATTTCCATGACAAACATGAGCAACTCAGGACAAAAATTATTTTACCTACCGAATACTTAGAGCATGTTAGTACCTTTGTATCCTTCAGAACCTTTACGAGGTTAATGACCTAAGTAAGTGATAAATTAAGGGAAGTCAAATTGGAAGGCAGGAAGAACACAGTAGTCAAAGGTAATAAAGTAAGAAAGACTGTGTCACAGAGGTTCATTAACCTAACACTTTCAAGTTAGGGGACTGAGCAAATTATTTAACCATCAGATAAGCCTCATCTGATACCACTTTTGTAACTTTGCTCTTACCACAGACCTCATGGGGAGTACTATAAGGTTATAGCACAATGCCCAACACACAGTATGACAAATGGTAATTAAAAAAATGAAATCCAGAAATTTCTCCCACCTCTCTTTTTCAACTAAAGAGCTATGTTAGATGAGATCTAGGAAAAGGACATCAACACCTTCAAGATCTGAATTGTATTCTAGCCACCTTGCCACCCTTATCTGGGAGACCCTGGGCTTATTAAACTTTCTTCTGCTTAAAGAACGATAATATAATTTGCCCTCTAGCTCTTGATTTCAGTAATTCTGGGATCACTGGCTCACTAGAGGTACAGCACAGCTCACAATTTTAGAAGTTTATGTGATTGTCTAGATGATATTGGCAAACTTTTTATTTTATTTCTTTTCAGTGTTCCAAAATTCATTGTTTATACACCACACCTAGTGCTCCATGCAATACGTGCCCTCCTTAACACCCACCAGCAGACTCATGCAACCCCCCAACCCCCTGGCAAACCAATTTAAAATAGAAAACTCAACTTCTGTTCACTAGTATTCTTTTGCTACCATAAAGGCTAGCCCACAAGGGCAAAATGTGCTTAGCATGATAAAAATAAACAAGATGTTGCTTCTCTTAATCTGGTGATCAATATGAAAGTAAATTTAGTAATTATTCAAATATGCTTTATTGCAGTAGTACCAACAAGGCCAATGTCTAAAGAACAATCATTTAGGGTGTCTGGGTGGCTTAGTTAGTTCAGAATCCAGCTCTTGATTTCGGCTCCGGTCATGATCTCAGGGTTCTGAGATGTAGCCCCCTGTCCAGCCCTATTATGGATGTGGAGCCTGCTTGAGTTCTCTCTTCTCCCTCTGCCCCTCCCCTCCACGCATGCCCTCTCAAGTAAATAAATCTTTTTAAAAAAAAAAAAAGAAAAGAAAGAAAAGAATTTAATTATTCAAACTTTCATTATTTACTATACCTTAGTTACATTATTTACTGGATCTTAGATACCCTTCCACTCACAGATTACACATATTTCAGGTATATGCCTTGTGAAATATTTATAGTTAAAATAAAATGACACCTGGGATGTCATTAAAGTACTCTGGCTGCCTCCTCTCTACTCCCCCTACAAAAGCCCAGATGTTAGAGGTGGGTAAATGAAAGTTGAGGGTAAGCAGGGATATGATGACTCATCTGCTGTCATCTTATCTGAATGAAATTTCCCATTCAAAAAATTAATGGCATTCAGTTAAAAAAAATCAATATAATTCGTATTTTAAAAAAATAAAACCATAGTTGTAGAAAAAGAATGTGACAAAATCCAACATCCACTCCTAATTTCAAAAAAGCTCTCAGTAAACTCAGGGAAGTTTCTCAACCTGATAAAGGGCATTTGTGAAAAAATAATAAACTGAACCTCAAAATTCAAAACTTCTGCTCCTCTAAAGACACTGCTAAAAATAAGACAAGTTACACACAGAAGATAGTATTTGCAAATCACATACCTGAGAAAGAACTGGTGCCTGGAATATATAAAGAACTCCCAAAACTTAGTAAGAAAATAAATACCCAATGAAAGAATGGGCAAAAGATTTGAACAGGCACTTCGTCAAAGACATATAGATGGCAAATGAGCACAGGAAAATATGAGCATTATTAGTCATTAAGAAAATGCAAATTCAAACTACAACAAAACAAAACAACCTAAACCACCATACATACTTAATAGGACAGCTAGAATGAAGACTGCCCACACCAAACGCTGGCAAGGGTATGGAGCACTGGGAACTCTCACACACCGCTGGTGGGAGTGTAAAATGGTACAACCACTTTGGAAAACAGTTTGGCAGTTCCTTAAAAAGGGAGACAGCCATTCTACTCCTAGGTATATACCCAAGAGAAAGACCATATGTGTCCACACAAAGACTTGTACATGAATGCTCACCAGAGCTTTATTTGTAACAGCCAAAAACTGGAATCATTCCAAGCGTCCATCAACGTTTTAAGGACAGAGAAGAGCTGAGAAAAAAAGTTTTTCTGCTCAAGAAGTTATCTGCTCAAGATAATAAGTGAATAAACAGCAATGGGCAGAATCTGAATGCAGGCCTAATGTTTACAAAACCAAGTGCTCTTTCCTCTGCACAGAACTAGACTGGGATTGGGGCACCTGGGTGGCTCACTCAAGTCATGATCCCAGGATCTAGGCCCCACGTGGGGATCCCCGCTGAGCAGTGAGTCTGCTTCTCCGTCTCCCTCTCTGCCCACTTGTGCACGCGCACTCTCAAATAAAATCTTAAAAAAAGAACTACACTGAGAGGTGTTCCAGAATTACAGCATGATAAATGCTCAAACACCAACTTGACACCAAGTAGGCCAGAGAACAAGTCTGCTACCAAGTCTAGGAGGGTAAAGAGCTAAGAACACTTGACTGAACAGTCAGGAGGATCGAAGGATGGATCTGGAGAAGGGGGACCTTAGGTGACCTGCCAGACGAAAGATCAGTGCAGAAGTACCTGCTTCAGAACTTAGAGGGAATATAGGCCTCTTAACCTTAGCCCAAACCCCACAGGTGTGCCACCACTCCTCCTTCCAAAACATTAAATTAGGTTTATTTTCAGATCCAAGTTAAATGCAGAGTAACTCTTTTTTTTTTCCTAAAGATTTTATTTATTTATTTGACAGAGAGATCACAAGGAGGCAGAGAGGCAGGCAGAGAGAGGGAGGAAGCAGGCTCCCTGCTGAGCAGAGAGCCTGATGTGGGGCTCCATCCCAGGACCCTGAGACCATGACCTGAGCTGAAGGCAGAGGCAAAGTAATACTTTAATTCAGCCTAGGGACTGCCCACTCCATCATGTAGCTGATTTTGCCATCAAGAGAGAAAAATCCCAAAGCAAAATAAAAGGTGAACAGAGGAGTGAATAGTTTAAAATATAAATTCTTTGTATTGATGAGATGAGGAACTGAGGCAAAAGTACCAGAAATAATAAACCAGTGGTCAAATGTGGCAGACTAATCAACTTTACCCAGCAAGGGCTGTTCATCTTTCCCCCAAGTCATGCAGATACAAGCCCAGGCAGCTGATGCGCATATTTACAAAAAAGGGTTTTCCCCTTTTATCTTAAAAAAAAAAAAAAAAAGAAAAAAAATTCTGCAGAGAATTGTTACCCAGCACATCATTAACTCATTCTATATACATGTGGGTACCACTAAAACCAATTTTAAACGTGCTTTTCTAGGATATTAATTATATTATCTCTAAATAAAGACTTTTCCTGTGTAGTCTTGTTGGTAGCCATCAAAATATGCTATCAAGTCTCATGACTCACTCTTCCAAACCCCCATTTAACAACACTTCTAAATATTATGACTTTCAAGGGCACCTTCCTACAGCTTTTTAATTGATTCCCCGGCCGCTACTACACACAGCCCTACTTTTTTCCTCCTTACTTCCCTTAGGTGGCAAGGACATTAAGAATCTTATCAAAACTAGTTTTCAAAAGTAGTCCGAGGGCCCAGAGACTCTTTGAAAGAAGCACAGTCCGAGCAAATATACCCAGTTAGTCCCGGACCCATCCTTAATTCACTCTAATCCAATAGTGCCCTCAAACCTGAAAAAGAATATAGTGTAAAAATTTTCCAAAACTTCTTCGAATATGAACAATTCTGCGGTATGGCATATGACATAACATAGTTCCAAAGGCTCTTCGACGTCACGCTAGTTACAGCTGAAAGAAAAGTTAACATAAACACTAAATAAGCTATATTACACCCAAGCTTCATCTGAATGACCTCTCGGTTAAATCAAACCACATACAGCACGCTAGATTAATCCTCAAGGGTATTTTAAGCATGGGTTCAAACAAACTGCCTATACAACAGGCTTGGGCTGATGCTCAATGCTGTAAACTAAGCGATTTAAGAAAAGAAAGTATTTCCAATAAATATTTAGAACCAGGAGGCCTACCTGAAAATTCTGACTGGTAGTTAAGGAGTTTTGTTTCCTGAGAAAATAATTTAGTCCCTTGCACGTCAGCTAACTTATCAGAATACAACAGCCTTCTAACTCATCCAATCTTACAGAAGATTACTATAAGCCCTATCTCACCTATTTTAGAAATCCAGCAAATGGAATGTAAATCTAAACTGCATCCTTGGAAAACTGATAATAGAAATTTAAAATCTCTCTCTTTGAAAGTCTACCTGTAATTTTGCATGGCCTCCCATTATTCAAGAAACAGGATTTCCCCGGACTCTGAAGTCACTCTGCTGAGATACCTATTCAAATGGGTGTCACTGGCTTTCTTTCACTTTGAAATTCAAAGTATGTTTCACGGTACAGTATGGAAAGTACCACTTTTAACCTAAGACAAACTTAACAGTACCTAGTCATTTCATTTACTTACCTTTATGACCTTCTGCTATGTACATACAAAGCACCATTTTTCACATACTAGGATTTCATTTCTTTTTCTCAAGGCTATCAGCCAAGTCAGTCTTTGACCAACCTTTTCCCCATTCTGCCCACTTTTCTACAGGCTCTGTACAGAGACTTTGGGACTTAAACCAAAACAAAAGACCTAAGACTCTTATCAAGGCTTGGCAATGCCCCCCTCGATTCAAAATCCAGACCACACCCAGGTCCTCTCCTAGTCTCCATAGCAACAGATCACCTGTACTATTATATTTACTCTCTTTTTGTCTAGATTCTGCATTTAGGAAAGACAACCAAGACTCTCGAGTTTGGCCAGAAAGTGATGTCTTCCCATCACAAGGGCTGACTCAGACTTAGCTTGGCTGAAGCAGCAGGACCTGGTACACAACTACTCCGGAAGCAGGCCTCCATACCAGAACTGCTTCGGACAGAAAATCGGCTCCTATGATAACATTCCCACTGTAAGGGTAGCCCAAGATCCATTCTTTCCGACATCCCTGGTCCTCCACCTTCTCCAGGATGTAACAAGCTTTCTCATTTTCTCTCACCCTTGACCTCGACACCATAGCCAGATTTCCCCCTCATTCTTTCTCCCTTCACAATAAACAGCAAGTGGTCCTTCAACTGGCCACATGTTCAAAGATCCTTTGTTCCTAAATATTCCGGATAAAGGTACCTATGAAAACTATAGCAACTGAAAAAAAACAAAAACAAAAACAAAAAAAAACCCAACAATTATTCTAACAAAGTCTTCAACCAATTTATAAATATGCAAATAAACTATGCCTTCAGATGTCTGTTTTATCCTAAATTAAACCTTTAATAAGTTAATTGCAAGCATCAGCAGAATCTATAATTACATTAATTCTGTAGTGTAATTTTCAACATCAGTATTTCCTTCTCTGTTCTTTAAGCTTCCCTTCCTCTTCACTCCTAAGCACCACCATATAATAGCACTATTTACCAAGTACTGTTCTAAGTGCTTTCTGTGCGTTCATTTACATAAGGCTCTAAACAGGCAATACCTATTATGCCTATCTACAAACGACAACTTCAGCATCTGGACCAGGTTAAGTCAGCTGTACGAGTCTGTCCAAAGTGACAATACCAAAACTGGAACAAAACAATCTGGCTTCGGAGTTTTGTCTATTAACTACTGAGGTTCACTGCCTCTGATATCCTCATTATCACACTTATACTAAAACTGCTTGTAAACCACTAGAGGGCATAGACTGTGACCATCCTTTGCAGAGCTATATCCTCAGTACACACAAGTCTTGAGGCTTATGAATAAACCATTGTTGAGTTCTTCACAGGTGTGCTTTCCCCTCTAGACTGTGCTCCTTTAGGGTCAATGAGGAAACTCACACCACAGGTCATGCTCTACATGCATGGCATCTCAGTGAAAATAATAGGCAGAAGTCCTTCCTTCACACATTCCTAAACACCTGCTGAGTCTTGAACCTAATTACAGGAATGAGAAGCCCCTGTTGGAGGTAACAGTCAAAGCCACCTTTCCAATTCTGCAAGCCATCAATGGCTGCCTTGAATAACCTTTTAAACTTGCTAGCAGGCACAACATATGACATCAGGTGAAATGCAGAAGCTGTCCTTCACTACATTAGCACTGCTCCCTTTAAGAGAGGTTGTTTTTTTTTTTTAACTTAAATAAACAACCCCGAGTTAGCAAAAGTTAATTCTGCATATGGTTCATTTGCTTTAAAAATAATTACTCTTTTCAGAGAACGCTTCTGAATAGTAAATTCCCCCTTACTTCACTCAAAACATTTAGGAATTTAAAAATTAAGCTTAATTTGGCCAAGGAAAACCACATTAGACGACGCTAAGGATTAACGACCCGATATTTAAAAGAGCAATCTCAGACTGCAACCATCTCTGAATTACTTACCTAAGTATTAGCCACAGTAAATCTCCGCATCGGGCAGGCTTTCCCCTAAATACACCACAAATTCTACCGTGGTTATCATTTCAACGCAGAACCATTTCCAAATTATCTTCTGATGCTTAGAAAAGCACACACGAAATAAACAAATTCCTTTCTAAATTATCAGTTCCTTCCTGACACTATTCTGGACACAATGTCAAAGTCTGTGTGTTTTTTTTTTTTTGCTTTTTTAAACAAAAGATCGACTCTCTTAAAACTTCCCTTTCTCAAAGAAAAGCTGAAACTGTAATATTTAGGGAGGTCTGGGTGACTGGCGAACGTACATGCGTTAAAGAAATACTCTCTCCAAACCTAGTAACTCCTGCTAAGGCCACACCTTCTATCCTTCCCGTAATCCACAAATCACAGGGGGTGTCGAGGCAATCTAAAAACTGCTCCGGGCTAAAGGGAAATTACAGGTATGTAGTCTCCACACAGTGAGAGCCCGGGTAACTGACCCGAGGCGGCGGAACCGAGACCAGGCTCCCCTACAGCTGGCCGCCGAGTGATACTTGCGAGCAACTCTAAGAAAACACACCTTCCTTCTCGGAGCCTCTTCCTGAGGGGAGAGGCGAGGGGGTGGGGGCGGTCCGCGAAGGGCCCCCCACTGGGAACAAGCAGACCCCAAATGCCCATTTCACATTTCAGCCCCGCCACTTTCTCCTCCCGAAACAGACGCCGAGCGGGCCCCGAGCCCACAGGCACCCGGGGGGGTGATGCGAGGGTGGGCGACGCGGCGGGGCCCGAGCTCGGGCGTCAGACAGGGCATCTCTCGCCGCCCGCGGACCCGGGCGCGCCGTTCCCTTCCCGAAGCGCAAAGCTCCCTCCAGTTCGCGGCCCCCGCCGGCCCAGGGCCACGCCTCGCCGAGCCCAGTCCCCGCCGGCCGGGCCCAGGCCGCCGCCGCCCGCCCTTCCTTCCCGGCCGCTCCCCGCGGGCCGCCGGAGCCGCGACAGCGCGGCGGGCGCACTCACATCCGTCCGCGTCCTCCTGCAGGTCCTCCTGGAGCAGCGAGAGGTCTGCGCCGAGGGGAGAGAAGAAAGGCCCGGTCAGCGCCCCCGGGACCCGGCGCGCCGCCCCCGCCGCCCGCCCTCCCGGCCCCGCGGCGCCTCGCCGCGCCAGACCCCGCGCCGGCCGCGAGTCGGGGCGGCGGCGGCGGCGGCGGGCGGCTGGCGGGCGGACGCGGGGAGGAGGCGCCGCCGCCGCCGCCCGGAGGACAGGGGGCCACGTACCCGCCATCTTGTGGTCGCCCCCTCCTCCTCGGTCTCCCGGGGATCCGGGGCTACATGGAGCGGCGCGAGCCGGGGAGTCGGGGAGCGCGCGCGGGAGGGGCGGCAAGGAGGAGGGACGGGCCGGCGGGGGCGCGCGCGCGGGCACGCGCGGGGCGGGCCGAGGGCCCGGGCCTGGGCCGCGGGCGGAGCGGCTCCCGGACGCCGAAGGGCGGGCGGGCGCCGCGGGCCCCGGGCCTCGCCCCGCCTCGCCCCGCCTCGCCCCGCTTCGCCCCGCCGCTCCGCGCGGCTCCCGGGCGGCGGGCGCTCCCTCCTCCCTCCTCCCTCGCTCCCGGCCCGGCCCGGCGGCGCGCGCTCACACCCTCGGCCGGAGGCGCCCTCAAGCCGAGCGCTGCGACGGGCGCGCGCGAGCTGCCGCCGGCCCGGGACCCTGCGGCGTGTGCCCGGAACCGGGCCCGGGTGGGGTCTCCCGCGGCCCGGCAGGCTTTATTGGGTCACCGGCCTCGCCCACCGCCTCGTCGGCCGCGGCCCTTCTTCGCGGACTCGCCGTTCGCCGCCCAGCGCCCCCTTCCCAGGGCTTGCACGTACGTCGTCGGCGATCCGAGGCCCGGCGGAGGCCGAGGGTCCCACCCTCCGGGTGGAGGAAGCGCCGCCTCCCCGCACGCCGGGGGCCCTCGCGAAGTGGCTGGTAACAAAGCCCAGGGCTCGGCTGTACCGCTGTTGAGTGACAAAGTCATCCTAGTGCAGCCCACTTTCCCACCCAGCGCGTGTAAGTCCGAGGCACAGATTATTGCCCCCGTGGCCTGCCCTTCGTGCGCTGGCAAAGCGGGAAATGCTCGGGCAAGAGCGCCGGCGGACCTGGGTTCAGATCCCGATTCTGCCGTTTACTTAGGTGTGTAACCCGTTTGTAAATGAAGGCTGACACCTGGCTCAGGATTCCTGGGATTGATGAAGAATGAGGAACCCAGCATGTTACTTCTTTAGTTTAAATAATTTCGCGAGCACCTGATGGGCACGGCTGAAATCACTATTACTAATTTTATTATTCCCGCTTTTTTTTTTTAAACATGCGTTAAGTGATTAGCCCAAAAGCAAAGCGGAGGCTGAATCCAGGTTTTCTGACTCCATTTCACACAGCCCTGTCTCCAAGACTCTAATCTATTCCAGCTCCACCTGAGGCCTCCAAAATGTTAATCTCCCGAAGTGGAGAACAAAACATCCAGTTGTTTAATTGATGCCATATTGACAGGTCTGGTTTCTGGAAGAGGACAGGGAACTCTGAATCATCAGCTTGTCCCTTTCTGTATTGTGGTCTTCACCAAGGACGCTATCGATTGACCCTTGAACTACGCAGGTTTGAACTGTATGTAGGTTTTTAAAAATAAATACATTAGAAAAATTTGGGGAGATTTGCAACGATTTGAAAAAAAGCAGCATAGCCTAGAAATAGCGGAAAAAGAAAAAGTTAGGTATTATTGTAAGAATGCAGGATATACATATTATACACAGATCAACTGGGTTATTGGTAAGGCTTTGAGTCAACAGTAGGCTATAAACAGTTAAGTTTTGGGGAGTCAGAAGTTTCACATAGATTTTTGACCGCAAGGGGGTGGGCACCTTATCCCATTGTATTGGCATTTAATGCCATTGAGAATCCGACTAAGGATCAGATCGATCCTCTGAAATTCATAATTCTGTGTAATAAAATGGGCCCCACATAGCTATTCTAAAAACTTCCCTCAGCTATGACAAGGTGGACCACAGATAGTATAGTGTGTATTAAATTTCTAAAAGCAAATAAAAATCAGAATAGAATCTATTACTCCAAATGTGTGTCTAATTTTCTCAAATATAAAATAATTAAAACTAAAGGCCAAACTCATAGCCTATTTCTTTCTTTCCCTTGCAGAATGCCCTTATGTGAATTCAGCTGACACCAATTCTCAAATGACAGCTAGAAATTCACAAACTATTAAGAGAAACCAGCCCCAGTTGATTCAGTCCATGAGAGTTCTACCCTGCTTGCGAATATTTGTCTTGTTGACCACCTACTGTTTTTAGCAGTTCTGTGTAGAAAGGAGGAGGGGAGAGGATTTGGCTCTTGGCGCTAAGCTGGTGATTTCGCAAGAACACAAAACCTACAGAGTATCTACTATACTTCAGCCACTGCTTATACAAAGACAACGAAAACTGGCCAATCTACCCAGAAGTCAGGTTTATTATAATGCTCAGCAATGGTGGGAAAACAGAAATTATGTACCAATTGCTAGCCTGGGGTACCAAAAGACGAAGGAACTCTGCTTTTGGTATCTAGGCCTCAGTAAACTTCATCTCACTATTGTCTGGGAAGGCAGCAAAGGAGGCATCTCTGTGTAATTCTGTCCATTTTCTTCAAGAACTATGCATTTGTTATCCTACCTGCTTTACATGTTACTACAGACCCTTTAGGCAGTGTGGTTTTTAGACATTTCAGTGAGGATTTCCTTATTCACAGTTCAGCGTAAGTACATATGTTTTACATTTGATTTTCTTTCTCTACTTCTGTCATAAAGATAAGATAAATGGTTTTTATTTTATTTTTTTTTAATTTTATTAATTTATTTGACACAGAGAGCACAAGCAAGAGGAGCCGCAGAAGGAGAGGGAGAAGCAGGCTCCCTGCAGAGTAGAGAGCCTGAGGTAGGACTTGATCCCAGGACCCTGGGATCATGACCTGAGCCCAAGGTAGATGCCCAACCGACTGAGCCACCTGGGCACCCCAAGATAAATGGTTTTTAAACCGGAACTTAACAAAATTCACTCTGTCCCCTCCTTATAAAAAAATGGTATCTAAACAAAGAATGCAGTTATTTTCCGTATACCCTTACCCCAATTTCACTTATAATGTAGCCTGTGGGTCCCAGAAGCTGTTGTTGGTGGTAAGAGCACAACAGGAAGTGTCAACTCTGAGCCTGTTTTCCACTGAAATCTGTAAAATAGAGGGAATGTCACAAATCAATTTTCTTTAAAAGGTTTTTTTTTTCTTTTTTAAGTAATCTCTAGCGCAAACATGGGGCTCAAACATACAACCTGGAGATCAAGAGTCACGTGTTCCTCCAACTGAGCTAGCCAGCACCCTACAAGTCCAATTTTTTAAAAAGATTTACTTATTTATTTATTTGACCGATAGAGATCACAAGTAGGCAGAGAGGCAGGCAGAGAGAGAGGGGGAAGCAGCCTCCCTGCTGAGCAGAGAGCATGATGATGTGCAGGGCTCAATCCCAGGACCCCGGATCATGACCCGAACCGAAGGCAGAGGCTTTAACCCACTGAGCCACCCAGGCACCCCTACAAGTCCATTTTTTTTTTTTTTTAAGATTTTATTTATTTGACAGACAGAAATCACAAGTAGGCAGAGAGGCAGGCACAGAGAGAGGGGGAGGCAGGCTCCCGCCGAGCAGAGAGCCCAATGCGGGGCTCGATCCCAGGACCCTGGGATCATGACCTGAGCCGAAGGCAGAGGCTTTAACCCACTGAGCCACCCAGGCGCCCCACAAGTCCATTTTTTAAAAAGTGTTATCTGAGGAGCACCTGGGTGGCTCAGTGGATTAAGTGTCTGCCTTCAGCTCAGGTCATGATCCCGGGGTACTGGGATGGAGTCTCTCATCGGGCTTCCTGCTTGGTGGAAGGCCTGCTTCTTCCTCTCTCACTCTCCCTGCTTGTGTCCACTCTCTCACTGTCTCTCTCTCTCTCTCTGTATCAAATAAACAAATAAAGTCTTAAAGTATTATCTGAGTTTGTGGCTACAAAGCCCTGGATTTTTCAGAGTAAGTACTCTTTTAAATATTCGTGAAAACTTCCATTAGTTGCCAAAGAGCCTTGGAAATGGGTGTATTTGGCTCTTCAAAAACAAACACAATAACTATCAGGGGAAAATATTACCAGTTTAAAAAACCTACCTGGCCTTGCGTGAAGATATCACATTTATTAATTTTTGTATCGGTAATTGAACCGTTTATTGTTTTCTTTAGAATGTTCATTCCCAAAGCTGAGAAGGTATAACAGGCAGATTTATTAGTTATTGTTTTGAACAGTAAAAAAAATAGGATCAGTCTGAAAATGGAGAAATACTTATAAGAGAAAGTACTTTTTAAACAAATGTTTAATATTCATTTTTATTCATCTCTGTGTTTTTGGGAGCCAGGTTGGTGAGATGTCCCTCATAGACTGCCATTCCCAGTAAAAAGACCAAACATTTTCCTCTTTTTTTTTCTTTTTTAACTAATTGCCCCAATTAATCTCTTATCGAAAGCCTCCTTTATACATTCTGGTAAGTTGTATAAAGGTAAATATTTGTGTACAATTTTTCTTATCTCTTTGTTCCCTTGCCTCTTCTAGCTCCCTTTAAAGTTCTATGTCAAGGTGACCTTCCAAAACGTGAAAACTTAGCCTTTCCTAGACCTTTCATAGTTTGGTTTTGTTTTTCAAAGACAACGGATCTCTTTTTACTCACATCAGCTAACGATACATTTTCTCAGACCATGCTGAAAACGAAAGAATAGAGGAGGAAGTCAACAGTCAGCCATAATATAAAATGAGCCCCATCGGAGTCATCCCTATTCAAGCTCTTCTTTCTCTATTTACAAGAGTTGAAGGCTGCCTGTGGAATGTGGCAGAACAGAAGCTCCTTCTCAGGGTCAGCCGCTATTGCAAGTCTGAGCACAGGCTTGTTCTGAGTAGAATAGAGCATCCTGTTGGAACAACTACCGTAAAACAAGTAGAAAACGTTAGTAGAGCCCAAGGGATTCTTCCCTGAGAATGTAGTTATTTCAGCCAAGGTACAGCAGCCTCTACAATTTGCTTCCCAATGTTTAAGTTTATGGTAAATCCTAAAATGTGAAAATGGCAAGCAATGAGTACATTAGAATAGCAGCGTTAATTTTCTTTGTGCCTCTCTCTTAAAATGCTGGAAACGTTAGCTGTGGTTCAAAGCAATCTGGAAGAGTCTACCCCACAGAGGATGTGCTGACGAAATGTTTATTCTTCTAAACCCGGACACATGAGTCCAGCTGAATCAGGAGAAGACCATAGGTAAACCACATACTGACCCCAGATAAACTCCTCGAATAAACCATACGTTGATTTTAAGGTCACTTCACAGTAATGCTGTGAAATTTAAAAAATAAAATTTAAAAATTAAAAAAAAAAAAATAGCGCAGTGATACAATGCGATTTGTACACAAGAGAACCAATCCGTTTTTTAAACTGTTTATTTTGAAATAATTTCAGATTTACAGGAGGTTGCAAAACATGGACAGGGATGTCCTGTGTACCCTCCGCTCCATTTCCCCAATGGTAATATAGTGCATTTGGCAACATTTTTGAGTTCTATGTGTCAGATAGTATGCTGAGTGCTTTTATATACTTCATGATTTAACTCTTAAAACAATGCTGTATTACCCTTTCTTTTTAAAAATTTTATTTATTTGAGAAAGAGAGGGAGAGAACATGAGCAGGGGGAGAAGGGTTGTGGGAGAGGGAGAAGGTGTTAGCAGGGGGGAGGGGCAGAAGGAGAAGCAGACCCCCGACTGAGCAGGGAGCAGGACAGGGGCTGATCCGAGGACTCCCAGGATCATGACCTGAGGGAAGGCAGACACTTAACTGACTGAGCCACCCAGGCGCCACCGATGTTACTGTTTTTAAAATAAGGGAAACCAAAGCTCAAAGAGGTTAAGTAATTTGTCAAAAGTCAGATCGCAAATAGGGGAGTTGGAATTCAGACACTGGAATCCTCATTCTTTCCTTTTCTTCCTTTCTTTCTGCCCTTTTTTTTTTTTCTTTTTTTTTGGAATCCTCATTCTGATAGCATTTGTATATCATGTCCACAACTTTTCCATCAAAACTTCCCCAGCCAATTTCTCTGGCATCGAGAAAGCCTCTGTCCTTTTAGGTGTATGGTCTTGCCAACTAGGCCATCACTATCCCCTGCTGATTGAACCACTGAAACCTTCAAGATCACCTTTTCACCCTTTTCTTGCATAACATCCTGACCAGAGTATTAACCACTTCAAACCCGTCTAGCAACTTTCTAACTAGGTTTTTTTAATTCATTCTGGCCAAGGATGCAAAAACTGTCTTTCTGTATTTTGCTCATACCAATCCCATGAAAATCCCAAACATGTGCCTTAGTCCCAGTAATGAGACTCACTGTGGTGATCAGTTTGCAGCATGTACAAGTGTCTGATCCCTGTGATGTACACCTGAAACTGATATAATATTGTGATATAAACTGATAAAATAATGTGATGTAATCTGATATAATAATATAATATATAATAAAAAAAAATATCTATATATAGCCTTTCCACCAAACGCCCTTTGCTTCCTTAGCTGCTGTTTACCACCACTTAACTCTTCTGGTTTAAGCCAAGTTATCCTGGGTTAAGACAATCTTGAATTCGGGTGCTAATTCATTGCTCCTTCAAACTATGTTCTTGTTGTTTCTGTTTGTTCGTTTTTGTTGTTGTCTCTACTGGGGGGAGAAAAGGAGGGAGAGATTCTACCTCTTTGTGACATATATTCTTTTTTATTTTTCCAGTTATAAAAATAATGTAAAGGGCACCTGAGTGGCTCATCTTGTTGCGTATCCAGCTCTTGGTTTTGCTCAGGTCACAATCTTGGGGTCACGAGATCGAGCCCCGCATCAGGCTCTGTGCTGGATGTGGAGCCTGCTCAGGATTCTCTCTCCCCTCCACTCACACACACTCTTTCTTTCTCTCTAAAATAAATCAATAAAATCTTTTTAAAAAAACACATGTATAAAATTCCAAAACAGTATAATGGAAAAATAAGAAATGCCAAAAATCTCCCAGTTCAGCCATTATACTACAGAACAATTATTGTCCCTTTACCTCCATTTTTAAGCTTTCAAGGTCCTACATAAAAATTTTTAAACATGCTTTATCGAGATATAAATCACATACTATAAATCACATACCCAAATAGGGGCACCTGGGTGGCTCAGTGGGTTAAAGCCTCTGCCTCCGGCTCTGAGCATGATCCCAGGATCCTGGGATTGAGCCCTGCATCAGGCTCTCTGCTCAGCAGGAAGCCTGCTTCCCCCGGCCCTGCCTGCCTCTCTGCCTATTTGTGATCTCTGTCTGTCAAATAAATAAAATCTTAAAAAAAAAGTGACCCAAATAAAGTGTAGAGTTCAATGGTTTTCAGAATATTCACAGAGTTGTCCTACCATCGCCCCATCTAGTTTGAGAACATTTCATCACCCTCAAAAGAAACGTATCATTAATAGTCACTCCCCGTTACCTAACCCACATACACTTCGGTCCCCAGGAAATCACTAATTTATCTCTGGATGGATTTGCCTGTACTGGATGTTGTATATAAATGGATTCATAAGATATATGATCTTTAGTGACTGTCTTCTTTCACTCGGCATAATGTTTCAAGTTTCATCTATGTTGTAGCATCTATCAGTATTCTATTCCTTTGTACGGATGAATAATACCTTCTTATACAGATAGATGTTTTATTTATCCACTCAATAGTTAATGGACCTTTAGATTGTTTCCACTTTTTAGCTATTATGAATAATGCCACTGTAAACATTTCTTTGCAAGTTTGTGTGTGGATTCATGCTTTCCGTTCATCTGGATATATACCTAGGATTGGGATTGCTGGATCCCATGGTAACTCTATCTTTAGTGTTTTGAGGAATTGCCAGCTGGTGTCCAAAGCAGCCATGCCATTTTATATTCTCATCAGTAATGTATGGGGGTTCCAAATGTGCCTCTTCCAGAGTAAAGCTGTCATTATTCATAAATGGTGTGATTGTTTATGTAGAAAATACAAGAATCCATAAATAAATTATTAAGAAGTAAATTTAGCCAAGTCACTGGACACAAGGTTTGTCCGGTCTATGTATGTCAGTATTCAATAATTATACATAGATCTAAAAATGTAATACCATTTACAATAATGTTTAAAAAGTCAAATCCTAGAAATGAATCTAATGAAAGATATGCAGGACCATTACATACAAAACTAGAAAGACATTATGGAGGGAAATTTATTAAATTCTTAAGTAAAATGTCAGGCTCCATCAAGACCATGGATTAGGAAACTCAATTTTGTTAAGATGTCAACTGCATAAGATTCAACTCATTCCTATTAAAAATCTGAGCAATCCGTGTGTGTACACACAAATTTGTGTGTGCATGTTGACCATCTGATTTGAAATGTCTAAGGAACTGCAAAGGGCCAAGGCAAGAATTGTCAATAATTTTGAAGGACAACAAAGAAAGGAGAGGAATTTCCTTTGTTGGACATCCAGACTTATACTAAAGCCACAAAGATAAAGAGTATGTGGTGTTGGAATGGACATAACAAATAGACCAAAAAAGAGTCCAGAAACAGGCCCGCACACGTGTGAATCACCTGGTTTGTGACAGCAGCACCGATGTAGAGTAGTAAGAGAAGGACAGAAGTAGCACTGTAGAATTGAAACAGAACCCTGATGCTGGGTCAACTGGGGTGCCATGTGAGGGGAAAAAAAAAAAGAAAGAAAAGAAACTTGACCCTACCTCACTCCATGCACAAAAACCAATTCCAGAGGGGTTGTGATACAAATATGAAATGTAAAACAATAAAGTTTCCAAAGATCTTCTTGAAGAATATCTCCTTGGCCGTGGTGTAGGGGATGATTTCTTAGACACAATAACACTAGCCGTGAGGAAAAAGATAAACTAGAGTATACCAGAAGTTCTGTTGTGCAAAGACACTATTAGGAGAGGGAAAACAGATGCTATAAAGTGGAAGATAATATACATACAAAGATATACGAAGAACTACACAAATCAATAAGGAAAGGACAATCAATAGGAAAACAGGCAATACATACAGACATCATAAAAGAACATATCCGCATGGCTGAGAAACTTAGAAAAAGGTGCTTAATATAAACTTCTCATCAGGGGAATATAAATCAAAACTATGGTGAGATACTATAATACACCCACCAGAAGAGCGAGAAGCTTGAAATACCAAATATTGTTGGGGACGTGGAGTCTATTAGTTTTCTCTTGATACTATCACAAACTGCCACAAATTCAGTGACTCAAAGCAACTCAAATGTATTCTCTTACAGTTCTGTGGGTCTAAAGTCCGACACGAGTCTCCCTGGGCTACATCAATGTTTTAACAGGGCTGCGTTCCTTTCTAGAGGATCTATAGGAAAATTTGTTTCCCTGCTTTTTCTGGCTTCTAAGGACCTCCATGTTTCTTGGCTCTTGTCCTTCTTCCTTCATCTTCATAGCCAGCAACATTACCTCTCTATGACCATCCCTCCATGGTCACATCTCCTCCGACTCTCTTCCTCTCTCCCCCACATTTAAGGACTCACGTGATGACATTGGGCCCACCGTATCATCCAGAGCAATCCCTCTCTGCCAAGATCCTTAATTTATTTCCAGCTGCAAAGCCCCTTTTGCCATGTAAGATAATATGTTTACAGATTCTGGGAAGTAGGACAGTGGACGCTTTTACAGGGGGAGCTTTATTCTGTCTATCACATAGAGTGACTCAACTTTCATACAATTCATACATTTGGTTCAACCACTTTAGAAAATAGTTGGCAATAATTTCTAACGCAAAACACGTGCAGAACCTATGATCCAGCAATCCCACTCCAAAAGACAGGTACACCTTATGTACACTGTTATTTGTAAAAACTCCCAAACTTGAAAAATTCAAGTGTCCATCAGCATTCAGGATGGATAGATAAGGTTGCAGTATATTCGTATTATGGAATACTACATAGCAACAGAAATGAATGAGCAAGTGTCACATACTGTAACATGAATGAGTCACAGATGTAACATCAACTGATAGAAGCCAGACAGCGAGGAATACATTCTATATGATTCCATCTGTTCAAAATTTAAGAACAGGCAAAACTAATCTTGGGTGTTAGAAGTCAGTTTAGAAATTAATTGGGGGTGGGAGGGTGGGGGATGGGTGGAAAGGATTAAAAGAAGACTTGAGCAGGGCTTCTGGGTGTTGGAAACACTCCATCTCTTAACCTGAGTGAAGGTTGCATTTGTGTGAACTTTGTAATAATTTTTCATGCTGTATCTTATGATTTGGGCATTTTTTTTTCTATTTGCATGTTTTACTTTTATGAAATCTTATTAAGCATGCCAGCAATGTGACTCTACTTAACACTACTAAATTGTACACTTAAACATGGTTAAGATGGTAAATTTAATATTATGTGGCCTCTTTTTACCACGATTTAAAAAAATTACTCAGAAAAAAATGATTTGCCTCTTCCGGAAAAGCCCAGGGAGGTGGGGGGGAGGACACGAGGGAGAGGAGGAAGAAGAAGAAGGAGGCAGAAGAGGGAGAAAAAATGTTTACCTAATTCAATTTAATTGTTTACTAATTATTTTGTCCTTTCAAACAAAGTGTTCTTCTATGAGCAAGGTAAATTTTACCTTTCTCCAGGCCAATTAAAGAAACCAGTGTACATCCTTTATTTTATTCCTACCTATCTTTTCTCCTTTACCCCTTATCTCTTCCGTTCCCTGTTAAGTCTTCAACTGTGTTTTCCTCAGCTGCAATTTTGGGTGATCCGTTTCTTCCTGCACCTCCATGCCCCTTGGGCATAAAGCCCCAGCGAAAGTCCCCAGGCCCAGAACTTGAGAAAACAGAGCATCTGGAGCCAATCATGGGACAGTCCCTCCCTGTGCACATGACTCGCACACACCCGGCCAAGCATGGTGGAGTCAGATTTAGATCCTGGCTTTGCCGTCCCATGTCTGTGGATTTTGAACAATTGCCTCACCTCTTTCTGACTTGGCTTCCATGTTTGTGGAAGGACAATCATAAAATAAAAGTGCCCCTGGTGAAGACTGGAGGCCTTAGTACTGTAAAGTGCTGAGACAGCAGCTGGCACGTGGTAATGGCTCAGTAAGTAAACTCAACAGAGAACTTACTAATAGTCATCTGTTCTCAGCATCCGAAATTACTGACATAAGGAGTAATGTTATGTAGTAGATCTGGCTGAATGCCAATAAACTTTGCCTCTGATTGCTTTCTATTTTTAACTGTTGCTGCTCTTCAGAAAATGCAAAGGACAGCCCCCCAAATTTAATGGCGCTCAAGATGGCCTGGGGTTTCCCATGCTCACGGAGCTCTCATTTCTATCTTTCAGCTGCTTTAGAGATAAATAATGCATATCTTAGGGACGTAATGGCATTGGACTTCAGCCTTGGTGCTCAGCCCAGCTCTGAGATTTAACTTCAGCTTTGTTTTCAGCCTTTGGAAGGCCAAACAGCCCAGTGCTTCTGGAGCGACATTTCTAGAATCCCTGATATGCTGCTGCTCAATGTTCAAGCTACACACAGTTTCCCAAAGCAGAAACTAATCGGTGTGACAGTGTCAACAATGGCAATAACTCTGGTGTGGATTTGTTGTTATTATTTGAAGATACCCTTTTTGTTTTGTTTTGTTTATTTGTCAGAGAGAGAGAGAGAGCGAGCACAGGCAGACAGAGTGGCAGGCAGAGGCAGAGGGAGAAGCAGGCTCCCTGCCGAGCAAGGAGCCCGATGAGGGACTCGATCCCAGGACGCTGGGATCATGACCTGAGCCGAAGGCAGCTGCTTAACCAACTGAGCCACCCAGGCGTCCCTGAAGATACCCTTTAAAATACAATTAGGCATTCTAAATATAACTTGGAGGAAAATCTCCTTACGTACTTCCCATGTTGAAATTCTGCCAGTGAAAAGTGCTACATAAATTTATAATTGCCTGAGTAAATGCTGCAGTATTCATGAATATTATGAAATCTTTAAATGAAAGTGTTTTATTTTTATTTATTTATTTTTTTAAGATTTTATTTATTTATTTGACAGACAGAGATCGCAAGTAGGCAGAGAGGCAGGCAGAGAGAGAGGAGGAAGCAGGCTCCCCAAGGAGCCAAGAGCCCAATGCGGAACTCGATCCCAGAACCCTGGGATCATGACCCGAGCTGAAGGCAGAGGCTTTAACCCACTGAGACACCCAGGCGCCCCTAAATGAAAGTGTTTTAGATAGTTAACTTTAGAAAGAACATTATATATTTTTGGACCAAAAAATTTTAATAAAAATATAATTACTAACATAAAGTAATAGAATAGTGATTATATCATGATTCCAATCTTTTCAGAATTGTTTGTTGTACTCGCAATTCTATCACTAATCAAAATAATCTGTAACAACTGCATTTGATTTAGGTTTTAAAAAATTCTCTTTAAGCCAAGAGTCTTTTAAAAAAACGTTCCGTTTGAAAATTCTTTATATCTCATGAGAGTATTATTAAAATCACAATGTCAACTTTGCCATCTCAATTCCTCAAGGAAAAAAAAAATTCCAAAAAGGTGTACAGTAAATCCATGATGAGCTATCTTTAATCCCAATAGATACACTAAAGTGTGTCAGTAGTCGGAAAAAAGAATTATTGGTGGGGTACCTGGGTGGCTCAGTCAGTTTAAGCGACTGACTCTTGGTTTTGGCTCAGTTCATGATTTCAGGATTGTGGAATCGAGCCCCATAGAATCCCAATCCATGCACAGCAGGGAGTCTGTTTTGAGAGTCTCTCTCTCTCCCTCTCCCTCTGCCTGAGCCCCAGCTTTCTCGTGTGCACTCTTTCTGTAAAATAAATTAATAAAATCTTTAAAAAAAGATGTTAGAGAGGGAGCTGGGTGTCTCAATTGGTTAAGCGACTGCTTTCGACGCAGGTCATGATCCTGGAGCCCTGGAATCGAGTCCCCCATCAGGCTCCCTGCTTGGCTGGGAATCTGCTTCTCCCTCTGACCCTCCCCACGCTCATGCTCTCTCTCGCTCTCTCTCTCATTCTCTCTCAGATAAATAAAATCTTTTTTTTTTTAGAAAAAAAGATTTTATTTATTCATTTGTCAGAGAGAAGGAGCCAAGCAGAGGAAGCAGCAGGCAGAGGGAGAAGCAGGCTCCCTGCCAATCAAGGAGCCCCATGTGGGACTCGATCCCAGGACCCCAGGATCATGACCTGAGCTGAAGGCAGATGCTTAACCAACTGAGCCACCCAGGCGTCCCGAAATAAAATCTTTTTTAAAAAATGTGTTAGAGAAAAACTAGGTATCCCAAATACATTTTGTTCCTTCTAATAAACTTAAAAATAGATGCTGTAAAAACACTTAGAAGAAAACAATTCTTTATACAGTTGAGCCAATAGAAATTCAACATTAAAATATAAAGCTTGCTGGGCTGCCTGGGTGGCTCCGTTGGTTATGCATCCAACTCTTGGTTTCAGGTGGGTTCCTGATCTCAGGGTGCTGAGGTGGAACCTCTGTCTGGCACTGCCCACTCAGCGGGAGGAGGGGGAGTTTGCTTGGGTCTCTGTCTTCCTCAGCTTTTACTTGTGCTGTCAAATAAATAAATAATTCTTAAAAAAAAAAAAAAAAGACTGCCAAATGTTTGCTGTGATCTGCCAAGCATTTTTTGGTAATTGAAGATAAAAGATATTTTTGAGATGTTCCTAGGTGTGCAGTTCCTTTAAGAAAAGTCAGTTCTGAAAACCAAATTATGTTGTCACGCATAAAAGGTTAATGCCATTTGTTCAAAATGCTGGTGACAGTTGAGTCTGGTGAATGGGCAGGGAAGTGCCTGCAAAAGTGGTCTCACAGATGGCAACAAAATGACAAATTTTGTTCCTGCGCGATAATGTCAAACTTTAAAATATTGGTTACTAAAATATTTAAGGACCAAATTAAAATCCTAATTAAGTTTTTGACAGCTTGTCACTTTATTTTCATACTGCCGAGGTTTAATCTGTGATGGCGAGTTTCAGCTTCTGCTTCAGCTTTGAGTGAATGTGGAGCTCTTCCGGCTTTGGCTGAGTATGATTTTTAAGATTTGGTTATTTGGTGTTTTACCATGAAAAGCATTCGGCGCACTGCTCAAATGTAGGTAATGAGTAAGTACGGCATATACGTGCATATTTACATTCACGTCATACAACTTGCCTACAGTTTCTTTATATTTTTCCTCGCTATGTCCCAAATCAGTATGGGTTGATAAGGGAAATAAGCCTGTAATAAGATATGAATATTCATATATATAAAAGAACAGTAAGAAATGAGTTCCTTTGATTACAGTAAAAATTATTTTCTATATTTAATGGGCAGAGGACTTGAATAGACATTTTCCACCAAAAGATACAAATGGCCAATAAGCACATGAAGATGTATTCATTATCACTATTTGTTAGGGAAATACAAGTCAAAACCACAGGATATGTTGCTTCATAAAGCCACTCAAATGACTTTATTAAAAAAATAGAGTAAGTTGGGGCGCCTGGGTGGCTCAGTGGGTTAAGCGACTGCTTAACGGTTCAGCTTAACGGTCCCACTCTTGGAGCGCCGGGATTGAGTCCCGTACCAGGATCCCAGCTCTGCAGAGAGTCTGCTTCTCCCTCTGACCTTCTACCCTCTTATCTCTCTTGCTCGCTCACTTTCTCAAATAAATAAATAAAATCTTTAAAAAAATAGACTGGCTTTATTAAAAAAAGAAAAAAGTACAAACATCGGCAGGGATGTGGAGAAACGAGCATTTCTGCATTAGTGGCGCGAACGTACGATGGGACAGCTGTTGAAGAAACCACTCTGATGGTTCCTCAAGAAATTCAACATGGGATTACCATAGAACCCAGCTATTCCACTTCCCAGTATACACCCAAAAGAATTGAAAGCAGGGACTCAACATTGCACAACAATGTTCATAGTAGCATTATCCACAATAGCCAAAAAATAGCAATCCAAGTGTCCACTGATGGATGAATAGACAAATCAAATGTGACAAACACATACACACACACAGGAATATTATACAGCCTTAAAAAGGAAGGCCGTTCTGACACATATTACAACATGATGAAACTTGAGGCCATTGTTCTAAGTGAAATAAACCAGTCACAAAACAACAACAGCTGTATGATTCCACTTATATGAGACAGAAAGTAGAATGAATGGTGGTTGTTGCCTGGGAGGTGGGGAGGAGAATGGACATTAGTGTTTCCTGGGTAGAGAGTTTTAGTTTGGGAAGATGAGAAAATTCTGGAGATGGATGGTCATGATTGTTGCACAACAGTGTGAATCTACTTAATGCCAGTGAATTGTCTACTTAAAAATGACGTATTTTGGGGGCGCCTGGGTGGCTCAGTGGGTTAAAGCCTCTGCCTTCGGCTCAGGTCATAATCCCGGGGTGTTGGGATCGAGCCCCTCGTCGGGCTCTCTGCTCAGCAGGGAGCCTGCTTCCTCCTCTCTCTCTCTGCCTGCCTCTCTGCCTACTTGTGAACTCTGTCAAATAAATAAATAAAATCTTTTTAAAAATGGTGCATTTTATGTTATATATATATTGTATCAGAATTAAAAAACCATTTTATATTTTAAATATTTCTATGTGAGACATGCTTATTTGACTACAATGGGCATGGGGAGGATAAGCTTCTCCTGAAGAAGTGAAGGGAGAAAAGAACCTTGATCAAGGTGCTTTGACTTTGCAGATAAAGCATTTTACTAGTGCACTGGGAAGATAGAGAAGACAGAGGCATTTCTTTGGAAGATTTAATGTCCCTGCTAGCCAGTGGACCAGGACCCAAGATTGAGAGTCCAGATGGGACAAATATACTACCTTCTGTTGTCCAGGATTGGGAAGGCTTGGGGGATACACACCAGAGCTTTCAAGGGAATCTCCAGGTGAAAAGCTGGACACATGCCAAGTCCAAGTGGGCCTTGCCTGGATGGAGGAGGAGGGAACTGGAGGAGATAATGACAAACAGAGGTAACAAACCCAACCATGTCTGTGGTATATGTCGCTGTATTGCCTTTTTCATAATCCTAAAAATGAGAAAGATATTGAGATCAATCTTTGGAATGCAGCTGGGGTGCTGTGAGTAAAAGGGACCTCATCAATTCTTCAAACGGTTAGACATGTCAGACAGACCATTTCTTATTACCTAGATTCCTACATTCAGAAGCAGTCTAGCTTAGTGATGGGTAGAGACGCTGAGAGTTAATCCAACTGGAAAAGCATGTGGGACACCTAACGGCTGCTGGCAAGAGACGGTTAAATACAGTCAGCACAGTTAGGGAGCAGTCCTGGCCCAGAGGCTGTATGGATCCCCCCACATGGAAGCAGAGCATGGAAAGGGCCCGTCCCTCATGCCCTGCTTGAAGCTTCTTCGCTATTCGGCTTCTCTGGTTTTCATCCACTCAGCTTAAACCTGGAATCTTCTTCCCCTACTTATCTCTCTGGATGGATGACCCTCTGGCTAGTCTCCATGGCTTCATAAGTCACTTCTCAAGGATGGCTCTATCTTGGCTCTATGCAGGCTTCTGGACTCAGACTCTGAGACGTCATATGCCAATCCAGACCAGCATGGCCAGGACCCCACTTACCCTTCTAGGGTGAGATTTAGTGTCATTTTTCTGTTCAGATAGCACCAGGGCTCCCGGAGATGCCAAAGGACAAATAAACCTTCCCTTTTATCTCAATTTATTCTCAGGAAATCCCACTTCAGATGGAGGCAGATGTCCAAGAACTAGGCCTACTACACAAGTATTATTCATTCATTCATTCAGAAAAATATTTACTCAGTGCCTTCCATATGTTTCAGGATTAGGGTTGTGTAGGGAAAATGTGTTCAACGAGTTCACAGTCTAGGGACAGTAGAGAGTAAAACTATCATAATGAAATGTGTTGAGTGATTTGAGGGAAGGGGGCAGAGGGTGCTCTGGGAACAGTCAGGGTGAATCTGAAGAGCCTGGGCAAACAAAGCATTTGGTTGGGGGTCCTACATGAGGCATGCTCCTCGGGCACCAACCACAACTGTGCTCTGGCAGGCTGCTTCCTTGTGGATGCTGGTCCCTTACAGGAATCAATTCAAGGGAGGGGAATGGAACTGGGAAAGAGGGTCCAGTGCTTGCCTCAGCCATCTGTAGGCGGTGGGGTTTATGACCTTCATGCACCAAAGTTGAAGTGAGCTGGTCCATTCCTACCTTTTGTTGGGACCCAGAATCTTGCCTCTAGTTCCTCACCCTCTGTGGCCATGGGCTGGGGCAGCTCAGACGTCATCTCTGGACACTAGTGAGCCTACTAGTATTGGGCATGGTGGCCTGCAGCCTTCTCATGAGACTCTCCTGAAAATCAAAACAATCATACCTTAAAGAGCGGTCGATGAGGCCGGGGCTGGGATTGACCCCATTTTTCCGATGAAGAAAGTGAGGGTGGGAGACTGTGCAGAGCTAGCCTCAGGCCTTGTCAGCTGTACTATCTTCGTCGTAGAGCCCAGCTGGCACTGGTCCCTCCTCCGGGAGAACAGTTCCTGGTAGCGTCAGGCCAGTACCCCAACAGACAAGACACTGAAAATACCAACTTTTCAGGTTCCCCCAAGATCGCAAGCTCGGGGAGCCACAGATCGCTGCAGCTGTACCACCGTGAAGTGGTTTCTCAGACTCATGTTTCTGAATGGAGGAGAGAAAGGTCACTGAGGACGCCAAGCAGAATCCGATGAGCAATTAGGACAAGAACAAGAAAGGCCCCCAGGGCCACCATGCAAGACACCGAGGGCCACATCTTGATTTTAATCAGACTTACCAATAAGTACTGGTTTCCACATTCGTTTTTTTCCGTTCCTGCCACCTCCCCAATACCTGTGTCACCGGCGTCCCTATGCTAAACCAGAACACAGGGGGTGGCAATCTGGCCCAGAAGACTGCTGTTTCGTTGCTGTTTGCTTCCTGCTTTGCTGCTACTGGGCACCGCCTACCAAGGATATTTAATAAATACGCCTGCCTGAGTGCAGAACTGCCAAGTGCCCCATAACATAGGCCTTTTCTCTTTCATTTTGCAACTTATAAACCCCTTTATAAATTATTTCGGTTGCTAATCAAAACAGTTGGGCGAGATCAAAGGGCAGGTGCTAGTTCTAAATTACAGATGAGGAGCTTGAAGCTCTGACAGGTGGAAAGCTGGGTAAGGCCACATGGATAGTCTGGGGCAGAGCAAGGGCTGAAACCCAGGCCTTCCCCCCCAGAAGTTTCAGAGTAGCTACTTTGTTATTCATTTATTTATTTGTTTATTTATTTATTTATTGTAGGTACTTTTCTTTCTTTCTTTCTTTCTTTTTTTAAAGATTTTTATTTATTTATTTGACAGACAGAGATCACAATTAGGCAGAGAGGCAGGCAGAGAGAGAGGGGGAAGCAGGCTCCCTGCTGAGCAGAGAGCCCGATTCGGGGCTCCATCCCAGAACCCTGGGATCATGACCCTAGCCGAAGGCAGATGCTTAATCCATGAGCCACCCAGGTGCCCCTGGCTTATTTTAAAGTAGGTTTAAAATAAAGTAAGTACTTAATTTTAAAGTAGGTTTAAACATTGTAAACTAGGTACACAGGCAACAGGGAAGAACAAGGAACCTCATAATTCTGATTTTTAAGTAATCGTCATTTCTAATTTTCAGTCTGTATTTAGTGTACACAGACCCATGGAGGCATAGCCTATTTTTGTGTGATTTTTTTCATTTTCATTTTACATAAACATTTCCAGGGAAGCTAATTGAAAGAGACTCAGTGAAAACTCGCCGAGGGCCTGAGTTCTCTGCTTGCTCCTTGATGTGCCTCCTGGGGAACCTGGTCTGGCGGGAAGCACAGATTCCATGGAAGCACGTTTCAGTTAATCCGTGACCACTATCCCACAGTCCCAGCCTATAGGGAGAAGTCTCTGGAAGCAGCACACGTGGGCTCTGTTCACAGGTCTGGCCACACGATCCACAGGCACAAACCGCCTCTCGTGGCCTTGTGTTTCCATGTCCAGCCCCGTGTCTGCGGGTCACTGTGTCACTAACCACACTGCCACATCCACCAGAGTCCAGAGGACCTGCACCAGGATGCATGACCCATTTTCTTGGCCTAGTGATTTAAATTGTATTGGTTGACTAAAGAGATGACGTTTATTTAAGGATGTAATGGAGTCCAAGCATCAGACTGAGGAACTGATGTCATCCACGTGCTTTAGTTGACCGTGAATTCCATCGACCCGCTTGGGTTAGGGAGTTTAGCCGTCTGCTGAGCACGTTACGGAAGCCTCGGAACAGTGGTTCTCAAACTGTAGTTCGCTTGGAAATACCTCGGAAGGCTTTTCAAAGCACAGACTGCTGGGCTCCACCCAGATTTAGTAGGGCCGGGGCGGGCCTGAGAATTCGCATTTCTGACATAGCATCCCTGTCCTGATGGTTTGGGGGCCACACTTTGAGGGCCACTGACACACACAAAGCTTCGCTTGTGGTGAAGGCATGGACTAATCTCAAAAATTTGCATTAAATAACGATTGCTTCTTTCAGATTTTTAAATTGTCAAATGTCCTCTTCTTCCTCTTTTTTTATTTTTAAGATTTTATTTATTTATTTGACAGAGAGAGAGAGAGGCAGTGAGAGAGAGAACACAAGCAGGGGGAGTGGGAGAAGGAGAAGCAGGCTTCCCACTGAGCAGGGAGCCCAGTGTGGGCCTCATCCCAGGACTCCGGGACCATGACCTGAACCGAAGGCAGAGGCTTAACTGACTGGGCCACCCAGGTGCCCTTCAAATGTCCTCTTCTTAAATAGAACATCTATCACACTGCCTTGAAAAAGTTTAAAAAATCAAAAGGGTGAATCTTGAGAGAGATTTTCCAAATTTCATGTATAAGAATGTATGATTGTTTTCATAGAAGACATGTTTGTATTGAATGAAAAAAGGGCAATAAACCAAGGCCGGGGTTCCCAATCCCTGAAGACCTGGCTGGGAAGCCCAGGAACAGGGTGGGCTGAAGCCAGGCTGCAGGGACGGGCCAGGGTCGTGTGACCAGCTCCTTCTCTTACCCTAACCAGCAGCCGTGGTTACAGCAATATGCTAAGAATGCAAAGTAGATTAAAAAGAGCAGTAAAAAGACACCGAATTCCAATTCAAAAAGCATCTATGTCTTTGGGAATGCTGGGGTGACATCAAGGATACAGTTTTGTAAAACTCTCCATGTTCATAAATTTCAGGAACAAGGATAATGCTCTTTTGGGTAAAGGTTCAAGTGCAAGACACGCAGCACCTGAATTGAATCAATCATTTGTGGGGTATGTTCTTAAGTCAAGAGAGGAGAAAAATCCCTGGGAGGTGGGTTGTCTTGCCTTTTGTTAAAGGCCTTTCCTTGGAGTCCTATAAATCAAGGAATAGGGCTGTGCTATTTGCTGTTTAAAATAAAACAAGCAGCCTACCCATCTGCCCATAAACAATAAATACAGAACATTGGAAATGTGGGGTTGAAAGAATGGCTGGGACCTAACTTTATCTCTGCCATCTTTGAACAGTGTGACCTCGCCTTTACTCTCATTTATTTAGAATACATGTCATTACTGAAAGCTCCTTATCTGACAGGTACCTGGCTTCTAAAAAAGACTCTGTTTCTTCTGTAAAATAAGGGTCATGCTAAACCACCTCTCTTTTATTGGGGACCATGTGCCTGGTACCCCCCCCCACCCCGGGGACTTGGGATCTACAAGACCTCTTCTCTCTGTCTCCTGATGCAAGAACCACCCCTGGGATGCTAAGCCTATTCTGTACATCATCTGGTGAGTGTGGCTTCCCTCTGTGTGATTTTCCAAACTTGAGCTGTTTTGAGAGTCAGATGAAACAAAGTAGTGGAAGTGCCTGGAAATGGCTTCCCCAGCTACAAGAGACCACCCATATGTCTCCACTTTAAAGAACCTCATGCATCTAGAACATGCTACAGGCAGTATAGGCACGATACATCCATCAGCTTTTTCCAGCTTCACTATTGCTTTGTGCAATGAACCAGCTGGGCATCAGTACAAAACTAAAGTCCTTTTTGCAGTCCCCACAAAGCCCGTAACAAAGTGCCTTACTTAGTGGAAGTACAACTGTTTACACAATCCAACCACGCACCCTTGAACTGAATGCTTTTGAGCTGTGATTGTCAGAAGGAATTTGCAACTGTTTTTAAAGAAGTATCTGAGAATGTTCTCTCCTGGGGCATATCTTCCTCCTGTTCCCCTCCCCAATATGTGAAACAACAACAAAAAAGTTTCTTGAATTAAGCATGGAATGAACATCTTCCATTTTAAGCTGATTCCATCTTTAGAAGTAAAATTAGTTTACCTCCATAGGAATGAAAAAAAAATTTGTAGAGGTACCATTAAGAAGAAAGATGTGAAAGGCTAATCTTTAAATTGCAGAAATCGTATCTTTTCAGTAAGTTCTTTCATAATCATGGTCAACTGGGCTGATTGGAAAATAGCTATAATCAGCCAGATGACAAGCTGAATCCCTGTATGGGGTCCACACGACATGGTAGCCCACAGATGCTCCTTTAACCCAAGTGGCTATTGGCTACTGAAAGGGCCAGGCCAAAACTGCAACTGTGTAGACAACCATGAATGTTTGGAAAGAGGACCCAAATTCTGTTTTCTGGCAAATTGGTAGCACTCTCACTTCTCTTTTATTAAATAAATTGATGAGGACAGGAGTCGTCTTCAATTAGTCAATTAGTCAACTGTTCAGCCTTAGAGATAATTCACCAAGAGGTAGAAAGCCCCTTTGGTATGAAGGGTTGAGGCCTGCTATAGTGAGCCCAGAATTCTCATCGGCAAGGTATTTCCTGGTTTCTCCACTTCCGCAAATGAAAAAAAGCGCTGACAAAGCTAGGGGGATAATTATGACGGGTACAAAGAAATCAGGGTGATATGGTAGAACGATAACACGTTTAACCTGAATATCGTCAAGTTGTTTTTTTTTTTTTTAAGATTTTATTTATTTATTTGACAGAGAGAGAGATCACAATTAGGCAGAGAGGCAGGCAGAGACAGAGGGGGAAGCAGGCTCCTTGCTGAGCAGAGAGGCCGATGCCAGGACCCTGAGACCATGACCTGAGCCAGAGGCAGAGGCTTAACCCACTGAGCCACCCAGATGCCCCTCATCAAGTTTTAACCTCTAATTTCCAAGTTACTGGAAATACAAGAGACCCGAGACCAAGTGAAATAGCCTTTGCAGAAAACGGAGAATTCCAGAAAGTGGGAGAGAAAACAGGAGAGTAGGTCACTTCAGTAAGTCAATGTCAAAATTAAAAGCAGCAGAGGAGTACTGATGAAAAGAAAATTTAAAATTTTTTAATGGCCAAATGGGAGGTGTAATCTCAATTGGAATTTGGTTTGAATAAATCATCTGTCAAAATGATTTTGGCACAATGGGGAGAATTTGAATATTGCCTGGGTATTTGTTGATGAGAAGGGAATTACTGCTCCCTAAGTTTGGTGATAATACTTCTCTAGTTCTGTAGGAAAATGTCCCCATTTTTCAGAGGAACATTCTAAGTATTTAAAGATAAAATGACACATCTCTAAGAGACAACTTTTCAGCAAAAGATGAAGTAAAGGTGTTGAATATTTTTTGTTAAATCTAGTTAATGGGTAGATTATACTGCATTCTTCTCTGTATTTTTTTGTTTTGAAAATTTTCAAAATGGTTTCAAATTTATGTTTGAACAGTTTCCTGGCTTTCTCATTTATTAGCTGTATGAACTTGCACAAACCATTTAAATTCTCTGAGCCTCTGATTCCTTATTTGTAAATTGGTGATAACAACAAACTTGCATGAATATTTAATGTATATGTGAACATCCTTCCTAAATAGGCAAATCTCACAAGTTTTGTTCCTTCTTGTTTACATGCATAGCTTGAACTCTGGCTTCCATGGCGGTTCATCATCTCTCAAAGTGATGTAGATGCTTGTATTAGTCAAGGTTCTCCAAAGAAACAAAACTAATAGGATATATTGAGAGAGATACAGAGAGACAGAGACAGAGATCAACAGAAAGGAACAAAAAGACAGAGAAAGATTTAAGGAATGGATGATTATGGACGCTGGCAAGTCCAAAATCATAAGGCTCGCAGTCTGGAGACCCCGGGAAGAGATAAGCCTGCAGTTTGAGTTTGAAGGGAGCTTGCTAGTAGAATTCCCTCCTCTCCTTGTTCTATTAAGGCCTTCACCTGATTGAACAAGGCCCACCCACATTTGGAGAGCTATCTGCTTTACCCAGTCTATTGATTTAAACATCAAATCTCACCTAAAAAAAAAAAAAAAAAGAAAAGAAAAAAGAAAGAAAGGAAAAAAAAGTCCTTCATGGCAACATCTGCGATGTTTGGCCAAATATCTGGGTACTGTGGCCTAACCAAGTTGACACATAAAATTAACTGTCCCAGTGTTTAATAAATAAGTGATTAATGAGATATCCAGTGTTTTGCTCTGCAGAATTCTGTGCTATTACAGAAGAACAACCTGTTCTTCTGTAGAAGAACTTCAATGTTGGTGCCATTCTGAGTCATCCAAAGTCATAGCTTTCCAACCAGCATGACATATTTAGGGTTCTTTTTTTCTTTTCTTTTTTAAGATTTTATTTATTTATTTGAGAGAGAGTATGAGAGGGGAGAAGGTCAGAGGGAGCAGCAGACTCCCCATGGAACTGGGAGCCCGATGCAGGACTTGATCCAGGGACCCTGGGATCATGACCTGAGCTGAAGGCAGTTGCTTGACCAACTGAGCCACCCAGGTGTCCCCCCACCCCTTATTTTCAAAGTGCATCTAAATTTAATTGGTGTCTTTCCTGTAACTTCCTATCTAAAATTGTACCCTCAACCAAAATACAGTAAAGCCCTCAATTTCCATAATAAGAATGCAAGACCCATGAGAATTAGGGTCATTCTATCCCTTTACTGTTGTAGTCTTAGTAATTAGAGTGCATGCCTGAGAGAGGTTGGGCACTTAGGAAATTTTAATAAATGAATCCTTAATGACAGAACTGAAAAGATATCAGAAGTGCAATTAGTAACATGTAGTCAGGATATCACATATCTATAGTCTATGGTAAAGTTCAGCATCACTCTACACACATAGAAGAAATTCCATTTCAGTTTAATTTGGAGCATTTTACTCCTTGCCTAGACATTTAGAGATCAGGTGTATTGAAGTAGCAGTTTGTTTTTTGTTTTTTGTTTGAAAGATTTTGTTTATTTATTTGACAGAAAGAGAGATCACAAGTATGCAGAGAGGCAGACAGAGAGAGAAGGGGAAGTAGGCTCCCTGCTCAGCAGAGAGCCCGATGCGGGGCTCGATCCCAGGACCCTGAGACCATGACCTGGGCTGGGGGCAGAGGCTTAACCCCCTGAGCCACCCAGGTGCCCCTGAAGTAGCAGTTGTAAAATACAATATGAAGACCACGTCCAACTATATCTTATATCTTCCATGGAATCTTTCATATAGATGGAATGACATGTAGAACAGTGAAATGATTTAACTTTATTTATATTTTTATTTATTTAACACAGGGCTTTCAACTCTTGACCCTGAGATCAAGACCTGAGCTGAGCTTGAGAGTCAAACACGTAACTCACTGAAGCAGTGCCCCAGTGATTTAACTTTTTCTAGTGAGAATTTCTAGTGATAATTCTCAGTGAAGCCATGCTTAGGGGCTTACTGGTGGGCAACTGTCTGGGAGCAGATCTGCCTTTCCCCAAATGTCTTCCTGTTATCTCAGGGCATAAAATGGCCTGAAGTACCACAATCTGGGGTGTATTCCTTTGAATCTTGAGGGGATATTAACTTTCTGGCATTCTCCAGAAACATCAATACCTCACAAATGTTGTGTTAAAGCTGTCGTTTTAGTACCTCAGTAGAGACCAGCTAAATCTACCAATCAATTCATCAGTTGGTAGAAGTCCCATTCCCATATTTCTTTTCCCTTCATGATGGCTTTTTCCAATTTGACAACTCAGAACTATCTGAAATCAATTCTGCCCTTATAATTGTAGAGTAATCAAATCCCATGAGAGCCACAGAGCTCATGTTCAGTGTTTTCCTCCTTTACCCCCCACGTACATTGAATTAGCTTTACATTAGAAATAATCTCATTGTTTCCACACTTAGGAAAGAGAAGAGCAACGTTCCTTGCTTCCGATGTTCTGGGAAGAGTCAGGGCTGTGGAATGCTGTTGGATGACTTCCTGCTGACGTGGTCTTTGCGGTTGCTAGGGTACTGACCCATATGTTTATACACTTATATAAAATGACCTAAGAGATGAAGAACGAGCCCAAGTACTTCAGGGACTTGGTGATCATTTTTACAAAACTACTAGATTCTGCTTTCCTCCGTTCTTCCAGATTCAAAACCATATATTTCACAGAAAACATGACCACAAAATGTTTACATAATTCGCAGTTGTAGGGTTGGATTCTGAGAGAATATTTGCTCAACTGATACTCTTATATGGGAAAATGTAATTTGAAAAATACGACCCAAGCCTGCTGGAATAGTTTAAGGCTCCCCAATTGAATGTTAAGGTCTATGATGAATGTATCTACTTCATTATTTCTGTCATTGAAGTTATAACCTCAAGATGCTGCACAAGAACTTGGATTTTTGACTCGAAAAATTGTTCAGTTCTCTTTCTTGGATACAATTTTACAATATGATATTAGTTTTAAGACCACTCAAGACACAAATGGTTTATCAGTGATAAAGTCATATTCTATGAGAAAAGGACTTCAATGTCCTAATTCTATTTCTTTTGGTAGCAGACACATTGGAAATGAATGGACTGAAATGAATGTCTTATCTTTGATGCAACCAGAAGCCATATAATAAAGTGGTCTCTAGAGTAGCTCCTAACCACACATGTCCCAGGGCTCTGGTAGAAATTAATTGAAACAATGTATCAGAGTTCCCAACAAAATGCCTGGCATATTTTAGACACTCTCCAAGTATTAGTTTTCCTTGCTCATACTGAGGGAGTTTAAATTTGTATATGGAAGATTTGAAAAGTAAAATGATTATATGCATGGGAATTTTTATGAATCAGGCAAAGTCCTGCTATTACAGGTCAAGCAGTTTTCTTGTGTTTCTATTTTAAATCCAATCAAATAAAATCAAATCTGTTAAAACTTTTTCTTTGACAAGACTGAAAACCTTTCCTTCCCTCTTCTAAGAAGGCCAACCAACTTCTTTTAAGAAAATACGTACTCCTTTAGTGTTAAGACTGTGTGTGGATTGCTGTCCTTTTGTTAAGATAAAGACTTCCTATCACATTATACACTACATGTTCAAGGGCACATCTAGAAAGCAAATGTGCCTGTACTCAGTATGACCAACATTATTTGCTAGGTGGAAATACAACTGTTTCCTCCTCTTAACGGGTCCTCGGTTGTTTGGAGAAATGATGCATTTGAGAAGTTTAATAAATCACTCACAGATTTGTGTGGTCATTGTAAGGCAACCAGACTTCCTTTAAAAATGGAAAAACAATTTTAGAGTAAAATAACAGACTTCCTTGTTATATGTTCATACTTACACAAAGCCACGGGTATTTGTGGAAATGACTTGCGGTTCTTCCCACACTGTGGCTTGGGTTCTGATGGATGTGTAAGCTCTTAAGAACTCACTCTGTTCCTTACCACTGCATTTCACCAAATAAAGGTCTGAAGCCTTAGAGGTGAGCTGGGTCTTGCCTCCGGTCACGGAGACACGGAGCTCTCAGCGTCTTCTCCTTCACAAATAACCACTGTTTCTCTCTGACCAGCTCGGGCCCTGTGCTTCTGGAATTCAGTGCCAACAACGTCAAAACTGTACTTGCTGGCAGTTACCTAGGTAATTTCAAGATACCCATCTTTCAGAACATTGAAAAATGGAAGATCCTAATGGGAATTCTCTCAAGGAACAGATTAAAAAAAAATTGGGAAACAATGAATACTGTTATGCTGAAAATAAATTTAAAAAATGATTAAAAACAAAACAAAACAAAACAAAAAAATTGGGTGCAATACCACGTCTCAGTTTTGTAAAATAAAACCTAGGCACTATCACAGATGGTAGACTGACACTGAGTGCCGTCATTCGGGACACCAAAAACAAGCCATCTGTATCACACATAAAAAAAAAAAAAAGTGCCTCTTGTCCCTTTAAAACATGTGAGACTATTTGGCATTTGCAACTATCTTTGCTGCTTTGCCCTCCGTATTAAATTTTTTCTTTGACCTATTGCACTTGCTTATGCATCTTTGTCTCTTTTTAAGCCCGGTTAATAATGGTTCTCTGCTCAATTGTATCAGTTTTTTTCTGCTCCAATTGCATTAATAACCAAAGCCTGCAGAAGTCCGCCAAGCTTGGGCACCAAGGACAATTAAGTTGTTGGCTATCTCTTGTGCCTCATTTACTCCCTTCCATTGAGGAGAACATAAAGGCTTGGCACTAAGGGGGTCCAGGAAATTCCAATCTATTAGGGGCAGTGTTGAAGACCATTAGGCCGTGCTATGTGTTGTTGTGAAGTGTCAAAGTCTAGGGCAAATAAATATGAATAAGCAGCATTACTGCTCCCCCATCTCTTATCAGAAAGTCAAACAAGGCGACTCAGACTTGGCAAGGAGCAGTAAGTGGGCTGGAGAAGCGGAAGGGGCTGCTGGAAATGAAGGGGAGGCCACCGCGGCTGTTTCCAGACCCCTCCTGGCTCCTGACAGAAGCAGCTTGTACAAACGCAGAGGAAGAAATGTGTCTGGGGCTGGTCCATCACTTCTCGATACCCCAGGACCAAAGCTCTGTAAGCTAAAGACTCAATAACAAATATCCAGAGCTGGATGCTGTAGGAGATAGAATCCTAGTGTGGAATATGGATAGGAAAGGATAGGAGGATCGTTGGCTAAGGGTCTGTCCTAACTCAGACTCCACGCACACTGCATTTAGCACTCATGATGATACTCCGAGGAAGTACCATCTCCAGCGATAGGGAAGTGGTGGGAAAATTGAACCCTAGTGAAAGTAGCCCAAGGTTGCAGAGTTAGCACAAGCTGGAAGTAAGATTCTTACCCAAATGTGTCTGATTATGAACCTTTAACAGTTTAATCATGAGGAGCATGACCAGGGGAGTGGAAAAAAGAGGAGACATCAGATGGGCAGGGTTGAGATGGAGCTCTAATTCCCTCACCCTTTCCTTCACCTCTATTTCCTCTTTTCCCTGTCTCGAATTTACAAGGTTCAAAAAAAGATCTTGAGCTACCCACTCAGGTTGGCTGGGCCTGACTTTCCTCAACTGTCGATGGGCGTGATAGGATGATGGTGCCAGCCCAGGTGTAAGCCCGTCGTATTCAAAGCACTGGTTCAGTGTTCCTTGTTCTGATTTGACTTCGTAGAGATGTCCTGCAGAGCCTTCATTATAATCCCCCAAGTACCGTATAAAACAATGTGAACTGGGTAGTTGTTTATCCTGCTGTTATCTTGTTATCAAAAATGTACGGAATTTCTCTTCTTTAACAAGTGCCATTTCATCTCAGATCACTTGAAAACAAAACCCATGCTTTGGTGACGGCTTGGAGACAAGTGACTCAGCCCTGTGGCCAAGAGCCTTGTGGGGCTCTTATCTTGGCTTTTATACCTATCCCTCAGCCACACCTATCCTTGTGCAAACTATAGAAGGGGAGACCTTGGGCAAGGAGGAGGACTCCCTGTGCTGTTTACGGCTGTTAAGAAGTCAGGAGAAGGAAATGAATTCTGCCAACTCCCCATTGGGTCCATGGGGATAAAAAGTCAGGGAACCCATTTCCCACAAGAAAAGTACCAATTATCTGTAGGAGAAGCTTCTAGTCTAAGATGATGTCATGGAGAAAATGAGGGCTCTTCGGTTTTTCAGGTTTTTTTTTTTTAAGATTTTATTTTATTTATTTCACAGAGAGAAGGAGAGAGAAAGAGAGAGAGAGAGAGAGCTCACACAAGCCGGGGGAGCAGAAGAGGGAGAAGCAGGCTTGATCCCAGGACCCTGGCTGGGATCATGACCTGAGCCGAAGGCAGTCACTTAATGACCAAGCCACCTAGGCTCCCCAATAAATAAGATTTTTAAGACGAATTCAAGAGAGAGATGGACCCCTAACAAATTTTATTCACTCAATCATGAATGCATTCATTTATTCAACCAATGAGTATTTATGGATCCGTGTGTTTAGACACTAATGGGATTTCAAGATGAGTAAGAAAGGGGCCACTCCCCCACTTGGACTTGTAGTAGAGTAGACAAGCTAAGTCAGGTACACAAATACCTATCATTCAAGGAAGAAGGTGAAAAGTGCTATTAGATGTTGGAATTTCAGAACACAAAGGAGTAACTCAGGTTAGAGCCAATCCAGGAAGGCTTGTAAAGCAGATATTCAGATTGAGGCTTGAGGAACGGGTAGGATCTGTACACGTGCAACTAACAAATTTCCGTTGGTGGTGTACAATTTCTTTTTCTGTTGACCATTGATATTTGGAACGTGTTGTGCATAGAAACAATATTCTATCTGGTCTTTGGTGTCCCTGGTCTGCCCACAAAAGCTCATGTAGCCCACAGTGTACTTGAATATTACAAATACATTCTTTCAACTGCACATAGATACAGTGTCAGGGTTCCTATGGTAAAGTTCGGGCTGTTCAAATGTTCGGAGATAGACACACAGCTTCCTGCTGCCCCGCCACAGGATGTGGGACCAGGGTTCCCTCCTCCACTTCCCTCTCCAGGTCTCAAGCCAACATCACAAGGGTGGTCAAGGCTTCTGGGATTGGGGAGATTGGTGGTGGTGGTGGGGGTATCCAAGCTATAGAGCAGACAGCTTCCAGAACTTTGGGGGCTCTCTTTAAAAAATAATAATAATATAAAAATCACTGACTTTTGCCAATTTTACAAAAACATAAGACTGTGTGAACATATTAGTAGGGCGCCGCAGGAGTCTCAGAAAGTGAGAGACCCTGAAGTTTCAGTTTCATTAACCTTCCAGAAAGTGGAACTCTAGGATTTGAGGTGCTTGGAGATGAGTGATCTGTTTATTTTCCATTCTTCACTAAAATATACTGAAGTATTTAGCACTGGGGGTAAAGGATCTAGAGCTCCAGCAGCCAACTCCTTTGCTGCCCTCGGGGAAGAGGGAACGGGTGACAGTGAGGCTGCAGGAAGGCTGGGCAGGGCAGGGCTGGGGTGTGGTGTGGCCAATCACTGCCCAGTGTAGGAGCCAGACGGACCTGGGCGGGTGTTCCAGAGTGTTCCAGAGTGTTCCAGAGTTGATCCTGAACAAGCGCCCTCACCTTCCTGATACTTGAGATTTCTTATTTGTAAAAAGGGGGAAAGTGCCATTATACTTTGTAACAGTGCCAACTCCAGAGGACGGTTTTTCAATGACACAACACATTTGAAATACCTTGCCAACTCCCTGGCTTTCCCCCAGAGTCTGATAACGTGGAGGGATGAGTTATGGGGAAATTGTGATGCTACCTGTTTCAAACAGCTTTGCAATAACCCACTTTCCTGCCTATAATACTAGTTCACTTGAACTATATCCCTACACTTGAAAGGCAGAAAGGATCGCGAGAGATGTTGCCAGCGTCTGCTAGAATGCGAAGCGTTCTGGAGAGTTGGACGTACACGCGTATAAGTCCTTTACCGATTGCAAATTCCAATGCACCTGGGATATAGTGTTGATAGGAGTGTGGCTGTCAGCGATGGTTCCCAGATTTCCCAGCTGCTAGCCAATTACAGTATTTCCAAAGGATGAAGATAAATCAGACTGGTGGGAGGGTGGGGACCAGAGAAGCAGGTCAGGAGAGCAGGTCGAGCTAAAACAATTTAGCATGAGTATTTTTATTAAACACTTGGCAGGTAGAGTCCTTACCTTTTAGAGACAAGTGCTGAAACATTTCGAGGTGAAGCGATATGATGTCTGGGACTGGCTTCTCCAGGAGGCAAGCAGTTGGGGGTGCAGATTAAATGGGCCATCTGTCTTCTTGGGTATGCACATGAAATTTTTCATAGTACAAACTTTAAAGAACGACCAGATAAGGAAAACCACTTCTTCTATAATAGGGCACATGTCAAAATGTGTCCTTTGCTGTGGTTCCACTCTCTGTCAGCAGGCATCACCTAAATACATCTCACCTGGTCCCGCCTCAGAACGGCCCTGGGCTCATCAGGGAGTGTGTATGAGGCATCTTGGCTGATGGCGACGGTCCCTTATTTTAAAAGCTTTCCCACTGGGGTGCCCTATGTCTGCTGTCTTTATCTTCTTTCCAGCTTCTAACCCTGCCTTGAATGTCGGGACACCTCTGTGGTCCCCAACACCTACCTAGTCCTGCTGAGATCTTTGCTATCCAGGGTTCCAACATTCTGACTTTTCTTTTGAATCTGAAACCTGGTGTCTGAGCACCTTTCAGGTCCAGCCCAGTTTCCTACCTCGTGCTAATTTCCGACCCTTCCTTCCCCTCAGTTCCTACTGCCATGACCAATTGGTACTCGCAGCTCACACAATGACAATGAAAGATGGAACACGTCTATTTTTTTCAACTCAGAAGAATAATGTGCATTTCATTTCCTTGTAGTTTTATTCTGGAGTTTTTAATGGACTATTTCTTTTGCTTTAAGTGGATCAGTTTTCAGCCATCTAAATGAAATCATTATAGTACCTTTCTGAAGCGTGAAGATACATACCTTCTATGAGTTTCCCATCATTGCTGATATAAATTTCCACATAATTAGTGGCTTAAAAACGACATTTGTTCTCTTATACTTTTGGAGGTCAGAAGTCTGAGAAGGCTCTTACTGAGTGAAAAACAAGGTGTTGGTCTGGGGGCTCTAAGGGAGAACCTGTTTCCTTGAATTTTTCTACCTCTGGGAACTCCCTGCATTGTGGGCTCTTGTCTCCTTCCATCTTCAGTGCCAGCAGCTGGTGTCCTCAAGTATCCTCCTTGACTCTGAACCCTCCTGCCTTCCTCTTTTTAATTAATCAATTAATTAATTAACTTTTAAAGATTTTATTTATTTGTTTGACAGAGAGACACAGCAAGAGAGGGAACACAGCAGGGGGAGTGGGAGAGGGAGAAGCAGGCTTCTTGCCGAACAGGGAGCCCAATGCGGGGCTTGATCCCAGAACCCTGAGATCATGACCTGAACCCAAGGCAGACACTTAACTACTGAACCACCCAGGCACCCCCTCTTCTGTTTTAAAACACTTGTGATTATACTGGGGCCCCCTGGGTGATCCAGAAGAATCTCTTTAAAACCATCTTAATTCCATATGTAACCTTAATTCCCCCTTGCCATGTAACCTAACATACACATGGGTTCCAGGGATTAGTGTGGGAATATCTTTGCGGGGCGGGGGGGAGGACGCTTATTCTGCCTATATACCATAGTAGAGATTGAATATCACTTTAAGGAGATCCAGGGCAAAAGTTATCCCAAGAATGAAGAAGCTCATTTAATAAAAACCATACAGATGACCAAGATACTGTTCAGTTAAGTTTGTCTGAATAAACTGCTGATTGGAACGCTTGGGTAGCTCAGTCAGATAAGCATCTGCCTTTGGCTCAGGTCATGATCCCAGGGTCCTGGGATGGAGCCCAGCATCGGGTTCCCTGCTCAGCAGGGAACCTGCTTCTCCTTCTCCCTCTACTTGCTGTTTCTCCTTCTTGTGCTTTCTCTCTCGCTCTTTCTCTGACAAATAAATAAAATCTATTTTTTTTAAAATAAATAAATAAACTGCTGATTGAACCACTCAGGCTCCCAACACCATCGGTTTCCAACTCAGCTTCCCATAAGCTCCAGAGTTCCTGAAAAGACACTCGCTGTCTTTAGGATAGCAGAATGAATGGCGTGCATGTATCATTTATCTCTGTTGGCCCAGGACAGAGGCCTCGACTTGGTCTCCGCTCTGCCCCAGGGCCCCCAGCTGTGCTACATGAGGGCATGTGTCCTGGGGACATGACCTCAGTGTCCAACATGCCTGGCCCTGTCATGGGCACAGAGGCAAAGAAGAGAATCCTGACCTAAAAGGGAACTCAGAAACGGTCTGTGTTTTTCAGCTTATCTTAAGGATGGAGAAAACCAGGGGCTCAGGATGCTGGGTGACTTTAAAAAGACATTTGGTAGTGTTGGAGACCGGAACCTGAAGCAGACTTTTGAGGGGCCAAACAGAGCCTACCGTGGTTTCCCCCTTAAATCAGCACAGGTAACCTCTATGATACTTTTAGAAGAATACTTGTTTTTAACAGGAAGCTTAATGTATGAACAGGGGAAGGGACTAGAGCGCCGTGAGAACAGAAGAATGAAAGGCCTTTGTTCCAAAAGTAAAGTGAGATGAGTTGGGGTGGAATAAAGTGAAGAAAAGGAACGCAGTGAAGATAAGCGTGGAGCTCGTGCGCGGAAGGACCTGGGAGGCAGGGTCAGAGAGGGTTGCATGTTACCACCGGAGGGGGTGGGGTGTGTGAGGGGGACTACTGAGGCCGGCTGCACCCCGGCACTCATGGATTGGGCGGGTCCAAGGCAACAGTGCCCCCTCCACACCCCCATGAAGTACTTCTCTCCCCGTGCCCTTGCTCGTGCCCTCTGGAGCCACTCATTCATTCATGATCATTCATTCATTCTCAATCAACAAATTGGTAATAGACTTGGCTCTGAGAGACAGAGAAGCAGGAAGAGAAGGAATGAAGCGACCAACACTCCCGCGGGGGGTGACTCCACGGAGCCTCCCGTCCAGCTGAGCTGTAGGAAGGATGAAACTTTCCCACCACCGAGCTGAACGCACCTTCGGAGGCAGCACAGCTAGAAGTGAGTGAGTGGGCAGAATGGGAGCCCGGAACAAAGGCCCTCAGACGGGTACCCCAAGAGAGGCTGGACCCCCTAGAACAGAGGCAGCTCTCTTTTCTAAAGAGGAAAGTACGTCTGTTGTGCTGCTTGGGGCTATTTCATCCTCCCCTGGAAAACATGGTCAGCGTTGAACAGACCACTGACAATCTGTTCATTTCAGCCCTTCCAGTGACTAGTTTCTACCCTTTCGCAGGCAATCGATCAATCAATAGATGTTTATTGCTCTTTGGGGCCCGGAGGTTGGAATGTACAGAGTGCTTCCTTATTTGGCAGTTCTGTTCTCAAATGAACCCAGACCTTAACAAAGGGGAAAACAGGGTACACTTTGCGACAGTTTTGAAGGGACAACTTGTGTTAGACGGTGTCTTTAATTGTGAGGTCTTCTCCCAATCATGGACCGGCGGTTTGATTCAACAGCAATTTGTCAATGGGTTCTCCCGTGATCAGACATCTGGGTAAGCTGTGTTAGACGATGAGAACTATGTTTCCTGCATCAAGGATACTGAGATGATTTATACATTTTTAATGCATAAAATGATGTCTGGTTGAACAATGAATCCTTTTATGTATTAAATAATACGAAATGATCTCTGACAAATAGATGTCAGATTTTAAAAATAGGCTATTTAATTCAGTTTCACATCATTTGACCTCGATATTCTAATTCATTGCCGTATAAAATGAGCTTTCATGAGAGAGACTGATTTATTGCTAATAGTCTCCTATTTTCTTTTTTTAAAAATAGTACTCCTGAAATGGGGCTAGAGTTGTTTTGAAAAACTCAGCTCTTTACGTGGGTCTGATCAACAGCAAAATAATCTAGCATTTAAAATAAAGCGAATGGGAGGGTCCTTATAAGCCTCACCATGGAGACCAGAGAGCGAACCGTTACCATGGAGACATTTTTAAGCCCACTCTGCCTGGAGTTAACGATTACCACACATTCAGATATTATCGGATATTGTATGAAAGCATTTTAAATTCCTCACTGGAAGCATGACATTAATATCAAATAGACTTCAATGCTCTAGTAGTGTCCTCATCTCTGGCACATGAAAGGGAAACCCACAGCTCTCAGACTTCACCCCAATTCCTGATTTAGTCTGGAGTGGAGGCTGAGAAGTTCACATTTTACCAGGGGTCCCAGGGCCAGCGCGAGACTCTCACAAACAAGGGTTTCTGGGTAGGTGGTTGTCAGGTGTCTCAGTTTGGTTTTGGTCTATAAAGAAGAGTTTTTCTTGATTGTTTAGAGGTTTATTTTAAGGTTGAAAATAAATCCCAATTACTTAAAAATAGTCAAAACTTAATTCTTTCTTAAGCATTTGTCCTCAATTCAGCTTTCTTACTCTATTTATTAATTTGATACCTTCTGGCCATTCCTTTCAGAGGAATTTTTACAACTTAAGTTCCCTTAGATATTTCAAACTGTATCATTATAATACACTCAATATTTTTAAGCATCTCAAACTTTAAAACTTTCTCAAGTTCTTTTTTTTTTTTTTTTTTTTTTTTAAGATTTATTTTAATGGTGGTGGGGAGGGACAGAGGGAGAGAGAGAGAATCGGAAACTTAAGCAGACTCCCTGCAGAGTGCAGAGCTGGAAGCAGGGCTCGATCTCATGACCCTGCACGACCTGAGCAGAAACCAAGAGTTGATGCTTAACCGACTGCATCACTCAGAAGACCCTCAGGTTCCTAAGTAGTTAATAAAACATGAAAATTTGAACTTTTATTCTCTTTGGCATTCTAACAGTAAAAAAGCATGATGAGATTTCAACGAAATAATCACAAATCAAATAATTACACATTTTAAATTTGAATCACTGCCCTAACTTCTCTGACTCTGATAAGTCAATCATTAAAAACTTTGCAAGCATATAAATTTCAAATTCACAAATTCCAAAACACAAAAATCCATTTATTAAATGCTGGAGGTTTGATTTTCTTTTTCTTTTTTTTTTTTTTAAAGATATATTTATTGGGCACGTGGGTGGCTCAGTCCTTAAGCATCGGCCTTCAGCTCAGGTCATGATCCCAGGGTCCTGGGATCCAGCCCCACATCAGGTTCCCTGCTCCGTGGGAAGCCTGCTTCTCCCTTTCCTACTCCTCCTGCTTCTATTCCCTCTCTCACTGTCTCTGTCAAATAAATAAATAAATAATCCTAAAAAAAAAAAAAAAAAAAAGAGGGGCGCCTGGGTGGCTCAGTGGGTTGAGCCTCTGCCTTCAGCTCAGGTCATGACCCCAGGGTCCTGGGATTGAGCCCCACATCGGGCTCTCTGCTCAGCAGGGAGCCTGCTTCCCTTCCTCTCTCTCTGCCTGCCTCTCTGCCTACTTGTGATCTCTGTCTGTCAAATGAATAAATAAAATCTTTAAAAAAAAAAAAGAAACTACATTAAAAAAAAAAAGTAAGATTTATTTATTTATTCCAGAGAGAAAGAGAGAGAGCTCGAGTGGGGAGGCGCAGAGGGAGAGGGAGAAGCAGACTCCTCACTGAACAGGTAGCCAGATATGGGACTCCATCCCAGGATCTTGAGTTCATGACTTGAGCAGAAGTCAAGAGTCAGACACTTACTTGACTGAGCCACCTATGTGCCCCAATTTGATTTTCTTAAACATTTTGGACAATTCTAACTCGTCTCAGGGAGGAAATTTTCTCCTTGCTTATCAGTCCGAGTTTTGGAAGGTGACACTAACAGATGGGATAGGCTGAAGACAAGTTTTAGTCACTATGTACCTATTAGGGTTCAGAGTTTTTCTAGAGCTCCTAGGCGGCAGCCCTCATGTGGCCTGAGATAATGACCACTGCTGAGACCAGAAGCCCATGACCTGCTTACCCAGGCTCCCAGTGGGGCTGTGTTTCCCAACCACCCCATCTAGGCACCACAGGGTAGTAAGTATGTAGGGTTTTAATTTTTCAAAATTATACATATTTTATCTTTTTTGGAAATAACTTAAGACATAGGGAAATGATATTGTAATTCTAAGCCAGAGCCCTTTAACATGCTTTTCCATTTAAAGGCCTGGGGATTGAAACTGGGGGAGAGGGGCAGGACACTAGGGCTCTCTGATATATGTATCTTGTAGGAGAGGATAAACATAATGGGTTTCCATTATGGATTTCACTGTAGGGACAATAGGTGCCACATAGCCAGGGTCTAAGAAGTAGTTCTCCACTTGGATTTGGTGAAAGAGGGTCATAGGTTCACGAATTCACTGAATAGGGATGTGAATTAGTGAGGGGCAAAGGCTAAGCTGCTGTGACGAAGAGCATAGGATGACTCATCAAAAATAGAACTTTGTCTTTTGCTTAATAGCCCTATGGAAAATGGGCCAGATCATCAGAGGCTCTGCTCCACATGGCCACTGTGGGAGCCCGGTACCCCCCATACTGTTGCTCTACCATCCTTCGAGGCTACTAAACTGGGGTTTTTGGACCTCCAAAGACTCCATGGATAGAGTTCAGAAGCACTATAAATTTGAAAGGAAAAAAAAAATTAAGTCTCTTTTATATTCAGCATTTCTTTCAATTACGAATATAAGCAATGAAACATAGTATTATTAGCAATATTTATAAATTTATCACCAGTACAAATAAAAAATACTTTACATCAATTTCAATTGTCTTCAGATATCACATTCATCAGCACTTTGAAATTGTGGTAGTTATTAGACTTGTTGCTACTTACTCTGTGATTAATCGCTAAAGAAATATACGTGCTGCTATATACAAATTAGTTTTTTAAACATTTATGATATTTTAATAGTGTATTCCAATATGATTTCTTTAAAATTTTTAAGTTTTTTTTAAGTCAACTCTACCCCCCAACATGAGACTGGAACTCATGACCCCAAGATCAAGAGTTGCATGCTCTACCAACTGAGCCAGCCAGGTGCCCCAAGAATTGTATATTCTTCTTCTTCTTCTTCTTTTTTAATGTTTTATCTATTCATTTTAGAGAGAGACCATGCGGAGGGAGAAAGGCAGATGGAGAGGGAGAGGCAGAATTCCCCACTGAGCAGGGAGCCTGATGTGGGGCTTGATCCCAGGACCCTAAGATCATGACCTGAGCTGAAGACAGATGATTAATTGACTGAGCCACCCAGGCACCCCAGAATTGTATATTCTTGATATAGAATACAAGAATTGTATATTTTATGAATGTATGTATGTATTCTACTTTTTCACTGTGTTAATATATACAGTAAAGTGAATAAATAAACACAAATCTTGTAAGAGCAGGTAAAAATATACATTTTAATGGTATGAAAATATAGAAATTTTTCATTACCCCAGATACTTCCTTGGTCCTTTTGCGGTGCCTCTCTTGTGAAGGTAATGATTATTCAGACTTCCATTATCATTAATTAGTGTTATCTGTTCTTAACATTCATGTAAATGAAATTATACAGTGAGTTTATTTATTTATTATGTTCAAATTTATTTATTTATTATGTTCAAAGTATACTTTTTTTAAGACTTAATTATTTTTAGAGCAGTTTTAGGTTTATAACAAAATTAAGAGGGAAGTACAGAGATTTCCCATATTGGCCCTGTTCCCACACATGCACAGTCTCCCTTCATTAACAACTTTCCAGAATGGTATACTTTTTTTTATTTATTTATTGACAGGTCATAATCACCCAGTCCATAGTTTACTTTTGGGTTTCCTCTTGGTGTTGGATTGTCTTGGTGTTGGATTTGGACAAATGCTCATGATATATATCTGTTATTAGAATATCATGCAGAATAGTTTCACTGCCCTAAAACCCACCTGTGCTCTGCCTATTCATCTCTCCCTGTGACTCTGGAATATTTTTTTATTGGGACATAATTGGCCCATAAAATTATATTAATTTCAAATGTGTAACATGAGGATTTGCTATTTCTATCTATTGCAAAATGATAACCACAAAGTCTAGTAAGTGTGTATACACTTTTGTGTTCGCTTCTTTCAACTCAACATAATGTCTTGAAATTCATCCAAGTTTTTGTGTGTATTTTAACCCATTCCCTTTATTTTATGTAGCATTTCATTTTATGAATAGAAACAATTGATTTGTCTATTCTGTTGATGGACATAAGTTACTTCTTGTTTTTTGACATAAATAAAGCTACTATGAACATTCTTATATACATGTCTTTCATTTTTTAAGATTTATTTATTTATTTTAGAGAGAAAGAGAGCACTGTGCATGGTGGGGAGAGGCAGAGGAAGAGGGAGAGAGAAATGCAAACAGACTCTGGCTGAATGTGGAGCCCGATTCAGGGCTCAATTACACAACCAGGAGACTTCAACCTGAGCCAAAACCAAGAGTCAGACGCTCAACTGGTATTACCATGCAGGTGTTCCGATATATATTCTGAGTATATATGTACACTCACTTCCCTTGGATATAATCGTATGGGTGGGATTGCCGGGTCATGGGTACACATATGTTTAGCTTGAGGGGAGACTGCCAAACTATTTCTCAAAATGGCTGAACAAGATTATACTCCTGTTAACAAGCAATGTATAACAGCTCCAGTTGTCCCACGTTCTCACAAATATAAGGGGTTATCTGTCTTTGAAACTTTAGGCACTCTTGTGGGTGTTTTGTGATGTATTTTTTTTTACACACTTATTTTCCTGAGAAGGTATTCCCAGGTGTCACCAGCCTCTAAGGTGTCCACAGCACAGAAGGTTCTAAGAACCCTGTATTAGATCACAGTTGCGGTCCAACTAGGGCCTGGTCAAAGGTCTGTTCAACCTTGGGCACTTTGTTTCCCACTTTAGGGAAGGACAAAAAGCAGAAGTTTAGGAGGAGCAATTTCCTTTCAAGCAATGAGGAAGTTGCTCATTGCTTAGTCACTTACTAACTTAGTCACTGGGCCACGCCTAGCCTCCCGGGTGTCTGGGAAATGTAGTCTTTGCTGGGCAACCATGTGCTCCGTCTAAACTCTTTGAATAGGGAACACTGGACTTGGACAACTGGCAGTCTCCACCACAAGATGTTTGATGGTTCCAGCGATTTTTTGGTGGGGCAGGCTTTCCCAGCCACATAAATGCACTTTCCCCCAGGGTGAGAAACTGGTAAATCACCTAGCTGCCCCGTCCTGACTTCCGGCAAAAGATGGCTGGGCCTGGGGAAGTCTCTTCAGGTCAAATCAGGCCTTGGTTTCTGGCCCTCATGCTGAGCTTGCCCTTCAGGCAAATGCAAAGATTGATCAGGTCCAAAAATGGATATATGAGACATGCTACCTGAGATGTGTCAGTGACTAAGGGTGTGACCCAAGAGTGAGTAGGGCAGTTTTATTCAGGTCTTGGGGAAGAAGGCTGAAGGTATCCATGCAAGGTGGCCTGAGTCATGCCTTTGTGAATACCTTGCGTGGCCCTTCATCTTCAACAAGATTAACAAAAAATGTGTTGAAACCTTTCCAGGAAGTTGTCACAGTGTCTCAACCAACCTTCTTGGGTCATCCATGAGTGTGGCTTTACCCACTTCTCAGATTGGGTACAGTGGTTGCCCAAAGACATCTGTGGGCTTCTGAGTCAGCTGCCCCAATTTCTGCACTCCACACACTTAAAACAGCAGTTACAGAGGGGAGCAGATAATGAGGTGGGAAGAAGTGAGAACATGTCTATCAGTGGAAATACGTAGATAGTACCAAAACTCTGTGGTTGTGTTACTCAGGAATTAGGGAAGTGTACATCGGCCTGGTTCCTACCACAGCCATGTTGATGGACGAGGCTTCTCCGTGAGTGGAACCAATACTCTTTCTTTGCAGTAAATTCACACATGCCAGCAAGGCTTGGAATGGAGATTTGAGTCCATGTGAAAACCCAAAGAGGGCCATGATAAAGAGATTAAATCTGTCAGTGTGAACTTTATATAATTCAAAACATGTATACTTGGAAACAGTCACCAAAAAGCAAAAACCCAACTTCCATCTGGGAGGTGGAGAATCACCCAAAGCCCCTTCCTCCCCACTCTGTATAACCTTGGGCTCCTGTGTTTGTACCCTTCCTCTCTTTAGCAGATACAGCAGAAATGAGAATAGCTCTGATTTCCAACTCGGGGAGGGGGCTGGGAAAATCTCTAAGATGCCACAGAATGTTCGGGATCTGCTAACATCTGGGAGCAAGGGAGGAGACATAGAGTGCTGCCAAGAAAGGAGAGGAGGCAGGAATTTGGGGAGAAGAAAAGAAATCAAAAAGGCAAATGGCAATGGGAAGAAAGTGGGTTTACCCAGTGAATCCCTATTAAGGGAAGTTTGGACAGTTCTAATGCTGGAGACCTTGAGCGGCTGGAGTCCTGTGTGATGTGTATGAATGCATGCGACACCCACCTCCCTACTCCCCCCCAACCCAAGAACGCTGAGGAGATGCTCTGTGGGTTGGTCGCACGGGTGCGCACAGCTCATCAAGGGGGCTTTGTGGGAGACCCAGCTCTCCGAATATCATGGCCCTTCCTTTCATTTCAGGGGCTGTGTTGACTGCACCTCAGCTTTGAACGTGTGAATTCCATTCAGATTTGTTCAGAAATTCTAGTTTGGGAAACGTTATAAATAGGTTTCTCATGAACGCTTATGAGGAAAAAACACACAAGTGAAAACACATCCATTGGCTGAGGCTCTGCCGACGGATCTGAATAAAAACTTCTTGGTTGGCACAAAATACACTAGGATCTTTTGAAATAAGCCTCATGCCTGCTTGGCAGAACCTGAATGTGCTGACTGTGTATTAAAAGGGCATATTATCTTCATTTGGCAATACACACAAGAAGTGTGCTTACTGGACAATAAAATTCTGACCTTAACTTAATACCCGTTCCCTCCCGCCACCCCATTTACAATATTTGGCTTAATTAAGAAGTGAAATTGTGAAAGTTTTCTTGGCAATTTGGCCATACACATCTGTATTGAATACAAAGTTCCATTTGGTATTTGAGAGCAAAGTTACCAGTTTGTTAATGCATGGGCAAGTTTCTTGGAAAGTGAAAGAGGGCCAGTGTTGGGATCCAACCTTCTTCTTCAACATGGTAATGTGCTTGGCCTTGCTGAAGGGGAGCAGAGAGGGGAGATTGGCCAGAGCACTTCATCAATAGGACAAGAATCTTTGAGAAGTCTAGGCACGGGGAGGAAGTTGTTGACAGCATTGATAATCATTTCCAAGCAGTATTTCTTCAGAACCCTTCTTGGAGCTGCAGAATTTAGTAAGATCACAGCCTCCATCTACGGTAAAATGGAGGCATCACAAATGAAGAAAGAGAGGCATAGTCAACAAATGGCATTTACTCGTTCGCTTCAAATCCTTTGCTAAAATTAAGTTCATTACAAGTAGAAGCTAAGAATAAAATGGCAACGGTAGGAAGACTGGAAGAAAAAATAACAGAATAGTAATCAGCCCTTGGGCGTGTGGATGTGAGGAAGCCTTTTAAGTTTAGAAGAAATCACATAGCAAAGAAAGGATGTGAATGCATCTTTTGAAATCCAGTATCTGCAAGTAACAAAAAAGGTGAAAAAATTAAAAGATGGGGAAATATCACAGGTCGATAAGAAACAAGTGATTAATTGTTGCCTTAGATCAGGTTCCCTGGCAACAGGCTCAGATGCAGCTTTGGTATACAACATTTTTTTTTTTTTTGGCTCTAAGTTGCTGTCAACAGATGAATGGATCAAGAAATGTGATGGATTTATATAGCAAAATGTTTATTATTCAGCCTTAAAAATGAAGGAAGTCCCGTCATTTGTGACAACGTGGCTGAACCTGGAAGGCATTGTGCAAACTGAAATCAGCCGGACAGAGAAACACAAATATTGCACCGTATCTCTTCTGTGTGGAATCTTTAAAAAAGTCAAACTCAGGCACCTGGGTGACTCAGTTGGTTAAGCATCTGCCTTCGGCTCAGGTCATATGATCCCAGGGTCCTGGGATTGAGTCCCGCATCGGGTTCCCTGCTCAGTGGAGAGTCTGCTTCTCCCTCTGCCACTCCCCCTGCTCGTGCTCCCTCCCCCTCTCCCTCTCTCTTTCAAATAAATAAATAAAATATTAAAAAAAAAAAAAGAAATGGCCGAACTCATGGAGAGTAGAATGGTGGTTACCAGGGGCTGGGGGTGGGAGAAATAGGGAGAGGTTGGTAAAAGGTGATAAACTTTCGGATATGAGGAATGAGATCTGAGAATCTGCTATATGACTTGGCGATTATAGCTGACAACACTCTACTATATAATTGAAGTTTGCTAACAGTACAACTTGGATGTTCTCACCAAAAAAAATAAAAAAAAGTAAATATGTGAGGTGATGAATAAGTTAATTAACTCAATGGGAAAATTCTTTCACAATGTATATATTTATAGATATATATCAAATCATCACGTTCATAGTTTAAATATCTTACAATTCAATTGTCAATTATACTTCAGTAAGGCTGAAAGTTTATTGGAGAGGGTTCTAGAAACAGCCTCTCGAGTGAGAGAGGGCAGCAGAGCTGGCGGAGGGAGAGGCTGAGCAGTGATCTAGCAGCAGCCAAGGCTTCAGATGGCCTCTAAGAACTGTTTCACATTGAGTCAAGGGGCCTAGTTTCTAGGGGACTCATCTATGGGTGTCCTCAGAGAGGGGGTCTAACCTTGAGCAAGGTGTTCCCTTCCCTGAAGACAATTATCAGAGAGGGAAGCGGTTTCGAAATGTCCACAGCTAGTCTCCCTGACAGTGGGGCAGTGAGAGCACCCAGTTTTCAAGGGGGTTCTAAGTGGCAACTGTGAAATAAAGGGAAATCTCATTTAAAATGGAATTGGGAAGCCAGAAGGGGGAGCTCTCTCACCCTACCATTCCTTGTCCATTGCAGACCCAAACAGGAAGAGATGTACCCTGCAAGTCAATGCTGTTTTATTACCCCACCTGGAGGAAGAAGGGTTTTCTCTTCCCAGCCCCCCCCAACAGCCCAACCAGTGAGAGAATGTCACAGCTCAGCCAAAGAAAAGCCACCACACTTTGAACTCCCAGTTTAGTCCAATGGACTTGCTTTTAACAACCCCTCCTCATGCCTCTCTTTCCTCTGTAAAAGAGCAAAGAGCATTCCTCCCCTTTCTTTGTTCCCTGGGCTTGTCTATAGTTTTGCTGTGGCTTGCAAGTTCTGAGCTTCAATTCTCTGCTATTCCTGTATAAATTTATTTTTGCTGGCAAAATGACTGGCAGTTTTATTTTTAAGGTTAACACACCCATAGCATTCACTATAAAATAGAGCTAAACCCTAAAAAACTCACAGTGTTAATAGGAAAAACTATGATTCCAAGATAGAAATTAACAAAGGAAATGAATAGACAGTCCACAGTTCATGAATGGGAAAATGTCCAACATCACTAGGAATCAAAGAAATACAAATCAAGGGTGCCAGGGTGGCTCAGTCAGTTAAGCATCTGTCTTCAGCTCGGGTCATGATGCCGGGGTCCTGGTATCGAGCCCCGCATAGGGCTCCCTGCTCAGAGGGGTGTCTGATTCTCTCTATCCCTCTTCCTCTCCCCTCTGCTCATGCTCTCTCTCTCTCTCTCTCACTTTCAAATAAATAAGTAAAATAGCAAAGGAAAAGAAATGCAAGTCAAACAAAAAATGAGAAAACAATCTTTACTAAAATTAAATTATGCAAATTATAATAGCCAGTTCTAGAGGAATTGTGGTGCTACCTATAGGAATGACTGATGAGGAGTGCAAATTGTTACAGCCTTTTTGGAAAGCAGTTTGGTATTCTATATCAACCCCCAAAATGCCCCAACTTCTTTGACACGCCTCAAAGAAATTACCCTGGAGAGAGAGTTCATTATTTGAAAAGACCACATGCATGAAGGTATCTGTTACAACATTCTTTATAAATGTGAAAAAAAAGATGGCATAACTTTAATGTCCAATGATAGAGACAAAATTTAAGTAAATATAATTATGAAGCTGTGTAGCTATGGAGAAAAGGTTTTAGACACGTTATTTAAAAAGATAGTGGGATTCTATATAGATAGGGTTACAACTATAACAGATTGTAAGAAAAGAAACTTGAAGGAAGAAGGAATGGAACTAAATAATTTTAAAATTCAAGGGAAGAATAAATGTATGCAAATAGTAATGACTACAATTTTGAAAAATTGGCAGCACTACTCTAATACATATTTATAAACTATTCTGGTGATCTATTGCTGTATAAGAAATCACCCCAAATTCAGTGGCTTAAATAGCAATAATCATTTCATCACCATCTCTCATGAATCTGGGCATTGACAGGACTCAGCTATGGGATTTCTACCTGGGAGTCCACGTGGCATTACAGTCAGATGGTGGTGGCTGGAGATGTCTAAACAAATGGTCACTCCCACGGGCACCTGGGTGGTTCAGTCGGTTAAGCATCTGCCTTTGGCTCAGGTCATGATTCCGGGATCCTGGGATCGAGCCCCATGTTGGGCTCCCTGCTTACTGGGGAGTCTGCTTCTCTCTGCTTATGCTCTCTCACTCTCAAAGAAAAAAATAAACTCTTTTTTTTTTTTTTAAGAGGGAAGCACTCTTTTTTTTTTCCCTGAAGATTTTATTATTTATTTGACAGACAGAGATCACAAGTAGGCAGAGAGGCAGGCAGAGAGAGAGAGAGAGAGAGAGGAGGAGGAGACAGGCTCCCCACTGAGCAGAGAGCCCAATGTGGGGCTCGATCCCAGAACCCTGGGATCATGACCTGAGCCGAAGGCAGAGGCTTTACCCCACTGAGCCACCCAGGCACCCGAAATAAATAAACTCTCAAAAAAAAAAAAAAAAAAACCCCAAAACAAAGCTGCTCACTCCCAGACCTGGTAGGTACTTAGGCGAAGAAGACTCAAATTGCTAAGGCTGGACCTATGGGGCTCCGGGTCATCTCTCTCTTCCACATGCTCTCTCCAACATGGTGGACTTGGGGTAGCAGCACTTCTTGGATATGACTCAGGACCCCCCGCAGCCAGTGTCACCCGTGGTCAGCTTCACTGCATCACATTCCTTGAGGCAGTTACAAGGGTCTATCCAGTTTAAAGGCGAGGGAACACAGCTTCCAGATCTTAATAGAGGAATGCAAAAGTTCTAGAAGACCGTGCGGGATAGGAAATATCATTGCAGCCATTTTTTTTTTTTTTTTTTTTTGCAAAATGTAAGCTGCCACACAAAACTGCAGTAATTCAATAGGGTTGTAGCAATGTAAAATAAAACACACTCCTCGATGGCACAAAACAGAAAGTCAAACGACTGGATTTATTATATTTAAATTTTAATATATGATTAAATAATCATCTCTACTCAGTAGGAATGAAAAATTATTCAATTACTTACGTTTCAAAACTGATGAGTTAAAGAAATAAGTGTGAAAAAAGAAAAAACTGAAAAAATATCAAAACACTAAGATGGGTAGGCGGCTTCAGAAGCTTGAAGTTGTAAGGGAAATCCCAAAGGAAAAGATTTTTAAGTGACTAAATAATTATGATAAACTTCTAAGTTAACAAAAATCCCATTTTACTGGGACACCTGGGTGGCTCAGTCAGTTAAGCTCTGGTCATGCTCCCAGGGTTCTGGGATTGAGCCCTGCCTCGGTCTCCCCCCTCGTGGGGAGCCTGCTTCTCAACTTGTGCTCTCTCTCACTCTCTCTTTTTTTCACTCTTTCTTTTTTTCTTTAAAAAAAAATCCAATTTTCCAAATAGAAAAGGAAATAAATGACAAATTTTGAGATATACGCTAAGTAAATGCAAATGAAACAAGGTTAATATCTTCTAATGCATAAAGACTTCATGCAAATAAATGGACTAATGGTAAAGAACAAAAGATAATTCCTAAGAAGGTAATTTAGTAAATTGTGATAGAATGTATAATACATAAACTGGATAATACAAAATTTACCATTTTAACCATTCCTAAGTATACAGTCCAACGACATCAATTATATCTACATTGTGCACCCGCGACCACTGTCCATCTCCAGAACTCTCACCATCATTCAAAACTGAAATTCTTCATCTGTTAAGCAATAACTCCCCATTCCTGCCTCCCCTGACCTATGGCAACCATGAGTCTACCTTTTGTCTGTATGAATTTGACTGCTCTAGTTTCCTCGTATAAGTGGAAACATATAGTAAATATTTCTTTTTTTTGGTGACTGGCTTATTTCACTTAACATGATATCCTCAAGGTTCATCCATGTTGTACCCTGTGTCAGGATGTCCCTTCTTTTTAAGGCTGACTAACAGTCCACTGTATGTATAGACCACATTTTCTTCATCCATCCATCCATCCATCCATCCATCCATCCATCCATCTATCCATCCACAGAGAAACCCTTTTGTTAAATTGTAAAACTAATACGTGTTTATGTTTAGAAATTCAAACAATTGAGAAAATCATGAAATAAAAAGCAAAAGTCTTTTACTCCTCTTTATCTTTTGCCCTCATCCCAGTACCTCCTGCTTAGCACTCAATCATGCATCCTTCTGAAAAGTTTGTGTGTTTGTAGAAACACACTAGGATGCTTACCTCATCTTTCTTTCTTTGGTCCCTAGACTGTCCTCTGGTGATAAGAATCTTGATGGCGTTAGAGATAAAACTACATGATGCGACCTATAGTTATAGTACAATATTAGGTTTTGACACTATGTTTAAAATAGAGTTAAAATATATGTGGGATATTTGTCCTAATGCTGGCTTCTGAATGCTTGTCTCCTCTTTTTTTTTTTTTTTAATTTTATTTTTTATAAACATATCTTTTTATCCCCAGGGGTACAGGTCTGTGAATCGCCAGGTTTACACACTTCACAGCACTCACCATAGTGCTTGTCTCCTCTTGAGAAGAGTCAGTACTAGACCCAACCAGCCCATATAAGGGAGGGCCCCACAGTGGCCATCTCTTTGGGGAAGCCTGAGGCAACAGGGCAATGACTCACCTAGGGTTGTTTCTGTTGTGTCTGCTCACAGCCAGTCACAGACATGCGGCAAGGACCTGGAGACCTTCAGCCAATGGAATGGACGTGCCTGAAGGGTGAGATGTTGTTCCTCTAAACTCCATTCTTGGGCTATCTTTCCCTTTGTCTCCCTCTGCATCTTGTGAGAACTGGAACATCAAAGACAGGTTGTACCAAACATACGCTCTGAAATCTGCAGTGAGTGAGGTTCCTGCTTTCAAAGAAAACAACCCTGGAATGAGGTTAGTTGTGGAGCTAGGCAGTAAGTCCTTAATTGTCACACGTCCAGACAGTGAGCTTGGAGTTTGTGGCAAGGATGCCATGATGGTTCCTTTGAAATTAGAAGATGAAACGGCCCCAGGGCTTTCTGAGGCTCTTTATGCCCAAGGGCATCATAGTTTTGTCTGAAGAGCTAGATCCTGAGTAAGGTTTGGGCCTCCTCACCCAGACAAGTAACCCAGTGAGTAAGGGTGGGCCGCAGCCACCAGATAGATGACACTGTGGAAGAGGGAAGTCATAAATGCCAGCTGGGTTAGTTTGCTAGGGTTGCTGGCACAAAGCACCACAGGCTGAGTTGGTTTAGAACAGCAGGCATTGATTGTCTTGAAGCTCTGGAGGCCAGAAGTCTGAAATCAATGTGTCAGCAAAGCCATGCTCTCTCTGAGGATGCTAGGGGAGGATCCATTCCAGGTCTGTCTTTTTGACTTGTAGATGGCCATCTTTTTCTGCAACTCTTCACAAAATCTTGCCTCTGTACATGCCTGTCTCTGTGTCCAAATTTCCCCTTTTTATAAGGGCATCGGCCATATTGGATTAGGGCCCACCCCAATGACCCTGTTTTAACTTGACTACCTTTGTAAAGACCCTCTTTCCAAATCCAGTCACATTCTGATACATTGTATCTTTTGGAGGGGACATAATTCAACTTGTGACACCAGCCCAACCTTGAAACCAGCTATAGAAAAATAAATAAAGTGCTTCCATCTGTATTTTATGGCTGATTGCCAGTGTCAACTAATTACCACCCTTTTTCCTTCTTAAAAGAAGTTATTATAATTTGTCCTTTTTTCCCTCTCTCTCTTCTACTTGATATTGAATGTGATATTGTCGCTGGAATGGGCCCATGTCCCTAAGGTGCAGAACACTGAAAGGGGATCTCAGCAGAACTAGAGAAGCGTGGGCCTGGCCTGAGATTTCTGACCCTGGGGAATGTGGCTCCCTGAAATGACTTTCGCAGGCAGCTGTTGAATTTAACTTGGGTCGTGTCCTCTTGGGGAAAGAGGGATGCGTGATCGATTAGCTCAGTTGTGTTAGACAGGAGCATCTCTAAATGGATAGGGGAAGAAGTACGCACGTAACATAGAGAAGGTCTTTTTCTAGTGGCTATGTCTGAACTATGTGATTTTGTAGATACTGGACTAATCTGTTTCTGTCTCTTGTGTAATTTTAAACTTGTGATGGACCCAATGTGCAGTGAAGAATTAACCTGACCCAAAAGGAAGTCTGGCCTTCTCCCTCAGCTCCTGGGAGGTGATCTCCTGGCTCCGGAATGTCCTGCCTGGTGGGAGTGTCTTTGTTTGCCCAGGAGCTTGGTCCACTGGACAGTCTTACAACGTGATTTATGATGGGGACTTTGGGCTACATGGAATCAGTTCTGCTTCTGGAAGGAACTAGAGATGAAAGGTATCGGCCAGATCTTTAGGGGTTGGAGGCTAGAGTCCAGCCACGTGGGTAGTATGTGATCAAGTCCCAATAAAAACTCTGGACACCAAAGGCTCTGGTCAGCTTTCCTGGTTGGCAGGCCTCCATATATATTGTCCCATCGTGGCTGAGAGAAGTTAACATCAACCGCAGCAAATCTGGAGAAGATGACCAGATAGAAGCTCCATGTCTGGGCCCTGCTGGACTCTGCCTCATGTGTCCCTGCCCTTGGCTGACTTTAATCTGTATTTTTTTTCTCTGTAATAAACCAAAACTATCAGTATTATAAACACTGAAGGTGGTTTGGGGAACCCCTCCAACTTGCAATTGATATTGCAACTGTATTAGAAGGAAGGAACTTGTGGGAACTGTTCTCTCTGACTGGACAGTGGACTAAATTCCTGCATTCAGGCTCTGGAAGTCAGTGCTGCTGACTCTGAGACACACAAGGGATGACTCTCTAAAGAGAAGGTCTACAAATGCCTTCTGCTGAGGTATTCAAAGCTTGGCCTGACTCCCTCTCCTCCTGGATTAGATCTTCCAAGGATCTGCGATAACTAGTATCTTGCCAAGAAATTACATGTTTTTTTCTTAAGCTTTTCCAAACTACGTTCTGTTACTAGCAACCAAAAGAGTTCTTAACTGTTCTAGAAGAACAGTCCTGAAAGTCGATAGTGGGGGATATGACCACATCCACAAGGAATTCCTCTAAAGGACGGACAAAAGCTGACTCAGGTGAAGAGGGGACTGGAGAGCACAAGAAGTGAGACAGCTCCAGGTTTGATAAGGCACTGATTAACTCTTTCCAAAATTGGGACATAAAGGGAAAAGGTGAAGCATTTATTCTGCTTCCTTGGCGGGTGGGTTGCTTCACAATAGATAATAGTTGATGGGACAAGTTCTTCTTTAGAGAGGGAGCAAAGTTAATGATCGCAGGGAGAAAGATACAATTGGAAAATCACAGTGTGTCTCTTTTAATCAAATAATAGATGCAGGCAATCAAGAATGACCTCTAAAGCCAGCAGGGAAAGAGTTGATAGGGAGTGGATGGTCGGGCTGACCATACCTGAATCACTGCTCAATCTTGGTGTGACTAAGGGGTCAGACAACCAGACCTGAGTGTTCTTCCACATGGGATGCTCTAGGAAATAGACAGCCTTACCTTGGAAGTATTTCTGCCTCCAACCTAACTGTTCTGAATATCAACAAGTTTTTGGATCTAACCATCAGTTTACAAGTAATAAGGGGGTATATTAAATACTAAATGAGCAACAAGGGTTCCATATACCAAAATCAGATGGCGAGAAATTCTATGGGAAAATTGTCCCAACATCTTCAACAGATAAATGGTAGGAATAAAATGGAGAGGGGAGGTAAATTGTTGAAGTCTAAAAGAACCTTGAGACTTAGCAAATGCATTGTTTGGACCTAGTTTGAACCCTCCTTTGAACAAACTGATTGGGAAAAGACATTGGGAAGACAGTTGTGAATTTTTTTTTAAAAGATTTTACTTATTTCTTTTTAGAGAGAGAAAGAGAGTACATGTGAGTGAGTGCAGGGGGGAGGAAGGGAAGGAGGAGGGAGAGGGAGAGGAAAAGAATCTCAGGCAGGCTCTGTGCTGAGCGTGGAGACACACACAGGGCTTGATCCCACGACCCTGAGATCATGACCTGAACCGAAACCAAGAACCTGATGCTTAATCAAGTGAGCCACCAAGGTGCCCCAACAGTTGGGAAAATTTAAACACTGACTTTTTATTTGATAATATTAAAGCAACTTTTTTTTTTTTAAAGAGAAGATACTAAATATGTTGTGGTTATGTTTAAAAAAAAGAAAATAATTCAATTTTTAATCTCTTAGAGTAATCTGGAGTATTTCAGGCAGAAGGTTATGTTTTCCATAAAACAATAAAATGTATTGAAAGTGACAGCAGTTAAAATTATGTGGTGCTAGCACTTTACTAGACAGATCCGTGGACTAGAACATTATGAAATCCAGACTTCACAGCTATAACATAGTTGAGTTGGAGGAAATGGGTGTGAGGGGTATTGCTAAAGCAGAAATCATCAAATATAACGGTTAAAGCTGGAGGACAGGAAGTCATTCTATCCTGCATGTAAAGTCAACTTTTGTGTATGTTTGAATATTTTGACAATAAACATGACTTTAGGGGAAATGGGTAACATTCCTCACATCCTACCCTGGGATCAATAAATGTTATCTATAAAAACTGAGACCAAAAAGCCCTGGAAGAAACCAGGGAGGATTGTTTTTGTAACCTCAAAAATGTGGCAGGATTCTCTAAAGGTAATAGATTCCTATTCGTCTTCTGATGTGATTGCATTCCATTTGTTCATATTTTATTAATGCTCTGCTTCTATCACAAAGGATGTTGATGGCCATTTACTTCTCTGTGCTGCTTTGTCAGCTTTTCACATCAGGCTTAGGACACCTTCATAGAGTGAATGGTGACGTCTCCCATCTTTGCGGAAACTCAGGGTTAAAGTACCAGTGTAGAGACCATTCTCCGGCCACTGGTTTATTGATGAGTTGTTGAATGTGCACACGTGTGTTTTTCTTTTCCTCTTTCAGTATAATGATGAGTTGATGAGTTTTTGTAGATCCCATATATTTCAATCTTCCCTTGAAGTTGGTTCCTGAGTCTTTGACATTAACCTCCAAGTTGCTGATTGTTTCCTTGCTCAGTTGTTGTTCACCCTGTACTTTCCCTGCCCCGGGGCCTGTAAACAGCCATTTCTCCAAGAAGCCCTTGTTCCTTTTAGTGAGAAATGGTCTCTGGAGGCCACAGGGTCCTCATTGCTTCAAGGCCTTTCCAGTTTCAAGCTAGGAAAGGCATACTAATTCTTTTTTTTCCAAAAAAGAGAAATACATCATGAGTTCATACTTACCTCTCAATTCAAATTAAGTACACCAGGGGCTTCACGTCTAGACTTTTATATTCCTATCTTCTCCCTCTTATATCAAACAGCTGGATTCCTAATTAACATAAATTGTGTTATATATACATATGTATATAAATACATACTATATAGACATATACGGCTTAATAATATGGCAACATGGCTAAACAGAACTACATTTCCCAGAATTCCCTTCCCAGTAGCTCTCAGCCCAAGGTTGGACATAGGAGAAATTTGCCAGAAAATTTGAAGTAGTCATGCTTACTCTCTGACATTCAGTATAGACCAGGCCCTGTTGGAGCTCCAGCACGTTTATTGTTAATCTGCCGGCTCATCTTTTACCGGCAGAGTCCTCCAGAGCCTGGGGGATCTGTCTGGGTACCAGGTGGGAGGGGAAGAGGGTCGGAGTGAGTCCCTAATTCCCTCTCATTTCCCATGTGTCTTTCTTGCCTGACCACAGTCCTGTGACAACAGGTTTAAAACCAGGTGCAGAATAAAGAGCTGAATTGAGGCCGGTTAATCAGCTCCCACAGTTGTGTATAGTCCAATCCCTAGATGTGAATTCTTTATTCTACAGCATTTCTAGGGGTTCTGCTTCTCTGATTGATTCCTTACTGGTACATATGTACACACAGCATACGTATGTCATTACAGGTATATGCATATGTGTATAAGCATCTATGTATATATATCCTACTATCTTACCCCAGGTCGGGCTCTCTGTTCAGTGGGGAGTTTGCTTGTCCCTCTGCATCTCTCCTGTGCTTGTGCTCTCAATCTCTCTCAAATTAATATATAGAATCTTTAAAAACATATGTATTGAATAACACATCTTTCCTCCATGATTTGAAATGCCACTAGTGTCCTACACTAAATTTTCATATTTCTTTTAAGTCTAGTCTGGACTTCATGATGTTCCAGTCCGTTGATATCTTTATTCAAGTGTCAGTACCACACAACTTTAATTGCTGTAGTTTTTATATTTTATTTATTTATTTGTTAGAGAGAGAGAGATTGAGAGAGCATGAGCACAGGCAGACAGAGTGGTAGGCAGAGGCAGAGGGAGAAGCAGGCTCCCCGCTGAGCAAGGAGCCCGATGTGGGACTCGATCCCAGGACGCTGGGATCATGACCTGAGCCGAAGGCAGCCGCTTAACCAACTGAGCCACCCAGGCGTCCCTAATTGCTGTAGTTTTTAAATACATTTTAATATCTGATAGGACCACTCTCCTCTCAATTATTTTTTTTTTTAGTTTTTCAGTTTTTTTCCGGACATTATTGTTTGTCTTTCCTATGAAATTTAGAGTCAGATAGTTTACTTTTAAATAATCCTGTTAATATTTTTATTGTTTATATAAGTTTTGATCATTTATGTTTTCTAAGAAAATTATGTCATACATGTAAAAAAATTTTTTTTCACAGAAATCTCACATATTAACTGTGGTTATATTCCCTGACTCTGTCTTAGTGAAATGATGTTCAAATGATGTTGTTTTGTTTACATCCGTCCACAAATTCCTTTCTTTTTAAGTTTGTTTGTTTGTTTGTTTGTTTTGAGAGAGAGATAGCAGGGGGAGTGGTAGAAGGAGAAGCAGACTCCCTGCTGAGCAGGGAGCCTGATACCGGACTTGATCCCAGGACCTGGACTTGATCATGACCGTAGTAGAAGGCAGACGCCTAACTGACTGAGCCACCCAGATGCCCCACAAATTCTTTGTTTCTTTCAGAGCTCTTGCGTTTGTCTATCAAATGTATAGTTTTATGTTTTCCAAAACTCATGTTTGCTTTTGACTATATAATTTCCTTCCTTTGTTCTCCTTAGAGAAAAAGAAATTAGAAGAAAAAGTGATCGTGTATGAGAAATATCTGTGCAATCTAAAGAAAAATTATTTTTTCATTCATTCACTAAATAAAATTTAATTTTTTGAAAGATTTTATTTATTTATTTGAGTGAGAGGGCAAGAGCAGGGAGGAGGGGTTGGTGGAAGGGGCAGAGGGAAGGTGCAAAGGGAGGGGAGACCTGCTGAGCAGGGAGACAATGCTGGACTTGATCTCAGGACTCTGGGATCAAGACTTGAGTCTAAGGTGGTTGCTTAACCCACTGAGCCACCCAGGTGCCCCTAAAATTCAATATTCTGAATTGGATGCTAGACAAGAGGGAAACTGAAATATCCTTTTTATAGTGAAATAGAAATATTCCAGCATGTAAAGGCCGTCAGATTCACAAGGACGCTTTTCTAGAAATTCTAAACCTGAACTGGCAGGCCCTGCCTTTTCTCTGGTTCCATTCATCATCCCCTGGGTGGGTTCGCTAGTTATGACCTCTCTACCTTTAATGGAATAACAGAGTTCTTAGAACTGGAGCTAATACTTTACAGGTATTGTTCTGAGAGGCCTTAGTCATGGCTCTCTCACACCGGTGGCTGGGGGCTCTGCCCCCTCTAAACCACACCCTTGTGAGTGGGGAAGTCTTGGACTCCCGCAAGTCACGTGATCCTCTGGCTACAGGCAAAAGGTAGTTAGATATCAACAAATACAAACCTCTCCTCCAAATGGCACTCTCTTGCCCCTGTGTGAGCATCATGCGATTTAGTATATACTTCTTGAAGCAATTTAATCATTTCTCTCATGCATAGTAAATGGATGTCAACCAGAAATAAAATTTCATGCTAGAGCAGTAAAAGATGTTCCTTTCATCTCTGAGTTTCTGTAACACAGATGTTTCCCTTTCATTGCTTCCTACGAGAACAGCGGACCTGGAAGGACCTGTTCAGCTTCCAGTCACTGCCATCTAATGTCAGAGGTTAGAAACCACACAGAGGCGGGTCTAACCCTGCTGCAGAGAAGAGTCAGGGAACTGCCCAAGGACATGGGGGAATTTGGGCAAGAGGGTGGTTCCAGCCTGCTCTTCCTGTAAGGTCTCATTCCCTCCTCTGCAAAAGCAGGGTGATCAGAGCAGTGGGCGATACTATCATTGTGAGGACTAGAGGGGGTAACGCACGCACAGAAAGCACCGAGTGTGGTCACTGGTATATCCCACCGAGTGTAGTCACTGGTGCATCCCATTCTGAAATTTTTACAGCAGTCATAGACACTTGAACACCTGGGATCTTCAACACTTCACCAGTCGTGGTGTCCCTAGATTCCTAGAATTAGATGTTAGAGAAAATAGAGAAGTTTTGATTTGCAGAACTTTAAGAACTTTTAACTTATCGTGTGAAACCAATGGACTGGCCACAGCATTTCCACCTGAGAAATGTTAGCAGTTAGCCATCTGGGTGAAATCAGAGCAGTATGTCATGGTAAACTCCCACTTTTTACTTATGTATCATATCTCTGTGCACATCTTTTATGGTGGCATAGATTTTATTCACTGTATATACTATTGCGACAAAGGTCCATTTGAAAAATAGAACTTTGTGGGTTATCGAAGATTCTAGGGGGCTTAGTGCCCTCCTGTGCAACTGTTTTCTTCCACGACTGGACATCATCTCAGTGATTTCTCTGGAAACAATTCAAAGCAGCAAACTTATTTTTTTTTTAATTTTTAATAAACATATAATGTATTATTAGCCCCAGGGGTACAGGTCTGTGAATCACCAGGTTTACACACTTCACAGCACTCACCATAGCACATACCCTCCCCAATGTCCATAACCCCACCATCCTCTCCCGAACCCCCTCCCCCCAGCAACCCTCAGTTTCTTGTTTTGTGAGATTAAGAGTCACTTATGGTTTGTCTCCCTCCCGATCCCATCTTGTTTCATTTATTCTTTTCCTACCCCCCAAACCCCCCACGTTGCATCTCCACTTCTTCATATCAGGGAGATCATATGATGGTTGTCTTTCTCTGACTGACTTATTTCATTAAGCATAATACCCTTTAGTTCTATCCACGTCGTCGCAAATGGCAAGATTTCATTTCTTTTGATGGCTGCATAGTATTCCATTGTGTATATATACCACATCTTCTTTATCCATTCATCTGTTGATGGACATCTAGGTTCTTTCCATAGTTTGGCTATTGTGGACATGCAGCAAACTTATTTTTAACCAAAGCTTTAAATAAATTGAGCTCTGGTCCATTAATTTTATTTCCTATGCTCCTCTCCCAGCTCCAATATTAGGTCAGCAAAAGAGTTTCAATATCTGGGGAGACAGTGTTTTTACCTTGGGGTTTCTATGATGAACTTTCAGAACATTTGAAAGCCCTGATCAAGATCAGTGGAATTTTTGGGTCTCAACTTTTCTCCTTCAAAATAATAGGTAAGACCACTGTCTATTGAAAATATGTGGAAAAAAAAAAAGAAGAAAATATGTGGGGCGAAAAAATTCCAGCTGTACAAGGGAATTTTAGTTGCCAGAAAAGGATACAAGTCCATCTGAAATGAGAACTGGGAGTGTGGTCCAGGGGGACTTGAAATAGCTTTTGACTACCAACTTCTCCTCAGATTGCTTATTCAAAGTGCTCACCTGATTCTGTTTGAGTATCTTCTTTTTCCACAGAGATGAAATTCTAAAATAATTTGCAACTCATTTATGGTCTGACTGGACATTGCCTGTGCCTCCTGTTTCTATCAAATGGATAATCAGTCTCGGTTGCTTGTCTCTGCAGCAGGGATGGGGGTCGTGGGCAGTGGATTTGGCAAATATACCACCCAGTGGGAACATCTCTACTGTGCCTCCTTGAAATTCTACCCTCAGAATACTTCTGTACTCTCAATGCTGCTTCGCTTCTGACAACTTCTGGTCACCAAACATGTGGGTGTTTCTCTCACCAGCTGGGTGTCCTACAGTGTAACTCAATTCTGACTTTATCTTCTGGAGACAGCATCAGATCCCACAGGTGACGAGCTCGGTCTTGTAAGATTGTCCCAACTTTGGATGCCAACCGTAAGTCCAGATTGTCACTTTGTGCTTCTGACCTATCAGTTCTATATCAGAGGTGCCTATGATAACCTCCTGGGGTTTGACCATTCACTAAAATGGCTCGCAAAACTCTGTCCTTACTATTGCTGATTTATTACAAAGAATCTTTCAAAGGATACAAATGAACATCCAGATGGAAGATATGTGGAGGGTAATGTATGGGGGAAGAGGCACAGAGTTTCCATGCCTTCTTCAGGCACAATGCCTTGCCCCAGAAACTCTGAGGAACCCTGGTCTTTGAGGTTTTATGGAAGTTTCATTACATAAGCATGGTTGATTAGATCATTGGCCATCGGTGCTTAAGTCAACCTCCGGCCCCTGAAAGTTCCACACCTCTAAGGGCATGGTTGGTTCCCCTGGCAACGAGCCCCATCCTGTGGTTGGTTATCTAGGGGCTTTCCAAAATTTGCCTCACTAACATAAACTCAGATGCGGTAGAAAGGGTCAACCAGAAGAATCTAACAGAAGATTCTTATCTTTATAGCTCTTATTACTTAAGAAATTTGAAGGGTTTTAGAAGCTCTGTGCCAAGAATAGGGACAAAGACCAAATATATATTTCTTTTTTTAAAAAAAATATTTATTTATTTATTTGACAGACAGAGATCACAAGTAGGCAGAGAGGCAGGCAGAGAGAAAGGGGGAAGCAGGCTGCCTGCTGAGCAGAGAGCCCAATGTGGGGCTCGATCCCAGGACCCTGAGATCACGACCCGAGCCGAAGGCAGAGGCTTTAACCCACTGAGCCACCCAAGTGCCCCCAAATATGTATTTCTTATTATAAATCACAACATCACAACCACAATTGTTTATCCATTCACCTGTCGATGGACTTAGGACTATTTCCAATTTGAGGCAACTATCAATAAAGTGTTATAAGGGGCAGCTGGGTGGTTCAGTCAGTAGAACATCTTATTGGTTTTGGCTCATGTCATGATCTCAGAGTCATGGGATCGGGCCCCAGGTAGGGCTCTGTGCTCAGAGGGAGTCTGCTTGAGATTCTTTCTCACTCCCTCTCCCTCAGCAACCCTCTACCTCTTACACATTCTCTTTCTCTAAAATAAATTTTAAAATCTTTAAAAAAATACCAAAGTGCTATAAACATATGTTTTCATTCCTTTTGGTGTTTAAGAATAAAATGTCTGTTTCATATGATATGTAAATGTTTATGTTTTTAAGAAACTGCAAAACTTTTCTCCCAAAGGGCTGTAACATTCTACATTCCCACCAGTAGTGTATGAGGGGTTCACCACCCCTTGAAATGATCAGTCTTAATTTGGGTCAGTCTAATAGGTGAGTAGAGGTATCTTACTGGGGTTTTAAATTTCACTTCCCTAATGTGTAATGATGTTACATATCTTTCAATGTGAAAATTTGCTATTCAGATCTTCTTTGGTGAATGTTTATTCAGATCTTTTGCCCATTCTAAAATTGTTTGTTTTCTTATTATCCAGTTTTCAGAGATCTTCATGTATGCTACATACGAGTCATTTATCAGATACATGATTTGCAAATATTTTCCCCCATTCTATGGCTTGTCTTTTCATTTGCTCCATAGTGTCTTTTGAAGAACAGAAGCTTTTAATTTTGAAAAAAAAATCAATTTTTCTTTAGTAGGTCATGCTTTTAGGGGTGGTATCACAAAACCTTCAATTAACCCAAGGGCACAAAAGTTTTCTTCTGTTTGTTCCTAGATGTTCAGTAATTTTAGCTTTTATATATAGGTCAAAGACCTATTTTGAGTTCATTTTTGCATGTATGAACCATGCAAACATGCATGTATGTATGAAACAAAGTTCTTTTTTTCATATGAATATTCAACTGTTTCAATATCTGTGACTTGTCTTGGTATCTTTGTCAAAAATCAAGTGTTCATATAGGTGTGGGTCTATTTCTGGACCCCCTCTTTTGTTCTACTGAGCTTTGTGTCCATATGCCAATTCTATGCTGTTTGGATTACTGTAGCTGTAAAAGAAGTCTTCAAGAAAAGTAGTGGTCAACCTCCAACTTTCTTTTTCTTTTCCAAAGGTGTTTTGTCTATATGGGTTCTTTGTGTTTCCATGTGAATTTTAGCATCATCTTGTCAATTTCCATAAAAAAGTCTGTTGAGATTTGGATTCAGATTATGTTAAAACTAGAAATCAATTTATGGAGGATTGACATCTTAACAATATTGAGTCAGTCAGCAAATAAAGTGTATATCTCCTTTTATTTAGGTCTTACTTAAATTCCTTCAGCAATGTTTTATAGTTTCGTGTATAGGTCTTGCACATCTTTTGTCCGATTTATTCTTAAGAATTTCATAATTTTTGATGTTATTATAAATGATATATTTTTTAAAATTATTTATTTTTTTTTTAGAGAGAGAGAGAGAGCATAAGCAGGGGGAGTGGCCGGCAGAGAAAGAAGCAGTCTCCCCACTGAGCAAGCAGCCCAATGCGGGGCTGGATTCGGAGCTTGATCCCAGAACCTTGGGATTGTGGCCTGAACCGAAGGCAGACGCTTAACCAACTGAGTCACCCAGGTGCCCTTGGAATTGATTTTCTACTATTGATCTTGCATCTTGCAATCCTGATAAACATATTTACTAGTTTTAGTAGATTTCTTGTAATTTTCTACACAGAATGATCAAGTCATCTATAAAGAAAGAGTTTTACTTACTCCTTCTCAATCTGGCTATACTTATTCTTATTTTATATTTTTCTTTTATCACACTGGCTTGAATCTCAATATGTTTGTTGAAAAAAAGTAGTAAAAGCATAAGTCCTTGTTTTGTCCTTAATCTTAGGCAGAAAGACTTCAGTCTTCCACCATTAAGTATGATATTAGCTGTAAGTTTATGTAGATGCTTTTTATCAGGTTGACAATATTTCCTTCTATTTCTAGTTTACCAAGTATTTCTTTTTTTCAGAAATGGATATGATGTATTATTATTTGAAGGTGGAATATGATGAAATAAAAATATGGACTATGATTTGACTATGTTTCTCAGGTTTTCCGTATTCTTAATGATTTTCTATTTAATTCTTCTACCACCAATTATTGAGGATTGTTGGAATCTCTGACTATAATTATAGATTCATGTTTCCCCTTGCAATTCTGTCAGTTTGTATTTCATCTATTTTTCAGCTCAGTTATTATGTGCCTAAACATTTAAGATTATTCTGGCCTCCTTATGAATTGACCCCTTTATCATTTTGAAATGACCTTCTTTTTTCACTGGTAATATTCTTTGCTCTAAAATCTACTTTGATGTTGATATAGCCACTCCATCTTTCTTTTGATGAGCGTAGCATATATTTTTCCATTATTCTACTTTTAACTCTCTGTGTTTTTATATTTAAAGTGTGTTTGTGGGGGCACCTGGGTGGCTCAGTTGGTTAAGCATCTGCCTTCAGCTCAGGTCATGGTCTCAGGGTCCTGGGATTGAGTCCCATAGCGGGCTCCCTGCTCACTGGAGAGTCTGCTACTCTCTCACCCTCTGCCTCTCTCCCCTGTTTGTTCTCTCTCTCAAATAAGAAAATAAAATCTTTTAAAAAAAAGTGTGTTATGGGCAGCATGCAGTTGTATTTCGTTTTTTTAATCCAACCTGAAAATTAGAGTGTCATTTTAAAAAAAAATTTCTTTAGCCTTTCAGAGCTCTGTTTTTTCTTAATTTTTAAATTTTTTTAATAAACATATAATGTATTATTAGCCCCAGGGGTACAGGTCTGTGAATCGCCAGGCTTACACACTTCACAGCACTCACCATAGCACATACCCTCCCCAATGTCCATAATCCCACCACCCTCTCCCTACCCCCCTCTCCCCAGCAACCCTCAGTTTGTTTTGTGAGACTAAGAGTCTCTTATGGTTTGTCTCCCTCCCGATCCCATCTTGTTTCATTTATTCTTTCCCTACCCCCCAAACCCCCCATGTGGCATCTCCACTTCCTCATATCAGGGAGATCATATGATAGCTGTCTTTCTCCGATTGACTTATTTCGCTAAGCATAATACCCTCTAGTTCCATCCACATTGTTGCAAATGGTAAGGTTTCATTTCTTTTGATGGATCCATAGTATTCCATTGTATACATATACACCACATCTTCTTTATCCATTCATCTGTTGATGGACATCTAGGTTCTTTCCATAGTTTGGCTATTGTGGACATTGCTGCTAAAAACATTCTGGTGCACGTGCCCCTTCGGATCACTACTTTTGTATCTTTAGGGTAAATACCCAGTAGTGCAATTGCTGGGTCATAGGGTAGCTCTATTTTCAACATTTTGAGGAACCTCCATGCTGTTTTCCAGTGTGGTTGCACCAGCTTGCATTCCCACCAACAGTGTAGGAGGGTTCCCCTTTCTCCACATCCTCGCCAGCATCTGTCATTTCCTGACTTGTTAATTTTAGCCATTCTCACTGGTGTGAGGTGGTATCTCATTGTGGTTTTGATTTGTATTTCCCTGATGCTGAGTAATATGGAGCATTTTTTCATGTTGGCCATCTGGATGTCTTCTTTGCAGAAATGTCTGTTTATGCCCTCTGCCCATTTCTTGGATTGGATTATTTGTTCTTTGGGTGTTGAGTTTGCTAAGCTCTTTATAGATTTTGGATACTAGCCCTTTATCTGATATGTCGTTTGCAAATATCTTCTCCCATTCTGTCAGTTGTCTTTTGGTTTTGTTAACTGTTTCCTTTAGAAGGCCTTTTAATTAGAGTGTTTAGACCATTCACATTTAGTGATTATTGAAATGCTTTAGTGAGATGTATTATCTTGCTATTTGTTTTCTATATGACTCATTTCTCTGTGTTCCTTCCCCTTTCTCTTCTTTTTTCCTTTGAATTAACTGAGTATTTTTTTTTATCATTCCATCTTATACCTTTTCTTGACTTATTACCTGTAACTCTTGTATTATTTAAGTAATTGCTTTGGAGTTTATAGGATATGTTTTTAACTTATCACAATCTACCTTTAAGTGATATTATAACACTGGATGTATAGTATTAGAATATTGAACTTCTATTTCTCCCTTCTCAACTTTTGTGCTGTTGTTATCACACATTTTGCTTTTATATATGTTATATTCTCTGTAGCACACTGTTCCCATTTTTGTGCAGCCAATGATCTTTAAAATATATTTAAACAGTAAGAAAACATCAGAAATTTACCATATAATAAACCATACCTGGTGTTCTTCATTCCTTTATGTAGATCCAAATTTCTACTTGGCATCAGTTTGAGTTTTTTTTTTAAACCTTAAAAAATTATTATAAAAAATTTCAGAGTATAGAAAAATAGAGAGAACAGTATAGTGAATCCCCATATATCCATTACCTAGCTTCAGTGGTTACTAACATTTTGGTACCATTTATATTTTTTAGTACATGTATGATATACATTAAAATAAGTAAACAAAATTATGAAAATAAAATACATAGAAGCCATACTACAGAACTGTAGAGACAAGAATCTTTGGGTTGGGGCCTGGGAATCTGATTTTAACCAGCTTCTTGCCTAGCTGGTATCATTCATTTCCTGAATCCAGGGTCCTGAAACTTTTCTTGATCTAACTTTTTTTGGGGCGTGGGGACAAGGGTTTGTCTCAAGGCAGGAATATAAATCAGGTATCTGTTACTCCATTTTGGCCAGAAATAGAAATCTAGGACCCCCTTTTTAGCTTCTATATTTTTTTCTAAATCTAGTAAATGAAACTATATTAGATCTACATTCCAATAAGAAAATAAGAAAGCAAACATAGTGAACTTCCTTTATGTGTAAGTAGTGAAAGCATCTGGTCATACACATTATTTGAAGATATTAAAAGTCAAGTGCAAATGGCTGCCTCAGATAAATTCTAACTTTTCCCAATAGGTTACACTCCATAGAAAGATCTGCCCAGCCAAAGGAAGAAAAGGGACGTAGCGATTAGCTAGAACATTCAGGAAGAACATGCATAACTGTCCTAAATGTCCTTTTCACTTGTTATGTTCTCTCTCTTTCTCTTTTCCTTTCTCTCTCCTTCTCTCTATCCTTCCATCTGCCCCACACCCTGCCTCCCTCCCTCTAAAATTATAATATCTGGAACTGCCTTTAGAACAAAAAGGGGAACTAGTTAAAGTGTTTATGTTAGTAGCTGAAAACTTGGTTTTACATAAAGAGTACCTCTTTAAGTAAAATAATAAAATGAAAGAATAACATTTTCAGTATTTCAAAAATGTTCCTGTTTCAAAACCCAAACAAAAGTCCCTGAACATTCAACTTTCATAGCTCTGTTTCCACCAGACACTGGAAAACATTGAAACCACACCAATCCCTCAGAAATGCGTTCCTAACCACAACTCCATGTAGGCAGACAAACAGAATTTAGGTCAGTTCCTGGAAAAGAAAGGCTTAGGAGTCACATTTAACTATTTCATGTCTGTTCATTTGTTCTCTATCTGTTTTTCTTCTTCAGAGGTCATGAAGGCCACATGTCACAATGTCAATTCTCTCTTCCCACCTCTGCTGATTGTACTTTTGAGTTCTCACTGGTCTGCCTGATTTCCTGGAGGTCTTCATCTGGCTCCTTATTCCTTCCCAACTATGTCCAGAAAAATCTGATCTCCCTCGGTTCTTTCCGTGATGACCCAATTCAAGCTGAGACAGAGCTGTTAAGTAGACAGACTGTTCCCTTCCCTTTGTGTTGTATTTTGGGATTCCTCTCCTATTGTCCCCATGTCTTGGTGCTCTCTGCTGTAAGTGCCCTATTCTAGAGGCTGATGCCCCATTCCAGCACAGTTAGCCTGCAGTGCAGGGGCAGTTGAGGTTTGTGTGTGAATATCACTTTAGTAGGTGGAGTTCAGGGATGGTGTGTTGGTCAGGACCTGCCACGTGGGTGGAATAGGCAGAGACATCCAGCAGCCTGTAGACGAAAAGAAGAAGAAATCCGATGTGCTGACAGAAGCAAAATGGAAGGTCCAGATGATGTTGCTCTTCAAGTTCATTCCCTTCCTGAGTCTTACATGTGTTTTCCGTTGGCTATCCTTCAAGCTGTTCAATTGATATCTCCCTCTAATTACCATTTTTTTCAGGCCTAAGTGAGCGCCAAAGCTGGCTCCTATTACATGACACAAAACGGCTCCTAGATCTGTTTCACTCTAGTGGAATTTAAAAAAATTATGCTAATTCGTTGGGAGACATGAATGATGTAGTAATTTTTCTATTTTGAAAGTTACGTGCTAGAAAGGCATTGTCCAATAGGTATATAATGTGAACCACACATGTAATTTTAAATTATCTAGTAGCTACGTTTGAAAAAGTACAAAGAAACAGGTTAAATTAATTTTAATAATATATTTATTTAACCCATTATATCCAAGATATTATCATTTAACATGCAATTGATAAAAAAGTTAATGAGATATTTTGAACTCCTTTTCTCATACCAAGTCCTCAAAATTTTGTGAATTGAATTTCATGCTTACAGCCCATCTCTGTTTTGATCAGCCACATTTCACATGCTCAACAACAGCATGTGGCTAGTGGCGATTGGACCGCTCTGTTTGGCTTTACCTAACGGGAATGGATCTATGGGTGGTTCGGTCAGTTAAGCATCTGACTCTTCATTTAGGCTCAGGTCATGATCTCAGGGTCATGAGATGGAGCCCCAAGTTGCACTCTGCACTCAGCATGGAGTCTGCTTGTCTCTCTCCTTCTGCTCCTCCACCCACTTGCATGCTCTTCTCAGATAAATATATAGATAAAATATTAATATAATAAAACACCATAGTGAGCTGATAGACATTATTTCAGGGGACGTGGGGCCCGAGGGTAACCTTCCTATGTACTACAGTGCAAAGGAAGTCACCTCTACTCTTTCATAAGGTGAGCTGTCTAATGAGAGGGGACTTCCAAAACCAAGAAGATAACAGGATAGCAAGGAGGGTGCTCCTTATTGGGTGAAAAATTTCCAATTGCATTTCTATTATTTAGGACTATGCTAAGACCTGAAGTTGTAAAAACAAACATTTTCTAGGTTCTTGGACATTACTCTCTCCTGAAGGAGAGATATAGTCAGAATTGTCAGATACAGTCAGAATAGTGCAGATATAAGTTCTCTGGAAGAAAGGAAGTCAGAGTGATGAGAGCAGATCCTGGGACTTGATCTAGGGTCGAGTTGGGGAAAGCTTCTTTCAGACAGGGATGTTTAAGCTGAGATCTGAAAGACGTGTAGGTGTTTACAGACCACAAAGAGAGGGAACCATCCCAGAAGAAGAGAAAGGATGTGCAAAGACAACAGGAGCATGGTATGCACTTTGGGGTAGGATAGGACCTCTGGGACTGAAGTGTGGGATGGATGAGGGTGGTGAAATGTGGGGCAGAGATTTAAGGCCAGATCTTACACGGTGTATTAGACGGTGGTTACAAAAGACCACGGTCTTTATCCTAAGAGCAATTGGAAATCATTGTTGGGTTTTAAGCAAGGGATAGGATATAATCAAGTTTCAGTTTTGAAAAGTCATTCCAATTACGGTGTGGAAAGTATCCTGAGGAGGGCAAGAGGTGTCTGTGAGTAGACCGCTCAGGATGCTAGTGCAAGAATCCTAACAGGAGACCATGGTGGCCCACATCCCAGGAGAGGCAATAGAGATGCAGAGAAGTGGACAACCTTGAAATATGTCTGGAAGGTAAAAGAGACAGATCTTTGTAGAGGGGATTAGGAGAAGCTTCCAAACATTGTGCAGGGACAAGAATAAAGGAGACCAGAGTTGGAGAGAGGATTGTGTAGGTTTAGATATCCAAGAGACATGCAAGGTAAAATGTCAGGTAGCTGGTTAGATAAAGGAATCTGGAGCTCAAAGGAAAGGTCAACACTGAAGATGATTTTTTTTCTTTTTTTAAATTTAAAGTTTAGTTAGTTAACATACCCCCATATGACGTGGATGGAACTAGAGGGTATTATGTTTAGCGAAATAAGTCAGTCGGAGAAAGACAACCATCATATGATCTCCCTGATATGAGGAAATGGAGATGCAATGTTGGGGTTTGGGGGGTAGGAAAAGAGTAAATGAAACAAGATGGGATCGGGAGGGAGACAAACCATAAGTGACTCTTAATCTCACAAAACAAACTGAGGGCTGCTGGGGGGAGGGTGTTCAGGAGAGGGTGGTGGGGTTATGGACATTGGGGAGGGTATGTGCTATGGTGAGTGCTGTGAAGTGTGTAAACCCGGCGATTCACAGACCTGTACCCCTGGGGATAAAAATACATTGTATGTTTATAAAAAAATTTAAAAATTTAAAAAATTAAAATTAAATTAAATTAAACTAAAAAAAAAAAAAAAAAGAAATGGGCAGAAGACATGAATAGACACTTTTCCAAAGAAGACATCCAGATGGCCAACAAACACATGATAAGATGCTCAACATCACTCAACATCAGGGAAATGCGAACCAAAACCATGATGAGCTACCGCCTCACACCTGTCAGAATGGTTAAATTTACAACACAAAAAACAACAGGTGTTGGCAAGGATGAGGAGAAAGGGGGAACCTTCTTACATTGTTGGTGGGAATTCAAACTGGTGCCACCACTCTGGAGAACAGTATGGAGGTTTCTCAAAAAGTTGAAAATAGAATGTTTTGCTACAATCCAGCAATTGCATAGGTATTTACCCAAGGGATACGAAAGGGTACATACACTCCAAATTTATAGCAGCATTACCAAAAATAGCCAGACTTGGAGACAGCCCAAATATCCACTGATGAAAGGGCAAAGAAGATGTGGTATATGGAATTTTACTTGGCCATGAAGATGATTTTGAAATCATCTGTGCCTTCCTGGCCTTCACTTGCTCAGAGATGTCATGCTTGATGTGACTTACCTTTGCATATGTTATTCCATCTGTCCCAAATCCTTCTCCCCTTCCCCTTTGCATAGTGACCCCCTACTTTTCCTTGATTCCAGATCAACTGTCACTTTCTCAGGGTTACCTTTCCCGACCCCCATGCCTATAATAACCCCCTCCCCCAACAACACCATATATCTATCTCACCTTTGTGGCACTTGGAGAAATTACCAATTGTGGTTTTACATTTATTTGCATTCTTCTTTGATTAACGACTGCTTCTGTCACTAGAATATAAGAACAGAAAGAGGTCTTGTCTTGTCCTTTTTTTCCCTTTCCTCTCCTCTCCTTTCCTTCCTTTACCTTTCCTCTCCTTCCCTTCCCTTTCCTTTTTCTTTTCTTTTCTTTTTTTTTCATTAGATTGGCTTTATTTCTTGGGGGGCAGTTTTACATTCATGGAAAAATTGAGCAGAAAGTGCGAAGAGCTCCTATACATACCTTGCCCCCTCACGACACACATGCTTCCCCCAACAATATCCTGCTCCTGAGTGGTACCTTTGTTATAATCACTGAATGAACATCATTATCGCCCAAAGTACATAGTTTGTATTAGGATTCACTCTAGGCATTGCACATCTTTTGGGCTTAGACAATGTATAATAACATGTATCCACGATTACAGTATCATACAGAATAGTTTCACTGCCCTAAAAATCCTTTGTGCTCTATCTCACCCATTCATTCTTCCCTCTCCCCAATGTTTTCCATGTCTGATGTTTTCCATGTCATCATAGTTTTGTCTTTAGCAAGATGTTATACAGTTGGAATTTTACAATGGGCAGACTTTTCATTTGGCTTTCTTCACTTAGCAACGTGTGTTTAAGATTCCTCCATGTCTCTTTATGGCTTGAGAGTGCATTTCTTTTTAGTGCTGAATAATATTCCATTGTATGGATGTGCCAGAGATTACTTACATGTTCACCTATTGCAGGACATCTTGGTTGCTTCCAAATTTTGGCAAGTATGAATAAAATTGCTCTAAATACCCAGATTTTGTGTGGGTGTGTTTTCAGCTCCTCTGGGTAAATATCAAGGAGTGCAACTGCTGGATCATATGGTAGAAGAATGCTTTGTTTTTAAGATATCACCAAACTGTTTTCCAAAGTGGCTGTCCCATTTTGTATTTTCACCAGCAATGAATGAGAGTTCATTTTGTTTCACATCCTTGCCAGCATTTGGCATTGACGGTGTTTTGAATTTTGACTGCTATTTTTAGTAGTATCTAATCATTTTAATTTGCAATTCCCTGACAATATATGATGTTGAGAATCTTTCCATATGTAGTCATCTTCTTAGGTGAGGTGTGTACATTTTTTTTGAAAGATTTTATTTATTTATTTGAGAGTGAGAGAGCACAAGTTGGGGGGAAGGGTGAAAGGCGGAGAGAGAAACAGACCCCTCACGGAGCAGGGAGCCAGACACGGGGCTTGATCCCAGGACCCTGAGATCATGACCTGAACCAAAAGCAGATGCTTAACTGACTGAGCCACCCAGGCGCCCTGAGTAAATGTACATTAAATGAATAAAGAATGAAAGAAAATGACAGGTAATTCAAGCTGCAGATAAACATTAGTTATTGAAATAGTATAAGAACGAGATGAGAAGAGAATATTTAGGACCAAGATTTTGAGTATCTCCCTCATTTAGTGGCTGGTAGAAAAGACTAATCGAACCATCATGAAACATAAGGAGAGAGGCTCAATCTCATCAGTCATTGGAGAAATTCAGATTAAAACCACTATGAAATATTACTGCATACCCACCAGAATGGTTAAAATTCTTGAAAAAGAGAAACATCAAGTATTGGTAAGGATCTGGAGCAACTGGAATGCTCATACTCTGCAAGGGCAACTGTAAATTCCAACAAACCACTTGGACAACTGTAGCCATCGGAATGCTCATACTCTACTGGGGAGCATATAAATTCATGCAACCAACTCGCAAAACCAGTGGCATCAACCCAAACTGAATGTATTCATATTTTATGATCTAGCAATTCCACTGTACAGTAAGTACCCAACAGGCTGATGCATAGGACTTTATGATTCTATTTACATTAAGTTCAACAGGCAAAACAAATCTATTGCATTAAAAGCCAGGATAGTCATTACCTTTGGAGAGAGGTAGTTACTTGGAGGAGGACCAAGACGGGGATGACTCTAAGGTTCTGGTATTTCCTGATCTGGGTGTTGGTTAGATGAGTGCACTCAATGTGGGTGATTCACCAAAGTGTTCACTTTATGGTTTCTGAGCTTTTCTGTATGCACGTTTATACCCGAATACATTAAAAAATGCATTCAGAAAGAAAAAGATAAATCTGTTTGGAATCCTCCAAAAGGAAGTAGTAAAGCTCTTTTACCATCTTTTCAGTGCCTGAAAGAGTGAGTCTCTGGGCCATTATAAGAGCAAAGGAAACTGTTAATAAAAACATGTTAAACATTTAAAGTGCTGATGTTTTAACTTGGAATCTAATACTGTTATGAAGAAAAATTTAACTGATGGTCATAGGATGATAAAAATGTTTCAGAAATGGTCTAGGATTTTTAATGGTCATGAGTGAAAACATTTGGTTTTCCAAGCTGTGTTCCACTTTTGGTTCTTATCAATGTAAACTTTATTAGCCAGGACAATAACATATAAATGAGGTAATTTATTTGCCTGGACACTCACTCTGGGTTTTGTAAATTCATTATTGTTGATGAATACTAAAGTCAGCTGAGCTTGAGGTAATTGCCCAGAAATGCTATGATGGTTTCTACCAGTTTTTACCACTGAAACCGGGTCGAACATGGAAAGTCGTCCCTTGAGCTGGTTAGTTTCTCATAAGACCTCACTTACTCCCTGGAGGAGTAAAGGCCACTCAGTGATTGTTAGCACCTTCAATTGTGGAACTGGGTAAAACAATCAAATCCTACACCAGGAAGAAGGAATTTGGTAGCGTTAAGAAAACCTCAGAATTCTGTTCAGAAGACATTGTACTTTAGTCCTGTTACTTACTGACTAACAGGATAATTAGTTAATGGATTAGTAAATGGATAATTACTAATTACACTTTCTGCAGCTCTGTATCCTCATCTATCCATGGGGATGATTCACGGGTTTGCTGCGGGGGATAATGATCTCACATATTCGAAAGAATTTAGCATTGGTGGGTGCTCAATAACATTCTCCTTGTTTCTTTCATGATAACTGAGAAGTAAGGAAAAACAAAACACATGTTATATTCTATATTTTTTTAACAAATAAACTTTGTGTTAATAGAGTTGTTGAATGTACAGTGTTTTCCATAATATAATCTACTGAAAAGTGCTTCAGCCTCAGAGTACCTTGGTTCAAATCCTACCTGCCACTTGCTAAGTATACCACCTTAAATAAGTTAATTACAGTATGTGAAATTTAGTTTTCTCATTACAAAATTGTTCCTAGTTCCCCTACAGGCCATTGTGAGGGTTAATGGTGATGTATGTACTAGTCAGGGGTCTTGGTTTGCAAGTGAAACTGCACCTTGCCTAAACCACAACAGGGGATTTATTGGCTCTTGTTGCCAGGTTCAGGCAAAGCAGAGATGATCTGCTCTTGGGGATAACCACAACCTTGGACTCAGACACGCTAAATCCCTCTGTCTCTTGGATCAATGTTGGCACTTCTAATTCTTCTAAAATACATACCAAGAAAGGGACCCAAATGATGCTCTCCAGGCTTAAAATCTTAATTGTAAATGCTATCTCTTTTGAAAGTTTTCATGCCACCTGATTATGTTTCCCAATGGTAAAGTTTGACCTCATTCAATCTCTCTTTTCTTCTACTATGGGTGTTGGCATGGTCATCACAGTTCTTTCCCACCTCTCTGGAATGGGAGAAATTGAAGCAACCTTGAACTTTCTTGGACTGACTTGGATGCAGCAGTTCTTTGTTCCCTAAGGGTGAGTTTTATGTCAAAAGATGCATTGGAGGTTGGCCACAATCCCAGTGCATTCAGTCATGCTCCCACCCTTCTTCAGATAAATCCAAGTCAACCTGTTCGTTTTTCTTTATGCACATGAGAAAAATATTTACATGTGTATATATTTATCTATTATTTATAAATGCATAATGAATAGTTTTTCCACAGGCTCATTATAATCCCCAAAACTCTTATTAATCTTTATTAACTCTTTATTTTAAGGATTTTATTTATTCGACAGAGAGAGACACAGCAAAAGAGGGAACACAAGCAGGGGGAGGGGGAGAGGGAGAGGAAGGCTTCCCACTGAGCAGGGAGGCTGATGCAGGGCTCAATTACAGGACCCTGAGATCATGACCTGAGCCAAAGGCAGACGCTTAACGACTGAGTCACCCAGGTGCCCCATCCTTTATTAACTCTTTATTTTTCCTTGTAGTATATAGCATGATATTTATTTATTTATTTATAAAATGGTCTTTTTATTATGTACAGACTATATGTAAACAAACCACCCACGCTGAAAACAATAGGTTCTGGCTTTTCTCAGGGCCCTCAGAAGCCTCTTGGAGACCGTTCCTTCCCTTCAGAAAGGGGAGTATGTGTGCGTGCGTGTGCATGTGTGTTTAACCTTCTGATTCCTGGGGTTTGACCAGCCTCATTTAGCCACATCCCCCTCCTTGCCTTAACCGCTGGCTTTGAGCTTCTCTGATCCAGGAGGAGACCTCAGCCTGGGGCAGGCATAAGCCAATCATTCAACCTCCCTCTTATTCTTCTGCAAAGAATCACTCCCCTGGGTAAAAACACTTACAGACATTGATCTTATTCCGAATCTGTTTCCGGGTACGTGGATAATAATTCCTCTCATCCCGGGCCATAGCCTTTTTAGTCCTCTCCATGCTTCTCCACCACGTAGCGTACATAGTCAATGAGGTCTCGAGACAGTGTGTTTCCTTTCTTTTCTGGAAGGCTGGCTTCTGCCTCCAGGTCGTTTAGCACATAGGGCTTCTGCACGAGCTCCTTAGGCCTCTCCTCTACATCCACATCCATGGCCTTCACCTTTCTCTTACGGAGGGGAACCGCCTTGTTGGGGTCCATAGCCAACCCCATCTCCGCCAGGTTCTGCGGCACGGATTTGGTGTGGTCCCAGGCATGTCAGATGTGGGACCACTGGACCCATGACGCTGCTTTCCATTGAGCATTCTGGTTCAGCCGTTTCGGGTTAACATTGTAACTGAACTTCTGTCTCCTGGCTTCCCCTTGGCTTTGGGCATTGCCTTGACCACCGAACCGGTGACTGTAAGTGGGTGGCTCTCACCCTCAGCACCTCATGTCGCAGACTCTATAGCACGATATTTAAAACACAAACTTTGGATCTAGAGAAAGTATGGCTTTCAATCTTGGTTTTATCACTGACCAGATGATATTTCAGGCTAACCTCCCATTTAGGCTTGGTTTCCCTAAAAAATTATCTCAGACACTGTCTGATTTGTTCTAGGAGTCCTGTATTAATAACTGTAATCTACGTAGAGACATCTGAAGCATATAGACTTGCTGATTATTATTTTTTTTCCCATCTGTATGTTCATTCTGGCCACAACCCTACTGTTCCAGAGAGGCAGGTGTCCCAGAGTCCTATAAGAAATCAACAGTAAGTGGAAGAACAAGGCAAAGGTTGACATCACAAAATATCAGAATCTCTTGGGTGGCTGAAACAACAGAAATTTATCTTCTCACAGTTCTGGAGGCTAGAAGTGATACCAGGGTTTGGCCAATTCAGTTTCTGAGGAGGGCTCTCTTTCTGGCTCGCAGACGACCCCCTGCTTGCTCTATGCTCACCTTCAGTGCACTCCCACAGAGATAGAGAGAGATTGAGAGAGAGTGAGGAGGCTCTGTGGGGTCTCTCCTTGTAAGGACAATAATCCTATCAGATCAGGGCCTTACCCTTATGACTTTGTTTAACTATAACTACCCTTTCTATGGGCCCCATCTCTAAATAATAATAACAAATAAGTGGAATTAGGGCTTTAACATATGAACTTGGGGGGGGCAATTCAGTCCATAACACAAAACGAAATCTACCTAAAATTGAATATAAATAGAAACAAACAAACCTAACTGTATATCAAATTACATGACCACAGAGGAAAAAACAATGCAATTACCTTTTAAACTATGTGCTCTGGTTGTACGATCTTAGTGGATTTGAGGACAAAAGAAATTGTTGAGAAAACCTGAATTTGCTTAGTAGTTTTGTGGTAGTGGAAGTGGTACTGGTTTACCTACATTGGAACTGTTTTCTCTACGTTGTAGGATAGATGTTTTACGTTGTTCAGAACCAGGGAAGGGGAAAATAAGTCATGGTGGGGAGGTGAGAAAGAAGAGCTGTGGTTGCATTAGTATGAACTCATCTTTCTTTGTTCCTTTAATCGAATCCATTGAAAGAAACTATATGCTCTTTCCAATGTCACTGAAATACTTAGCACCAAAATCCTAATGTTTAAAAAAATCAGGGATCCGGGGCACCTGGGTGGCTCAGTGGGTTGGGCCGCTGCCTTCGGCTCGGGTCGTGGTCTCGGGGTCCTGGGATTGGGCCCCGCGTCGGGCTCTCTGCTCAGCGGGAGGCCTGCTTCCTCCTCTCTCTCTGCCTGCCTCTCTGCCCACTTGTGATCTCTCTGTCGGATAAATAGATAAAATCTTTAAAAAAAAAAAAAATCAGGGATCCTTACAGAAATAGCTGACTTGCGGGTCTGGGGCAGGAAAAGTGAAAGGTGAATCTGAAACCCTTACTGTGTCAGATTACTTACTCACTAGAGAGGGAAAAGTTACCTTTACAATGAGAAATCCGGTAGATGCCATCTTAATTGAATTAAGATCACCAGTAATGGGATACATTTGCAACCGAGACCCCTGCTCTGATGTGAGGGGGAAGAATACAATACCACCTTTGTAGTATTCTTGCCAAAATGCTCAACCTGCCTCTAATTTAGGGAAAACAGACAAGTCCAGAGTATAGAAGACATTCTACCAGACAACTAGCTTTTCAAAAATGTCAGAAATCATGAAAGGTAGAACAAGGCATGAAACTGGGTTATATAGTTCATATTAATTAACGAATACAATGACAAATTATTATAATAACTATTAATGTAACAATATTATTAATTGTTTCTCAAAGTTAAATATCTTGAGAATGATAATGTTATTTTAGTTTTATATGAGAATGTTTTTGTTTTGGGGAAATATATGCTGAAGTACTTAAGGGTGAAATGTGATGATAAGTCTCATTTACTTTCAAATGGTACAGCCAAAAAAAGTGTCTCATATATATATATATATATAAATATATATATACACACCACATATATATGGTTTATAAACATAAATTTTATAGTTATTAATATTTTAATATTTATTTTATATTTATATTATTATATATAATATATAAATGAAAATATATATTGATAAATATATATAAACCACATATATATGGTTTATATATAATAAATATATATGTGGTTTATATATATGGTGACAGTGAAGGATATCTGAATGATTTGTTCAATTCTTTTAACATCTTGGTAGACTCAAAAATTTTCAAAACAGAAAGTTTGAGGCAAAACTCTAATGTCTCTCTCAGTGTAACACTATAAATTTCCCCATTTGGCAGCAGCTCCTTAGCTAGAAAATTCAGGCTAGAAAGTTGAGGCAAGTCAAGAGCGATTCTAGAGGGAGACATGTTGCTTTCTTCTGCTTGTCCACATCGAGTGTTAGGACAGATTGCAAGGTTTGTTACGAATAAAGTTCAATCCTAGAGTCTAGAATCCATGGTTGGATAGGGGCTTAAGGTCATATAGTTCACACATGAATATGTCATGGCAGAAGGTGAGAAAGGAGAGTAGTTCCAGTCTCTTGGATTTCTGGAGCAGTATAAACAAACATACAAACAACTAAATACGCACACACACACACGTGCACATAGAAGAACAAAACAAAACATTGGGAGGAGCTGATGTAAAGTTGTTAACTCCATATCTTGTCTAGTGAAGACTGGTATAAAAAATTAAAATCTCACTCGTTATTCCATCTGTTATCACACGTGTGTCACTAAAAATGTCATTTTAATGAAATAATGACCTCAAAGAAAAAAGGCAGTCATGGTGGAAAGTTTTTTAAAAACCAGCTGCATTCAGCCGCGTGAATGCACACATTGTTCTTGTTCAGGGTGGACAAGCGAAGATGTGGCAGGCTGCTGGGAGTCTCTGGATAGGCACTGGGGACCACCATGGAGTCCTACCACTTCCCAGCAGGGAGTCACACCTGCCACTTGGTTTTGCTTTGAGTCTCCAGGAGAGACAGGAGGACCGTTAAATCCTTGCTCCAGATCATATGCCACCTCGGACAATTCCTTGAAGAGTATGTCTCTCCTGTAGATGAGCGGAAATGGGCCACTCTGTGGCTTTTCCTCTTTGATGGCTACTTTGCCATCTGGAGGACATCAGAATTTAGCCAGATCAATTTTTTCCCCTCAAATGAGGTAAGGTATGAGTCCAAAAAGAAAGAAAATGGGTGCCAGTCTTTCCCCCTTTTTGAATATGCTTGTGTCATTTGAAGGCGGCTATCTTGTCTTAACTCATCGCTAGTTGTAATGCACCAGTCTTTCAAATACCCTTTCTAAGCTGTTCTTTGGTTACTTGATTGATTTGTTATTTCTTGAGCTTCCCCTGGTTGCTAGGATTGGTGTCGTGCCAGTGTGTCTGTGGTCCTGTGAGGCTCACTTCTCGTCAAGGGTGCCTGGTTTGCTCTCCTGCGACACCAGAATCTTGAGTGGCATTGTTATTTGGGTTTGGGTTTGGCTGGAAGGATCCGTCCTCACTGAATTTCTTTGGGCTCTAAGAAATGGAACTTCACTTCCTGCTCACGTGAGTCAAGAAGGGGACTGTGGTACGTTTCATGGGTAGTTCAGAGATCCAAGTCAGGGAATGTGGATCTCTCAGGAGAAGCCTGACCCAGAAACTGGAGGGCTGACTGGAACCCTGTCCGTCATTTCCTAGACTCTCTCTTCCTCTTGAAACATGGTCAAAACCCATTTGTCTCTCTACAACCTGGCTTCACACCCTCTTCTACGTCATGCTCATGTTATATCTACGGATATCTATATACACCCTCTTCTATGTGGCTCATGTTATATCATCACCTGGGTTTCTAGCACCTTTGTTCCAGATGCATGTAGAGACTGAATAGAATCTCAGGGCCTCAATTCCAAATTCCTGTGAGAGAATTTTGTTGGTCTGTTTTCAGTCGGATATCCACCTATGCCTACCTGTGGTCCAGTCATTGGTCAGGGAGTTGGGTAGGTAGTAAAACAGTCACTGCTGGGCCCTCCCACCCCTAAAGCCCACTTCATTTTATTTTAATTTTTTGGTAGAAGGAGCATTCCGTAGAGGAAAGTGTCTTTCCAAACTGGGCAGAATTTCTAAAAAATCATCTGGTAGAGGATTCTTTAATCTACTGAAGACTTTATAAATATGGCAATAATAATAAAATGAGACGAGCTGAACTCATTTCTGAGTGAGCTGGATTGAGTTTATCACCACTCAGCTGAAACATGAATACTGTCAGTAATCTATCACTCTCTTGCCAATTACGCCTGGGAGAATGATGTCTGGCCTGTCTCATCCTGCTCATTCTGAACTTTTCTCTGCTTACTTAATATCTGCTGGGGTTTAATGTGCTGATCTCTGTTGATATGGACCATGGAGTAGGCTATTTAAAAAAAAATCTCAGGACTTTCATAGACATTCCATCTGCAATTCCTCAAAGTTCAGATTTTAAGTACTCATCAGCTGTTTTTATAGCTCTAGTTAGTGCGTGTGTATGTATGTGCATAAACCTACAAGGCTGGAATGTAGGAGGTTTGCTTTCCTTCAAACTGCTTTCCATCATGCATGTTGAAGACCCTTATCACCCAGCAGTGGGTTTCCCTCTGCCTTATCTCTTTCTAAGCTGAGCTCTGTGATCTCTGAGCTATGGCTCTGACATATTTACAGCAGGCACTGACTCGGTATGGGAGAGCAGTTTTGAAGCTGAATATGACCCAGTGAGGGCTCCTAAACTGTGTAGAAGCCCGGCATTCCCAGATGGTTCCAGAGCAGTGCTTCCAAACACCTCTCTGGCTGAGCAACTCCCACGCCCAACATCTTGATAGGCCATGGATTCCCAGACAGAGCAATACAATGAGAACACCTGATATCTGATAATAGACTTGTAAGAAAATACAACAGAAACCCAGATAAGACCCCCGAAGTCCAAACATTCCCTCTATGACTGGTGTCATTCATAAGAGAAAGCATTTTGGGGCATCTGGGTGGCTTAGTTGGTTAAGCGTCCGACTCTTGATCTCTTGGCTTGGGCCTTGATCTTGGGGTCGTGAGTTCAAACCCCGCATTGGGCTCCATGCTGGGCATGGAGCCTACTTGAAAAAAGAAAGGACATTATAATACCCGCAAAACAGGAAAGTTATAACCTCAGGATAATATACTTGGATACATTTGGTGTAAAGGAAGCTTATTACTTTATCTTTTTTTCTCTTCTCATTTTGCTGCAGGTTGACAGAAGTCTGTCCCATACAGTGGGGGAGCCACACTTTCAGCTACAATGTGCAATGAAAGATGTATGGAAATTCCAGACCTGTCCTTGAGAGTTCATGCCAGAAATCTCAGCGGGAGACAACCTTCAAAATCATCTTCTCCAGACCTCTTCTCAGTGTTAAGATAAACTAAATAACGCAATGCATTCTGGTGGTGGAGATATGACTACAACGTAGTGTAAAAAGTGAAAAATCCCCACAAGGAGGTAGGAAAATTTCCAATGGGAAGTAAGAGGAGAGAGAAAGCCGAAGTTTTAGGGACACAGCATATGAGCCAGACTTTGAGGGCTGTTGTGATTTAGACCCATGGCTCTCAAACTTAATATTTATCAGAATCAACACACAGAACTGGGTCTCTCAGTTTGTATGACAGTTTCCCAAGTGGTGATGTTCCTGCGGCTGCTCTGGGGACCATACTTTGAGAACCACAGGTTTAGAGCTGCAGAGACTGAGGCTTAGGCAGAGGTGCAGAGGCCAGCAAGTAGTGTAGGTTGGTGCAGGTAAGACAGGCAGACCGGATTTTGTAGAATAGTGGGTGCCATGTGAGGGAGCTCAGACTTGATTTGGATAGGCAATCGGGAGCCACACAAGAGTTTTGAGCCAAAGAGTAGAATTTAAAACAGTATCACATAAAAAGGAATGAAGTGCTAACACATGCCACAATGCGGATGGACCTTGAAGACTATGCTAAGCCGAGGAAGCCAGTCACAAAGGACCATGAACTGTATGATTCCATTTAGGTGAGTTGGCAAATCCACAGAGACAGAAAGCAGATCAGTGAGTGCTGGGGGCTGGGGAGAGGGGGCTGTGGAAAATGACTGCTTAATGGATAGAAGCTTTCTATTTGAGGTGATGAAAATGTTCTAGAACTGGATAGTGGTGACAGGTGCACAATCTTGGGGTACACTAAATGTCACTAATGGAAAATTTTATGTCCTGTGTATTTTATTATAATAAAAAAACCCCTCAACATATTTCTTACATAATCAGATTATGTCACATGAAACTGTTTTAGATGTAATGTTAATAGGTAAAAAAAATACGAAGTTATGTATGTAGAATGGTTATAACCATTCCAGGATGTAACCTTACATATAAGAAAAAAGATCAGAAATACTTACTATTAGTTGTGTGTGTATATGTTTGTGTTTTGGATGGTGATTTCTCCTTTGTCATAGTGTCTCTTAGTTTTCAACAAATGACCAGATATTACTTACATAATTATAAAACTGCTTCAGAAAAGGAGAAAAAGGGAGTGCCTGGGTGTCTCTTCAGTTAAGCATCTGCCTTTGGCTCAGGTCATGGTCCCAGGGCCTTGGGATCAAGACCCACATTGGGTTCCCCGCTCAGTGGGGAGCCTGATTCTCCCTCTTCTTCTGCTTGCTGCTCCCCCTGCTTGTGCTCTCTCTCTCTCTCTGTCAAATAAATAAATAAATCTTTAAAAGAAAGAAAAAGGAGAGTACCAGCTCTGGATAACTTCAAGAATACCTGAGTGTTATCTGCAAAGGCAGGATTGAGCCTGAGCTTTGGGACCGATGTGTGTCCCAGATGCTGGGACTGAGAAGTCAGACTGACATGAGCAACACAGGACGGGACCAGCATGAGGAAGCACGCAGTCGCCAGCAGAAGTGGTAACTTCCCACCACTCACCATCTAGAGGTCTCCTCCTTGGCATCCAGCCCTTCTTTCTACTTTCCTTTGGTTTTCCTCTTTCATTCAGGTGGCCCCATGTCTCAAGGATTTCATTGGTTCATCCATTCATTTTTCCCAGCAAATAATTGTTGAGCATCTACTATGTGCCTCCAATACTTTACCCATGTAGCTAAGTTGCAGTCTTGTTATTCTCACCAGCTGGCTCTGGTTTAACATTGTAGAATTTTATATTGCTTCTCTCTTTCATTTTCTAAACAACTCTTTTCTACTCCTGGTCCAAGCTGTAACCTCCTCTCTCAATTCCCCTAGATAGTGAAGAAGTAATCATGCCTTTTCTGTTTCACTTCTCTGGATTGTGCCCTTGAGTTCAGGCTAGATATTGCAGTCCAGATGAGGTTCTGGACAGCCCGGTGGCCTGGTCAGTAAAATCATCCCCAAGTGGTGCCTTGTCCTCCTTGGATCCAACCCTTCCCATGCGATAGCCCTGCTACATTATTCTGAGCTAGCCTTGTCAGCTTTGACTCATCTCTGCTTCTCTACCAGCTTCTTCTCTCTACTCTTGCCACTTCTTGGTCACTAGCTTAAATCTTATAGGCTGTGTTTTTTTCTGCTTTAGACCTGGATCTATTATCTCCACTTTGCATTTATTTCATTTCATTTCATTTTATTAATATATATTATTTTATTTTATTAACATACAATGTCTATTGGTTTTGTTGACTGTTTCCTTTGCTGTGCAAAAGCTTTTGATCTTGATGAAGTCCCAATAGTTCATTCTTACCCTTGGTTCCCTTGCCTTTGGCCATGTTTCTTGGAAGAAGTTGCTGAGGGTGAGGTTAAAGAGGCTGATGCCTATGTTCTCCTCAAGGATTTTGATGGCTTCCTGTCTCACATTGAGGTCTTTCATCCATTTTGAGTCTATTTTTGTGTGTGGCGTATGTAAATGGTCCAGTTTCATTCTTCTGCATGTGGCTGTCCAATTTTCCCAACACCATTTGTTGAAGAGACTGTCTCTTTTCCATTGGACATTCTTTCCTGCTTTGTCAAAGATTAGAGATGTCAAAGATTAGAGATGAGGGTCCATTTCTGGGCTCTCTATTCTGTTCCATTGATCTATGTGTCTGTTTTTGTGCCAGTACCATACTGTCTTGATGATGACAGCTTTGTAATAGAGCTTTAATTCTGGAATTGTGATGCTGCCAACTTAGGTTTTCCTTTTCAACATTCCCCTGGCTATTCAGGGTCTTTTCTGGTTCCATATAAATTTTAAGATTATTTGTTCCATTTCTTTGAAAAAAATTGATGGTATTTTGATAAGGATTGAATTAAATGTGTAGATAGACATTTAAGTAAGTAGAATAGACATTTTCACCATATTTGTTCTTCCAATACATGAGCATGGCTTGTTTTTCCAATTCTTTGTGTCTCCCTCAATTTCTTTCATGAATACTTTATAGTTTCCTGAGTACAGCTTCTTTGCCTGTTTATTTAGGTTTTTTTCCCTAGGTATCTTATGGTTCTGGGTGCAGTTATAAATGGGATTGACTCCTTAATTTCTTTCTTTTGTCTTGCTATTGGTGTATAGAAATGCAACTGCTTTCTGTGATTGATTTTATATCCTGACACTTTACTGAATTCCTGTTTGAGTTCTGCAGATTTGGAGTGGAGTCTTTTGGGTTTTCCACATAAAGTATCATATCATCTGCAAACAGTGAGAGTTTGACTTCTTCTTTGCTTACTTGGATGCCTTTTATTTCTTTTTGTTGTCTGATTGCTGAGGCTAGGACTTCTAGTACTATGTTGAATAGCAGTGGTGATAGTGGACAGCTCTGCCATGTTCCTGACCTTAGGGGAAAAGCTCACAGTTTTTTCCCATTGAGAATGATATTTGCTGTCTGTTTTTTAAGGAATGCTTTTATGATATTGAGGTATATACCTTCTATCCCTACACTCTGAAGAGTTTTAATCAAGAAAGGAGTTGTACTTTGTCAATGCTTTTTCTGCATCTCTTGAGAGGATGATATTGTTCTTGTCATTTCTTTGATTTATGAAGTGTATCACATTGATTGATTTGGGATGTTGAACCAAACTTGCAGCCCAGGAATAAATCCCACTTGGTCCTGGTGAATAATCCTTTTATTGTACTGTTGGATTCTATTGGCTAATATTTTGGTAAGAATTTTGGCATCCATGTTCATCAAGGATATTGGTCTGAAATTCTCCTTTTTGATGGGGTCTTTGTCTGGTTTTGGGATCAAGGTAATGCTGCCTCATAAAATGAGTTTGGAAGTTTTGCTTCCATTTCTGTTTTTTGGAACAGTTTCAGGAGAATAGGTATTAATTCCTCTTTAAATGTTTGGTAGAATTCCCCTGGGAAGCCGTCTGACCCTGGGCTTTTGTTTTTCGGGAGATTTTTGAATACTGCTTCAATTTCCTTCCTAGTTAAGGGTCTGTTCAGGTTTTCTATTTCTTCCTGGTTCGGCTTTTGTAATTTGCATGTCTCTAGGAATGCATCCATTTCTTCCAGATTGTCAAATTTGCTGGTGTATAGTTGCTCATAATATGGTCTTATAATTGTTTGTATTTCTTTGGTATTGGTTGTGATCTCTCCCCTTTCATTCGTGATTTTATTAATTTGGGTCCTTTCTCTTTAATTTCTGTTAGGTCTGGCCAGTGATTTATCAGTCTTATTAATTCTTTCAAAGAACCAGCTCCTATTTTCGTTGATTTGTTCTACTCTTCTTTTGGTTTCTATTTCATTGATTTCTGCTTTGATCTTTATTATTTCTCTTCTCCTGCTGGGTTTAGGCTTTCTTTGCTGTTCTTTCTCCAGCTCCTTTAGGTGTAGGGTTAGGTTGTGTATTTGAGACCTTTCTTTTTTCTTGAGAAAGGCTTGTATTGCTATACTTTCCTCTCAGGACTGCCTTAGCTGTGTCCCAAAGATTCTGAACAGTTGTGTTTTCATTTTCATTTGTTTCCATGAATTTTTAAAAATTCTTCTTTAATTTCCTGGTTGACCCATTCATTCTTTAGTAGGATGCTCTTTAGCCTCCATGTATTTGAGTTCTTTCCAATTTTCCTCTTGTGGTTGAGTTCTAGTTTCAAAGCATTGTGGTCTGAAAAGAGGCAGGGAATGATTCCAGTCTTTTGGTACTGGTTGAGACCTGATTTGTGACCCAGGATGTGATCTATTCTGCAGAATGTTCCATGTGCACTAGAGAAGTATGTGTATTCTGTTGCTTTGGAGTGGAATGTTCTGAATATACCTGTGATGCCCATCTGGTCCAGTGTGTGATTTAAAGCCTTTATTTCCTTTTTGATCTTTTGCATGGATGATCTGTCCATTTCAGTGATGGAGGTGTTAAAATCCCCTACTGTTTTTGTATTATTTTTGATGTGTTTCTTTGATTTGGTTATTAATTGGTCTATATAATTGGCTGCTCCCATGTTAGGGGCATATTTAAAATTGTTAGATGTTCTTGTTGGACAGGCCCTTTAAATATGATATAATGTTCTTCCTCATCTCTTATTATAGTCTTTGGCTTAAAATCTAATTTATCTGATATTGGGATTGCCACCTAGCTTTCTTTTGATGTCCCCTAGCACAGTAAATTGTTTTCCACACCCTCACTTTAAATCTGGAGGTGCTTTTGGGTCTAAATGAGTCTATTGCAGACAGCATATTGATGTTTGTTTGTTTTTTAATCCATTCTGATACCCTGTGTCAGATAACCCATTTACACTCAGGGTAACTAACAAGAGATATGAATTTAGTGCCATCATATTGCCTACAAGGTGACTGTTACTGTATATTGTCTCTGTTCTTTTCTGGTCTATTACTTTTAGGTTCTCTCTTTGCTTAGAGGACCTCTTTCAATATTTCCTGTAGGGCTGGGTTGGTGTTTGCAAATTCTTTTAGTTTTTGTTTGTCCTGGAAGCTTTTTATCTCTCTTTCTATATTTAGTGATAGCCTAGCTGGGTATAGTATTCTTGTCTGTATATTTTTCTTGTTTAGTGCTTTGACTACAACATGCCAGTCCTTTCTTGCCTGCCAGGTCTCTGTAGATAGGTCTGTTACCAATCTAATATTTCTACCATTGTATGCTACAGACCTCTTGTCCCAAGCAGCTTTCAGGGTTTTCTCTTTGTCACTGAGACTTGTAAGTTTTACTATTAGATGATGGGGTGTGGATCTATTTTTATTGCTTTTGAGGGGGGATCCTCTGTGCCTTCTGGATTTTGATGCTTGTTCCCTTCACCAAATTAAGGAAATTCTCTGCTATAATTTGCTCCAATATACCTTCTGTACCCTCTTTCTCTTTCTTCTTCTTCTCGGATCCCAATTATTCTAATATTGCTTCATCTTATGGTGTCACTTATCTCTCAAATTCTCCTTTCATGGTCCAATAGTTGTTTGTCTCTCTTTTTCTCAGCTTCTTTATTCTCTATCATTTCTTCTCCTATATCACTAATTCTCTCTTTTATCTCATTCTCTCTTTTATCTCATTTATCCTAGCAGTAAGAACCTCCAGTTTTGATTGCACCTCATTAATAGTTTTGACTGCAACTTGGTTAGATTTTAGTTCTTTTGTTTCTACAGAAAGAGATTCTCTAGTATGTTCCATGCTTTTTTCGAGTCCAGCTAGCATCTTTATAGTTATCATTCTGAACTCCAGTTCTGACATCTTACTAATGTCTGTATTGATTAGGTCCCTAGCCATCAATACTGCCTCTTGTTTTGTTTTGTTTCGTTTTGTCATTTTATCCAGAAAAGAATAGATGAATGAGAGAACAAAATACTAAAAGGGTAGCAACAACCCCAGAAAAATATACAATAACCAAATCGGAAGAGACCCAAAACCAGGGGGAGAAGAAAGGAGAAAGAAAAATTTAAAAAATTATATATATTAGACTGGTGAATATAACAGAACCACACACTTGATTTTTGGTATTTTTGGTCTGTTAGAAGAAACTGTCTCCCAAAATTTTAAAGAAGAAAACTTATATATATACAAAAATAAGGGTAAACACAATGAAGGGATGGCATATGACTGTAAAGGTGAAGATTAAAAAGGATTCTAAATCTAAAAAGGAATTGGTAAGATAAGAAGTTGGTTGAAAAAAGAAAAAAAAAAAAGAAGAGGAAGGAATGTGATCAGGCTGGAAACTAGAACAAAGCCATATGCTAAATTTAGGGTATATTTTGATCTGTTAGAAGAAACTCTATCTTAAAATTTTTTTTTTAAGATTTTATCTTTTTATTTGACAGAGAGAGAGAGATATCACAAGTAGGCAGAGAGGCAGGCAGAGAGAGAGGAGGAAGCAGGCTCCCCGCTGAGCAGAGAGCCCGATGCGAGGCTCGATCCCAGGACCCCGGGATCATGACCTGAGCTGAAGGCAGAGGCTTAACCCACTGAGCCACCCAGGCGCCCTCTATCTTAAAATTTTAAAGGAAGAAAAACCTATATGTATACAAAAAAAAAAAAGGTAAAATACAGTGAAGGGATAGGATATGACTATAACAATGAAAATTTTAAAAGATTTTTTAAAAAGGTATTGATAAGATAAAATATTTTTAAAAGGTTAAGTTAGGAAAAAGGAAAAACTTAAAAAATAGAATAAGAAAAAAATTTAAAAATTTAACTTTGAAAGACTAAAAAATCATGGGAAAAGAGCTATGAATTCTGTGTGTTGCATTCCCTAGCTCTGGAGTTCCACAGTTCTCATTGATCAGCAAACTTGGTCGTGGCTGGATGTTCTTGCTGATTTTCTGGGGGAGGGAACTGTTGCTGTGATTCTCAAATGTCTTTACCTGAGGCAGAATTGTACCATCCTTGCCAGGGGCCAAGTAATCTGCTCGGGTTCGCTCTCAGTAGCTTTTTGTTCCCTGAATGCTTTTCTTACAGCTTTGGAGGAGGAGAATGAAGATGCAGCCTCCCAATCTCTGGCCCTGGAGGAGCCAAGAGCTCAAGGCCCCGCTTCTGAGTGTGCCCTCAGAGAAAAGCAGTCAATCCCTCCCATCTCCCTGGTGTCCGCTGCACTCCATGCTCACCCGGCCTGGGACCGAGCATTTCTATCTCTGGTGCACAGCCCCATTTGGAGTCTCCAAACCCAGCAGATTCCTGCCATGTGCTCCTGTGCTGCTCCTCCCGGAGGAGGAAGATGAGTCTCCCCAGATCTGCCACTTGTGGGGTCCCTGTTTGAAGAGCAATGGCCTGACTGTGCCTTGAATCACAGTTTATGGTAACCCCAAGCTGAGAGCCCCTCCTTAGCTCTGTTTCCGCACTGGCTTCCCTGCTCCAATACCTGGGAGCTCTCCCGCACTCAGACACCCCTGGTCTTTTTGTGTACCCAAGGGTCCTGAGACCATACTGTCCCTGCAAGGATTACACCCACTGCTTAGCCTCTGGAGTGATGTCCCTCAGTGGAGCAGACTTCTAAAAGTTCTGATTTTGTGCTCTGCTGCTCCACTGCTTGCTGGGAGCCGGCCCTGCCCCCCATGGTCTATCTTCCCGTATATCACCTCAGATTCACTTCTCTGCATATCTTACCTTCCAGAAAATCATCGCTTTTCTGTTCCTAGAATTGCTGCTCTTCTTCTTTTCAATCTCCTGTTGAGCTTGTAGGTGTTCAGAATGGTTTGATAACTAACTAGCTGAAGTCCGGGGACCTGACAATATTTAGATCTCCTACTCTTCTGCCATCTTGCTCTAGATTGTTGGCTTATGATGAGGCTATAACCCAGGAACAGCCAAATGGAAGAGATGCACAGGGTGGGAAAGAGCTGGAGATTGCACACCATCTCCCAGTGTGCTACCTACCAACATATGCCAACCCGGAAGCTCCTCCACTTTGTATTTTTCTTTTTAAGTCATCATGGTCCTCTCCTCACAACACGGATGTGGCCCAAACTTACATTTATGTTCGTGTATTCTCATGGTGTGGCCATGACTATAGAGGTTTGAGAAGCAGTCTATTTCTTCAAAGGGTCATGGTCAAAGGCAAGTTCAGACTGCGGGTTTCTTGATGCCTCTTAGTTGACCTTTTGCAACTCTAGCTCCTGGCCACATGGTGGGTTCCTGGTTAATATTGGGGAAACAGAGTCACAAGTAGTGTGTATGCATATTGGGTAGCAGATTCAGGACAAAGAAAGAACCAGGTAAATATTGTATTAGCTAGGGTTCACTGGAGAAACAAAACTGATAGGATGTGTATAATGTGTGTATATATACATATATAAAAAGAAATTTATTTTAAGGAATTGACTCATTTGATTCTGGGGGCTGGCAAGTCCAAACTCTGTAGTGAGACCAGCTGGATGGAGAGTCAGGGTACAGTCACAGTTCAAGTCTGAAGGCTGTCTATTAGCAGAATTCCCTTTTCCTTTGGGGATGTCAGTCTCTTTCTACAAAGACCTTCAACTGATTGGAGGACTCCTACCCACATTATGAAGGGTAATCTGCTTTACCCAAAGTCTTCTAATTTAAATGTTCATCTTATCTAGAAATATCTTCACAGAAATATCTTCACAGAAACATCTAGAATAATATTTGACCAAATATCTAGGTACCATGGGCAAACCAAGTTAACACATGAAGTTCACCATCACAAATACTATTGGGTTTATTGTTTGCTCTTTGTTAAGAAATTTAGGGCATCAAGAATAATACTGTGAGTGGAAAATTCTGTGTTTCATAGACATGATCTCATGTGTTCCACAAATATTTATTATTTTTACACTCTGGGGAGACTCCTTGGCCCTGTAGAGATAACCAAAATGTTCAGGATACCATCCTGGACCCCGGAAGCTTCCAGTCAACAGGGAGGAATGGGATCTGTCCAAAAAGCAGTGTGTGTGTGTGTGTGTGTGTGTGTGTGTGAGAGTGTGTGTGTGTGTATGCCAGCACCAACTCTTTCATCTTTGCAGCAAACTCCAGACTCTCCATGTCTAGCTTGAATATTTTACTTTGCCTTAGCTCATCATTTTACCTGCATATCCTTGCCAACACCTAGAAACTAGAAACAAACTAGAAACCAAGTAAAGGGCTCATTGAATAGTAGCAATGTCTGGGCTTGAATCCTGGCAGTGGCCCATAAAAGCAGATCTTTCCAGAGACCTCTCTGCCTCCATTTCAAGAACAATTGCACCTTATTCTAGTCAGGAAGACAGTGACAAAATTGATAAAAGATAGTTGGCAGAGTGGTACCTGGTATCCAGTTGCCATCAACACTCGGTTAGTGTTCACTCTTGTTTTTAAAGAGTCTTCTTCCCATCCAGGGGTTTTCATATTCAAAAGAGGAGTGTTTTCCCAGTTGTCCTGACCTAAATCCTCAAGGTCCCTTTTCCTCCCCTCCTTATCTTCTATATGCAAATATGTATTTGGCAAAGAGCAGAAAATTTTCAGATCCTTTATCTCCCTTCTCATCAGAACCCAAAAGTAAGCTTGATGAAAGTATGATTTTGCTCACTGAGAAAACAAATCGATGTTTCAACAGAGAAATGATGGGTGAAGGTATCCACATGACAGAATGGCTGTGAGGATATTAACATATCAATGTCAAATTGCTATGTTGTATACCTGAAACTAATACAATATCAAATATCAACTATACTTCAATTAAAAATACAAAAAGGAAGAAACAATGTGTAATTCCAAAGAGGTCAAGCCAACTTACCCTCAGGACACCCTGAATGACCATTTCACTTTCTACCCCACTCACAGCAGCATGGAGCTTTAGGTTTTATGACTGATCATTTGATAAGCAAATAATAGTTTCTGGATGGTTCATTTTTATTTTTACTTATGAAATTGAACATTTTCTTTGTCCATTCATTTCCTACTTGGGGATTGCCTGGTCGTGTCCGCTCATTTTTTAAAGATGATTTTTCTAGATGAGTTTGCAGCAAATTTGTGAGGAGGGTACAATAGCCTCCCCTTATCCATGGGCGTGCATTCCAAGACCTGCAGTGCACACCTGAAACCACAGATCAGACAGAACCCTGTATATATTATAGAGTTTGATTTATAGATTATGTTAGGGTCCGTAATCAAAGGAGCGAGACTGATACAAAGCGAAGGTCAAGCAAAGCTTTATTTCGTGCCAAGCATCGAGAATCAAACTGACTGGTCAGGGCTGTCTCTTGCAAAGAGGCGACCCCTCCCAGCCTCACAGACTAACTTTTATAGAGGTAGTTTAGCCGGGCTATACACAGGTGGCCAATGAGATTGCAATACACAGAGAAAACTGCACAGTCATGCTAAGTCTGCCACACACAGAAAAAACTGCTAGGTAACACACGGGTGGCCAATTGAATTTCAATTTACCCTAGTAGATATATGCGCGCCCCACTGATTGGATGTCTTCACCTGGCCTGATCCGCCCTGTATCTAGGCTTTGCAAGTAAGTTCCTCTGGGAGGGGCAGGGTCAATCTAAGTTTACTGCATGGGGTCAATCTAAGTTTGCTGCATAAACACAAAATGACTCCCTCTGGCCAACCAGGCCCTTACAGATTATATATATATATATATGTATATATATATATATATATTTATTTATTTATATAGTTATATATATATATATAACTATATATAGATATATAGAGTTTGATTTATAAATTAGGCAATAAGAGATGAACAATGACAACTAATAATGAGATAGAACAATTATAACAATACACTGTAATAAAAGTGGTCTCCCTCTAAAGATCTTATTGTACTTACCCTTCATGATGTAAGATGATGAAGTGCCTACATGAGGAGATGAAGTGAGGTGAATGACCTAGGCATTGTGACATAGCTTTAGACCACTATTGACTTTCTGATGATATGTCAGAAGGATGATCATCCGCTTCTGGACCACAGTTGACCATGGGTAAATGGAACCTCAGAAAGCAAAACTGTGGATAAGGGAGGAACTACAGTAGAGAGATTTCCCATATTCCTTCTGGCCCCACACATGCATAGCTTCCTCTATTATAAAAATCCCTCACCAGAGGGTATGGTTTTTAAAATTGATAACCTGTGTTGGGACATTAGAATCAGAGTCCATAGTTTACATTAGGAGTTCACTCTTAGTGTTGTGTATTCTATGGGTGTGGACAAATGTATAATGACCTGTATCCTTCATTACAGTATCATGCAAAGTATTTTCATTAGCCTGGAAATCCCTGTGCTCCACTCTGTCATCTCTTCCCTTGATCCCTAACCCCTGGCAACCACTGATCTTAAATAGTCTCAGAATGTCATATAGTTGGAATCATACAGGGTGTAGCCTTTTCAGACTGGCTTCTTTCACCTAGTAATATGCATATAATAATCCTCCATGTCTTTTATGGCTTGACAGCTCATTTCTATTTAAGACTGAATTATATCCCATTGCCTGGATGTACCACAGTAAATCTATTCACATACTGAAAGACATCTTGGTTGCTTCCAACTTTTGACAATTATGAATAACTGCTATAAATGTCTATGTGCAAGTTTTTGTATAGATATTACTTTTTCAACTCCTTTGAGTCAATACTAAGCAGGATGATTTTGAATTATATGGTGAGATTATGTTTAGCTTTATAAGAAACTGCCAATCTGTCTTCTAAAGTGGTCATACAATTTTGAGTTCCCAGGAGCGATGAAAGAGAGTTCGGGTTGCTTCACATCTTCACTGCATTTGGTGTGGTCAGTGTTCTGGATTTTGGTAATTCTAATAGGTAGAATTACCAATAGGTAATTCTATTATACAACCCAGGGATTTGTTGTTCTACCACTATCTGTTGAAAGACTAGTTTTGCTTCATTGTATTGCCTGTGAGCCTTTGTCAAAGATCAGTTGACTATATTTATGGGGGTTTATTTCCAGGCTCTTTATTTTGTTCCATTGATCTATTTGTCTAGTGTTTCATCAATACCACACTCTTTTGATTACTATAGCTTTAAAGTGAGTCTTAAGGTCAAGTAGTGTCAGTCCTCCATATTTGTTCTTCTCCTTTAATATCAGGTTGGCTATTCTGGGTCTTTTGCCTCTCCATATAAACTTTAGAATGCTTGTCAACATCCACAAACATCCATTGTGTTGAATCTATAGATCAATTTGGGAGAACTGATAATATTTAGTGTTCCTATATGAACATGTATCTTCTTTGATTTCATTCATCAGAGTTTTATAGTTTTCTTCATGTAGATCTTACACTTATTTTGTTAGATTTATACCTAAGTATTTCAATTTTCGAGGTGATAATGTAAATGGTATTGTGTTTTTAATTTCAAATTCTACTTGTTCATTGCTAGTATACAAGAAAGTGATTGACTTTTGTGTATGAAGCTTGTATCCTGCAACCTAGGTATAATTGCTTATTAGTTTCAGGTTTGCTTTTTTTTTTAATCAATTCTTCCAGATTTTCTACATAGACAATAATGTCATCTGATAGCAAAGGAAGTTCTGTGCCTTCCTTTAAAATATGTATACATTTTAATTTCCTTTTCTTGTTTATTGCATTAGCAAGAAACTAGCAACATCCAGTTTGATGTTGAAAAGTAGTGGTGAGAGGGAATATCTTTGCCTTATATCTAATCTTAGTGTCTGTTCATTTTTTTTCTAATGGGATCTTAGTTTCTTTCTTCCTTTTTTTAACATTTTAATGCTTTCCATATTATGATCACTAACTGAGTCGTATTTATGCCAAATATTCTTTTAGATTGCAGTTTAAAAATTATGTTTATAATATTTCCTGCATAAAGAAGGAATTCACTTTTATGTGTTCAAATCTATCAGTCTGTCTCCTTGTGATTTCTGAAAGTAAATCTGCATTTTCCTTTCTCCATTTAGGAGAAATAGAGCCAGAGCCCTCCCACCTCAGCCTCCACAGCATCCCACTGGATGACTTTGGCACACTGTTTCCTAACAACCGCTGATGGCAGAACCAAGAGAGGTGCCATAGCTTGAAACTCAGGAGACCACATGTCTTATGCTAAGGGCGTAAGTATTTGGAGGAAACTCAACTTCCCAGAATATTTACCCAAGAAAGGATTTTTTGCCTTAAAAATCCCTTCCACCAGAGCTATGATGGGTTCTGACAGAAAGTTTTAGTTCAGTAGAAGAATACAACATTTGAGATGTATGTGTGGGAAGATAGGGAGGGGGCATCAGAAATGAGAGACAGAGTAAAGTATAAACCACCAAAAGGGGGAAAGGGGCCTTATCAGGGGCCTGGAAAACTAAGCAATCTTTTCCTAGTTCCTGTTTTTAAAAATCTAGCATGTCATTCAGTGAAATAACTGTTATTTAGCTGAAGTTATAATTTGCATATTTAAGTCTTCCATGTGAACCGGGTGTAAAATGATGAAAGCTTATAGGTAATTTAGATGTTGATGGATCTGTGTAAAGTTTTGGTGCTGCATTCTAAACTAGAGTCCTTTCTATATTCAGAGCTGAAAAACTGAGGAAGGAAGTGGGGCTGGTTGGAAGTTCACACTTCCTTTTTAAGGATAATAGCAACCCAGAAAGAGTCTTACAAGATTCAGGAAGCGAATAGGATGACCAACCGGCCCTTTTTGCATGGGACTGAGGGTTTCCCAGGGATGCAGGATTTTCAGTATTAAAACTTGGACAGTCCCATACAAACTGGGACAGTCAGTCATCCAGGTTTGCTAGTCATACACACACACACGCACACACACACATGCACACACACCTAATGTAATCTTCCCCCAAATAATGCAACAGCTCTTCCAAACCACCCTAACAGAATATGAAACTGCAGGTCTAAGAGATTCGGGAATTTCCCTAAATTCACACAAACAGGGGATGAAGGACCCTTGATGTAAACCTCCTTCCATCTGCTGTCAGGTGCTCTTTCTGCCCCACCACTCTGGAGATTATACGTGGAGGGGACACACTCAACTCACTCACTCATCGACTCACTCAAACCCCTTCAGAGCGTCAAATACGTGCTGCTCTAAGGAGCGATTAACAGACGATTTAGGACAGGCTCTGTCACACTGGCAAATCAAGCAAGTCAATGAATAACAATGAGAGTGATAGTTCAACAATAACCACAATAATAGAAACACAAAATGTGAGCGTTCCAATGTAATTAAACCCTGAAGACAACTTAGTTAACCATTAAACTAGGTACTTAGGTCTTTTGAGAGGCACTTGGAATTAGGGGATTGTTAGCATTAGGCTCTTCCTAGCCTAGGGCAGTGTTGGGGAATTCAGTCAGAACAAAGATCTCTGTGTCTGTCGACACACACACACACACACACACGCACGCATGTGCACGCACACGGACACTCACCTCCTGAATGACTAGGTTCAAACTCTATCCTTCTTGATCATCATCTCCCTTACTTGGGGACTGGGTTTTATTGCATTCAAGGTTTGCTGACTCTGGAAATTATCTCATTTTCTCAATCAGAAGAGTAAGAAAAATAAAACATAAAACAGAAGTACTGAACGTCAGACATGTAACAGCGTAGGAGAATTGCCGGTTTATTTGTTTGCCTGTTTCCATTGTGGGCTCCGCGCCAGTGGATGTTCTCTGTCTCACTTGGTTCCACGCCCAGTATCTAGCCCATAGTCAGCATCTGCCATCTGCTGAATGGCTATGTCAACAATTAAAAACAAAAATTCCTGAAGATATGAGAGTTGTTTCCAACATCTAAAAATCAGTGTTCTAGTTTGATAACAAATGTCAAAGAACAAAAAAAAAAAGTCACACACAATCTCCTTTAAGAAAAAAGTGTATCCTAAATTCCTAGCATTACTCCAAGCAATGACAGTGAAACTCACATGAATGGTGGGAAAGGACAACCTACTGATGGCCTAAGAAATGAAAATGAGTTGGGTTGACTTTGGGCTGCATCATTATAATTTCATTTCTCAATTTTACAAATAAGCAAGGAGAGAAGAGGACTGACTGGGTTACATACTATTTATGGGTTTGGAGTGGTGGTCTCCCTGCTGAATCCATTCATTTATATTTTGTGGGAGGTGTTAATATGTATCTTGTATCTTCTTCTAACTCAACCCTCTGAGCTCAACCAGGGATTGGAAAGACTTTACAGGCCAGTGGGCAGGAGTGTCCATGAAGAGGTCATTAGGTGAGGAGGTGCTCAGTGTGGAGACCCAGGGAGGTATGTCTGGAAAATCTAATCATTGCTACTTACTGCCAGTCCTTTATGAGAGCCCAACGGAGTCCTCCATTGTTTTAATTTTGGGTGATCTGTTCGTTCTTGAACATTTCTGAGTACTCCCATTCAGGTGGTAATGGAGACAATGAAGAAAATGGGTCTTGACCCTCCTCCATCCATTATTTGAAGAGCTGACAGCTCACTAACATCTTTAGCTGCCCTTCCTGAGCTTCTAAGAGATGCCACCATCCTTTCCACGTGAAGATGAAGACAACCAGAGTGGCTAAGGGAGAACAGTCATTCACAGAGGAATGTGTATCCACTTACCTACCACGCCCTTTGCCATGCTGCCCTATTCCAGGTGCATGGGGACCATTCTCCTTCCCACGATGGAGGCTCCTTCTGTTCCCAGGATTCTCAGCCACTCAGAATCCCTTTCAGGCTGCTTTCTCCTTCTCTGAGTCTGTGGGTGAATCGTGGGGCCCTTTCACTTCTGCGTTCCTAAAATCCCTCAAATCTCTGGCTTAACTGGTATGTTCAGGAGTTTAGCTTCTCAAAGTGTGTTTAAAGGGTCTGAACTGCAGGTAAGAGAGAGCAGCATGTGCTAGTCAGAAAATATCTGAAACTTAAGAAAGAAAGAAAGGAGGGAAGGAAGGAAGGACAAAAGGAAGGAAAAGGAGAAAAGGAAGAAAAGAGAGAAAGAAGGAAGAAAGAAAGGAGGAAAGGAAGGAAGCAGGGAAGGAAAGAAGGAAAGTAGGGAGAAAAGAAGAAAGGGCTCAGAAAATGAGATATATTAAAAGGCTATTTAACCGATATAGCAGACACCAAAGTTCCAAAAAGAAAAGATACAATTATTAAAAACAAGGTTCGGAAACATTTTAATTTTTCCTTAACTGGCCTTCTAGCAGGCCAGATGACTCACCCCCAGCCCGCTGAGTTCAGCCTGCAGCCTGGGGAGTTGTAACACATTTGTGTGGCTTAGCCTCTGTAACATGCAGACCCAATTTTGTTTCAGGTGATTCTCACAGACACTTACCTGTAAGAAATTTCACAGAAATTTCTCTGTAAGTACCCCAGCATACACATAGCATTTACCACCTAGGTGACACCTGCCGCTGTGCACCATTAAGCATATCCCAGAGAAGCATTGTCCTTTGCTTACTTGCTCCCTGAGAGTGAAGGGATGTCTATTGTCTAGTCCCTTCACTTGCCGTGGATGTAGCTCCACTCCCTTTATCTCGGCAGAGATGATTTTTCTGTTCCTCTCGCATGTTTCTTTGTTTCTTGTACGCATGTTTGGGTGCAAACAGGCAGGCTTTGTATTGGGTCACTATTTGTGCTTATTTCTAGGTGACTGTCCAAAAACGGATTTGCTGGATCAAAAAAACGTGACCAGTTTTATGGCTCTTATTGGCTTTTGCTAGATTTTTACAGAAAGAATGAGGCGGTTTTCCCAGTCACTTTCTGGTCACTCGGTAGAATTACTCTAAGTACTCATCGGAGAATTCCTCTTTTCTTTGAAAGGGTATCGCATGTGCAAACTTCTGAGAAGTGGTCCAAGGATGAGTAACCATGCTCAAGCATCCATTCTGTGTGTAGCCCCTGAATCCTAGGGCCTCGTCATGCATTACCCCTGAAACAGTAGTCTTATCTGAATAGCCTGAGAGGTCAAAGATCCTGATGGAGAAAAGTCCTAGCTGAGGTGAAAAGCCATTCATTCCTAGTCACTTTTCTTTTTAAGACATTATTTGTCCTTTTTAAACCCTAGTAAAGGGGCGCCTGGGTGGCTCAGTGGGTTAAAGCCTCTGCCTTCGGCTCAGGTCTTGATCCCAGGGTCCTGGGATCGAGCCCCGCGTCGGGCTCTCTGCTCTGCGGGAAGCCTGCTTCCTCCCCCCTCTCTCTCTGCCCTCTCTCTCTGCCCGCCTCTCTGCCTACTTGTGATGTCTCTCTCTCTGTCAAATAAATAAAATCTTAAAAAAAAAAAAATTAAACCCTAGTAAAACAGAGATTATCCTTCGTATAAACTATGGATACCTTTCTTTCTTTCTTTCTTTCTTTTTTTTTATGGATACCTTTCATAGAGATGGGTAATTTCATCTGCTGATCTGTTTGGAGGCTGACTTGTTGTAAAGGGGATTTAGTTGTTAATTCCTTTATTTGTGTTGAATAAATGCTAAGAGGTGAGGGGTGAAATCTGAGAGGGTCTCTGAACAATGACGGGTTTTTCCAGGTGGGCAGAGGAGAGGCTGGCTTGGGGAGGGTATGGCAAGATGTCCTGAACAGCTTGGGAGTTCATTTCGTTTGGTGCCACTGAAGGCTTCATTTGCTTATTTTTAAAGATTTTATGTATTTATTTGAGAGAGAGAAAGAGAACGCAGAGGGAGAGTAAGAGGGAGAAGCAGACTCCCCGCTGAGCAGGGAGCCCGATGTGGGGCTTGATCCCAGGACCCTGAGATCATGACCTGAGCCGAAGACAGAGGTTCAGTGGACTCAGCCACCCAGGCGTCCCATCACTGAAGTCTTTAAAGCAGCAGAAAGGCAGGAGTCTGAGTTAGTACAGTGAACTTTTACTTTAACAGAGGTCTCTTAAGAACACTTGCTTGTTCTATTTTATTTAATTTCGTAAGTTCTCAGTTATGTATCACTGAATGTTGATCCCTGCTTCAGTTATATCAGAACATCTTCCTACACAGAAAATCCAGAGGAGTCAGGACAGGCGCTTAGCACAGTAATCAAAGAGTGTAATAATAGCATTCACAGAGAACATTATATCTTTAAAAGTTGAGAGCTACCCAGGATCTTGTCATTCCCAAAATATGTGTCATGGTATCATCATCACCCCTTCTTCCTGGGCGAGAGCATTATGCATCACCTTGGGACAGCCACGCAGACCAGGTTTTTCAGGAGGCCAATTTTAAGTTTCTGAGGCTGAGGAAGGGGTATATACCCATGAAGGGGGTCCATTTGACAGATTAGGACTGCTACTTTGTAAAGCTGACCAGAATTTGGCACAAATGAGGTGTTTTGTTTGTTTGTTTGTTTGTTTTTTTAAGAGCAGGGGCAGAGAGGGGAGGTGGAGGTGGGGGGAGGGGAAGAGGGAGTGGGAGAGAGAATCTTCAGCATGCTCCATGCCTAGCATGGAACCCCACAGGGCTCGATTTCTCAAAAACAGATCATGACTTGAGCCCAAATCAAGAGTGGGAATTGCTTAAACAACTGAGCCACTCTGGTGCCCTAAATGCTGTGATTTTTACTGGAGCTGGGGGTGGGAAGAAGGATAAACAGATCTGAGTGATTCTGGGGGCCTGGGGACAGGAGACCTGCGTAAGGGATTGTTTGGGGAGGGCCCAGAAAACAAACAAGTACCCCCAAACACCTAGGCTAATGGAGAAGAGCATGGAGGAGAAGAATCATGAAAAAGGGTAAGGGAATGAAAGAGAAATTCTGTCAGCTCATTTTTGTCTGGGAATGGTCCTGCCCTCGGTGACCCACAGTAGTTTACAAGTTCCCACTCATTCCAGAGGGTAGAAAACATGGAAAGCCTTCCATTCTGGTCTGATGGGCTTTCGGGAAATGAGAAGAAAGGCCAAAGGCAAGTGACTGTACACGGAGACTCAAGCCATACTATCAGGGACAGAAGAGGTGTTAGGGAAGGTGGCTGCAGGCATTGGCCACAGAGCCACTCTACCACGGTATGTCTCTGCAACTGTGTTGCCCTTGCTCTCTGCTCAGCAAATCTGAGGACAGGGAGGTATTGTGACCAGGGTTGCGTAACTCTAGGCAGACCTCTTTTCTCACTGCTCACATAAAAGACTGTCCTTGCTTTGGATACTAAACCAAGGACAGATGCTGATACAATAATCTCCATGTTGAACAAGACTCGTGTCTTGTCCATGGCTGTTTTTTGAACCACGTAGTCCAGATTTGTGTGAGTAACCCTCCAGAAGCCTGTACCTGGCCACCGAAGACCCTGCTGCTCTGGGGAATTTAAATGCCAACTGTCAGTTTGGGGGCCTGTCTTGATTCTAGAGATCCAGGATTCTTCTCTCTGGAGGTCTTGATTCCAAAGCTCCCACTGGATGGGGGAGGCGGTGTCACGAGGGTGCTAGGTTGCTTCAACATGGCTTCAATAGAAATAAAGCCAGATGACGAAAGTGGGTGGTCCACTGGGGGAATGGAAATGTCATTGACCAAAATTGGCAAGTCAGGAGAGAGGCCTAAGAGTTCGGGATGAGGGATAAAGTTTAAGAAAAAGGATCTTATGGGGCGCCTGGGTGGCTCAGTTGTTAAGCATCTGCCTTAGGCTCAGGTCATGATCCCAGGGTCCTGGGATAGAGCCCCGCATTGGGCTCCCTGCTTGGCGGGGAAGCCTGCTTCTCCCTTTCCCACTCCTCCTGCTTGTGTTTGCTCTCTCGCTATGTCTCTGTCAAATAAATAAATAAAATCTTAAAAAACAAACAGACAAAATCATGTTATTTCCCATCTGAAATGCCCGTGGATTACTCAGGTGGATGTGTCCAAAAAGGTGACATGTCTGTAGTAGCAAGAAGTGAAGTCATTTCAGTGGACAAGGTTTACTGGGCTATGGACGGAGAAGAAAGGACAGTCCCGCAAGACTTCCTTGACTGTCTCCAGCCTGAACCTCTTTTTATTTGCTGGTTAAGGAAGGATGGTCCATTCTGGGAGCTACATATTTCTAGCTATATTTCTGAGGGTGGGTGTCTGCCCAGGCAAATTATAGCATTTTCTGTACTGAGCAAGGCAGCTTCCTCTCGGCAATGTGCATTTCCTTTTTCAGACAGGGACACAACTGTTTTGGAGGGAGTTATAGACCTCTGCTTCGAGAACCGTTTTCAAGTACACATGGAAGAATGAACTCAGGGCTGAGGGTGAAGAACTACATGGGAGTTCGTGGAAACCCTCGCATTAGGAACTTGCAGGAGGAGAAGGTGGGTTGCAAAGTCAACTGTTCCTTCTCATCCTCACATCTACGTTCTGGCTTCATTGCTGCGGCAATCCTAGAGTGTCCTATAACGATGGGACCGCTGGGGGACTTCGGAGTGCTCCCCATAAAGGACCTCAGCTGACAGCATCCACTCGGAGATGAGGAATGGAATCCTCAGGGACGCAACCACCCGTGGGGTCTCCCCCCACCCACGGGGAGATCCTGTTCTCCTTACACCCCGTGGGGCACTGCGGCCGGGAGGGACTGGCGAGGCAGATGCCGGAGGGAACTCAGCAGAGCGGGGTCTGGCCGCTGAGCGGGTCTGAGGGAGGAGGCACGCTGCCAGGAACGCCGCAGGTCCCGGGGGAGGGGGTGGCTGCCCCGGGGTGGCTGCCCCGGGGTGGCTGACGCCGTTGGGGGGGCGTTCCTGGGAGCTGGGGGCCGCCGAGGTTAGACCCGAAGCCCCGGGAGGAGCCGGCCGGCGGCCACGTGACCGACCGCGGCGGGGCCGGCGGCCCAGAAATAGCAGCAGCCGCGGTCCCGCCCGCGGGCTGCCGCGAGCGAAAGGCGGAGACTGGCGGCCGCTGGCTGGGCGCGGGCGCGGCGCGGCCCCGGCCCTGGAGGATGCTGAGCCCCTGCCCGGTCCGGCCCCGAGCACATGATGGCGATACGGGAGCTCAAAGTGTGTCTTCTCGGGGTGAGTCCTGCGCCGCCATCCGCCGGGGACACCCCCGGCCGTGCGTCCCTCCGCCGTCCCCTGCGCACCCCCCGCGTCCGTGCGCCCCTCTTCCCAGCCCGGCGGCGGTCGGGTGCGAGCCTGCGCGGGAGCTGCTCGCTCGTTCACCGGCTGCCGCGTCTCCCGGGATCCGCGCTGGCCCCGCAGCGCTCGGGCCCGGCCGCGGGACCCTCGGCGGGGATAGGCGGAGGGGCCGCGGCTCCTGGCCGCCGCCGCCGCGGTCCCTCCGGCCTCCGAGGGCTTTCTCCTTCGCCTTTGATAATTTCCTTCCGGCGGAAACTTTAGGTTACTCAGCCCAGGCTCCAGATCCTTTCTGCCTCTCGGGGGCAATTGGTTTATTCACTTTTTGGGGAGGTGGCGGGGAAGTGGGTGGGAAAGAAAGCCCAGCCAAAGGCGAGCGAACGCGAGGGGATGCCCTGGCTGGAAGGTGAAGGGCAAGTATTGGATTGCTTAGCGCCTCGGAAACTTCCGTGCTCCGGAGAAAGAAGGCAGGATGGGAAAGTCTCCCCGGATCACCGTTTCCCTTCCCCAAGTGGGTCTTTCCGAGTCTGAGGAAATGGGAAAGAAGCCAAGAAACAGATAGAAACAGATACCCCAGCCCGTCGCCTCGGCCGACCTGTCCGGGGATGCAGGACAGTCTCTGGAAACCAGCCGCAGAGAGCTCAGATAATATTACGGGTCATTTCCTTTTGGGTGCCCACATCAAATTCCAGAATTTGTTCTTTTGAAAGAGCTGGTTTTAAGCCGAGTTTCCTGCAGCCTTTGGCAAGGACTCCGGAGGGTACTGCCTCTGGCAAATCCGGTCTCCCAAGAAAACTATTTCCTACAAAAAGGGTAGCAAAAGGGGAAACCCATTGTTATTTACAAGAAATGCTAACTGGTCAGGAGAGATGGAGAGACTCCTATAATGAGGAAATAATTCCAGGTTAGGATGGAATTGTGCCAGACCAGCCAAGTGTCTGGGCTCCATCTAGGCCCTTCTGGAATCTCTGGACAGTGTTCTTGACTGCCTCCTGTCCCTGTCTTTTGCCAGAACTGTCATTTACACTAGATCGTCCAGTTCGGTTAGAATTCCAGAAGACCTGGCAAAGGCCCTCCCTTTGCTGTTAGCCTGGTCACAAACTCCCTGGTGTGCCCGCCCTCCTGGCTTGCTCAACCACAGCTGGGATCTGCAAAGGCTCCCGTCCTGGTCTTCCTCTGTGGACTTTTCTTAGTGTTGCCGGCGTGGGTTCCACTCTCAGTTAGCCTCTCCATCATAGTCCTGACATACATTTCGGCCATCTTGTGTTTTACTTGCGAGGGGTCATTTCAGCCTCATGGAAGGCTTTCAGAGACTTGGAAGGAATGTCGTGTCCCAAGGAATCAAGAGCAACTTTGACGTGCGTTGTGTGCACGGAGATTGGCCTCGGGAGTAAACAAAGTAGGAAATGTTTTGCAGCCTCGCCCCCTACATAGGTGGCACAGGCCCTACCCATCACATGAATTATCTTCACTGCTCAGGGACGAGTCTTTGTATCCTTTTACAAGGAAACAGATCACTCGCTGTGCAATTCTGGGCAAGGACTTCAGTTGACTCTTCTAGAAAATGGACATCATAACATCTTCCCTTTTAAGGCAGAGGATTATACCAGATGATCTGCTAAGATACGCGGTGCCATTTCCTGCTAACCTGTGATTCCAGGGTGACAATTAGTAAGGCTGGGAGATGAGATAGCTGGAGGAAGTCCCTTTGCTTCTTTTCTTTGATCTCTCAGAGCAAAGCACACTCTTTTAGTGGCTTCCTGGAGACAGTGCCTCACCCTTGTTTGCTGGGTCTTTACAGTGGCTCTGTTGGTAGGGGATTGGCTTGCGAGGAAAGAACTCTGCCAGAGTAAGAAGGTATTTCTGGGCAGATGGAGGCTTGCCGGTTCACCCATGTAATACCGTATCCTCAGCCCTTGGTTTTTTTGAGTGGCTCCAGGTTTTTGTCTTGTTTAGGTCAGAGGGCCAATGACCTTGTTGCCCACACTGAGTAGAATTTCTTAAGTCCTGTACTTGGGCCGGGCCTGTCCTGGGCAAGCTGTGAGTGATAAGGCTGTATTCTTAGCGGCTCATCATATTAGGGGGGCTTGTCTGAGTGAGATTGAGGGAGCGTTTGAGGGAGGTCAAAGCCACTTTAATCACCTTGGGTTAAAGGTGGGGTTTGCTCGATTTGAGAAAGAACCTTACGGGTCAGTGACTAAAAGAAGGGATCAAGGCCATGTCTGAATGGACCCTCAAAATTTTACCAGGAGTCCTGAGCTCCTTTGGTTCTCTCTGTTGGGAGGTCCAGTTTTCTGGATGAAGTCTTGCATGGGGCTAGCACTCAGCTTCCTGTTTTTCAGCCACTACCACATGTGCCTGAAGTCTCAGTATGACTGAGACCCTACAAGCCATGCCTTCTGTTCCTGTCACTTGTTTTCGGGCGCCTTTGAGAAGGTGATCGAGGATGCGGTCCTCCTAGCTGAAGTCTGGCTGTCTCACTGGGGACTGTGAGGGGCTGGTGTTTTTGTGCCTAGCTGTTTGCCCTGATTGCTCCATCGTTACCCGCAGGGATGCACTTCCTGTTTGTGGCCCAAGGTTGTTGTAGGCGAGGGCAGTGCAGAGTTTCATTCCTCTTCACTGTAGTCTGCAATCTCTGCTGCGCGGTTGGAGGTTCCCAACAGGAGGGTCATTTGCAACAGGTGGAAACCAGAGGGAGCCAGAAGTGCTCCCAAGTAGAATTCACGGCAGTCTGTGGGACATTCTCCGAATGTTTTGTGCTCTTAGAAAAACCAAGGACTTCAGAGTTTTGGATTTATTTAGGCTACTTATTATAAATTCTTGGCTCTCATTATTTTCATGGGTGGACTTTCTCATGTTTTTTTCTAGGCCTCTGTGAATGCCCTTTCCTGGGAGAAGGCAGGCCACCCGTGGAAGCCAGCCATGCAGGACAGGGTCACACACTGGGATAGGGTCCTTATTAAACCCCTGGGACCCAGGAGTCTTGTTCTTGTCAATAAAGTGCCAATCGTCCCTCTTTGTAATCTGAACTAGTATTATGAAACACGTAGCTTAAAAACAACCCCCTTAAAAACAGCAAAGTATGTTAAAAAAAAAAAACTAACAAAAACAATATTGAGGCAGCAGCTGTTCCAACCCCAAAGGTGGAAAGCTTCCCAGTATGCATTTTTAACACACATCACCACGTGGCAAAAAGCAAGGGGAGAGAGAGAGAGGGAGAGAAGGGAGAAGAGGAGAAGTAGGAGGAGGGGCGGCTGGGGGGCAGGAGAGGAGCTTTCTTTTATTTTATTATTTCCTCTGGGTGTGTACACTTAAAAACTGCTTCCGGATGGAATCCCAAAGACATTTATATTTGGACTTCGGTTGTCTTGACGACAGTTTAGAGATTCTGCCACTTCCTCAACAGCTGAGTGGCAAGGTTAAAAGGCAACCAGGGGTGTCCTGCTTCTGGTAAGGAGCTTGGGGACGCCTATCCTTCTGGCCTTTCTTAGAATCTGTGTGGTGGTTCTTCATGGAGCAGACCCCTGGGATGTGGTGTGACATCTGGACAGTGGAGACTTCAGAGGTGTGCATGGCCTTCGCAGGAGGGGGCTGTGTGATCCCCAGAGGCTCTAGGACCCGAGGGTGGGACAGATTTCTGCTCACAGTAAGCAGATCAGTCAGAGCCGTGGAACCTCAGATGGGCTGCTTTGGGTGATAGGGAGCGTCCCGCTAGTATTCATAGGGTTATATGAATCTGTGCGGGTCATTGTGGAAGGAAGGAGTGGGTGGGATGGGGGAGGATTGGGCCAGGCAGTCATCAGAATTGCTTTCCCAGTCTGAGAGTCTAACATGGTCGTTTTCAGTTGTTCCCAGAAACCAGCATTTCATGGGAGGGGGCTGCTGGGGGAGGGTACAGACAGGCTAGAAACCTCATTTCTTTCTTTCTTTTTTTTTTTCCTTTTAAAGATTTTATTTATTTCTTTGAGAGAGAGAGAGAGAGAGAGAGAGAGAATGAGCAGAGGGCACAGGGAGAGGGAGAATCAGAGTCCCTGCTGCACCCAGGACCCTGGGATCATGACCTGAGCTGGAGGCAGACGCTCCACTGACTGAGCCACCCAGGTGCCCCAACCTAATTTCTTTCTTATCAAACTTGATTCCTCTATTAAACTGGGCCCTTTGTGGGAAGTGTGGTTCAGGTTTGAAAATAAATATAAATGACACAGTGGGACGTGTTTCCAGGAGCACACAACACACAGTAACACGGAGCACCCAGGCCAGGCAGGTAGAACCCACCAGGCTCTGTTTGTTCCTCTTTTGTTCAGGGTCAGTGTGGCTGCATGTCTCCCTCTGCTTCCAGAGCTCAGCTTGTGTCTGGGTATGCGTCAGAGTCGCTCGTAAATCATTTTCAAACTTCTCATCGTCCCTCCCCGACCCTTGTCAGGCATGTGGCCCCCATGCCTTCCCCTGGCCCAGTGTCCCTGTTCTCGTGAGTGTGAGTCCTTCAGGACTGCTCCAAGTCCATGGCCATTAGAAAATACAAAACTTTGCATTTTAAGATGCTAAGACATGAAAAGATTTTGAGCTCATGAATTAGAAAAGGTCTTCAGACTTGTGTCCAACAAGCGAGGCTACTTTTAGTGCTTGAATGTCTATGAAAATATTACACTTTAGTTTATCTTTTTTTTTTTTTTTAAGATTTGCTTATTTATTTTAAAGAGGGAGTGTGCGAGTGCACGGGAGCACGAAGGGGGAGGGACAGAGGGAGAGAGAGAGAGAGAGACTCTCAAGCGGACTTCATGCTGAGCCAGAGCGACTAAAGGGGCTTCATCCCACGACCCTGAGATCATGACCTGGGCCGAAACCAAGAGTCAGCAGCTCAGCCGCTCAACGGACTGAGCCACCCAGGTGCTCTTCATTTATTTTTGCTTTTATAATTTCTAATATGTGCTTGAACATGAAGAGGCATTCGAATATTCAACCAGTCACCGTTTATCTGGTGCTCCTTTCATGCCAGGAGCTGTGGGTGGCTGTAGGTAGACAGGACAGCCTCGATGATCCTTCTCTTTTGAAGTAATCTGCCATTCCGGGGATGGGGACAGATCAGCGGTGAACTAAGTGACATCGCTTGGATTCCTGTGACAGCACCTGCCACAGAGCCATGCATGGCAGAAGAGTAAGATGATGACGAATACTGACTGTCATCCATCTTATTAGAGGTGAGGACAGGTGAGGGACAGAAAATTTTTGCTGCTGGGCTATCTCTGCTGGAGACAGAAAACAGGGAAGGCGGGGTTCTAGTTGCTGCTGGTGATGGAGAGGTTCCTGGTTGGGCAGGAAAGACAGGCACATGCAAAGGAACTAGCATTCCCGGCCACAGGGATGGAGGTGAGGGGCGCTGGAGGTGTCACGTGGTTTAGTGGGAGCTGCGGAAGTGAAATTGAGCACAGAAGGGCTTGGGAATGAACAATCTGGGAAAGCCTCTCCAAGAGGGAAGGGTTTGAATAGCCCCAGAGGACACCCAGGGCTTTGACAAGAATGGAGAGGTGGGTGTGGACCACCCTAGGCACTGGGGAGAGCAGGTGGGGCTCCAGATCTCACGGTATTTTCTGGAGTGTTGAGGTGGTTGGAGGGTGTGGTAGACAGGGGGCACAGCCCTTCCACTCCCAGGCTGACCACCATCCTGTTGACCCCACTATCTCCCTAGCATAGGGTCTTTTTATTTTTATTTATATTTATTTATTTATTTATTTATTTTTTGGGTCTTTTTATTTTTAACTCCCCCTTTCCCTTGTTTTATGTTGAAAAGTCTCAGACTCACAAAATGTTAGAAAGAGTAGTGCAACGAATGTGGGTCTCTCACCTATATTCAGTGGGGGTGACATTTTGCCAGTCTTGCATTATCTCTTTTTTCTCTAATGTATTAAATAATACTATTTCTCTTTCTTGAACCATCGGAAAGTCAGTTGTGGACTTTATACCATTTAAAGCCCAAATACTTAAGTATGTATCTTTTCGGAGAAAAAAGACATTCTCCTGCATGCACACCTGTCATATCCCCAGCATTGAACACAGATATAATATCAAGAATATCGTTCATCGTTCATGGTTCATATTTAGATTTTCCAACTGTCCCCCCATGTCCTTTATAGTTGTTTTAAAAATCCACAGTAAGAGACCTTGAACTACATTTGCTTGTCATGTCTGTCATTTAAACCACTCCCCTCTTTTTCTTCTGCTACGAATCCAGACCCTTTGTCTTGTAGAAAGTCCCAAGATCTCCATTTGTCTGATTGTTACCTCCTTGCTTCTTCTGGGTTATGCATTTCGGTGAGGAGACACCCTCTCAAGGTGTTGAGATGCCTTATTTTTTAGGTGCTCATGTCCCTTGTGGAGCTTACTCCATCTTAGCAGAAGGTGGGAAAGCAGATTCTATGGCTGGTTAGAAGGTGGTCAGTGCTCTCTGTGGAGAAACAGACCTGGCCCAGAGCTGGGGGAGGGACACAGGAGCTCTGGGTGGTGGGGAGCACATAGGTAGGTTGGTGGGTGAGAGTGCCCAGTCTCCCTCGGAGACCAGCCCAGCCCTCTGCTTTACCCAGGGGTTGACTTTAGTTTTGCAGCTTAGGTCTCATGGCCTGACCACTGAACTGCTGAGAGGCATGTAGCTCCTGAGGAAATAGCTGTCTTTCTTGTTGCTTCACTTTATCAGCAGAAATAAGGAAAAGAAAAGGAGGGATTTAACATCAGGGTCACTGAATGGGTTTCTCACTGTGGAATCTTCTGTTGCAGTGAATCTTTTTCAGACCTATTTCCTTGCTCCTGTGGCCTCAGACCTGCTCTACCTTCTCTGGAGGTCATGAACTCAGCTTCTGCTTGCTCAAGATTTAGCCCAAAAGGCAGCCCCAGGCTGCTTTCGGTTCCCCCAGAGGCACCTGGGGGACCTGTGGGAGAGCAAAGCAGAACCCAGGGGAAATCACTTCCCTCCTATTTTCTCTACTTTGAACAAAGTAGCAGAGAGCTGGATCCTTTTTCGTTGACAGTATTTGTTTTTCTAGAAGAAGAAGATACCTGCTTTATCCACTATCACTTCCTCTCTGCTCTCCTGGAGTGCAGGAGATCTTCTGACTGAGATCTGCTGGTAGAAAGCATAGTCCGACTTTCCTGAAAGGGGAGAGAGAGAGGGAGAGGGAGTGGGAGGAGAGAAAGGAAGACAAGAAAAGGGGAGAAGGGCTGGGGGGAAGAAAGGGAGAGAAAGAGGGAAAGAGAGGGAGAGAGAGGAATGTGAGTGTACATGTGCCTGGAGACTGTCATGTAGAGTTGCCCACTTGCCCTCTGCTGGCAAAGGGAAAGAGCAAAGTGTTCCCATGGGTTTTTTGTTGGTTGGTTGGTTTGTTTTCTGGTCAAACTATTGGCCATGACATTTACACTTATGGTAAGCTTAATTAAGAAAGTCTTTTTTTTTTTTTTTTTTTTTTTTAAAAAAAAAAAAAAAAAAAAAACTTAGAATTATTATTCCTTCTTTATTAAATTATTTTTCATTTCAGGAGCTAAAATACTTTCTAATTTTTTTTTTAAGATTTTATTTATTTATTTGACAGATAGAGATGACAAGTATGCAGAGAGGCAGGCAGAGACAGAGAGGAGGAAGCAGGTTCCCTGCTGAGCAGAGAGCCCTGTGTGGGGCTTGATCCCAGGACCCTGAGATCATGACCTGAGCTGAAGGCAGAGGCTTAACCCACTGAGCCACCAAGGCGCTCCTTTCTAAATTTTTTCATAATGATCTTCTGAAGCTATTTTTTTTTGTTGTAAAGTAACATATGCTCATCTTAATTAAATTTTGAATCTAATTATGGGGAGGGGGCAATGACTGAGATGCTGATTTCCATTTGAGACCACAAAGACTGAGGGATCCAGGACGATGCCTTCAGCCTTGTTTCTTTATAATGACATAGGATTGTACAAACTTGCCACAGTCTTGTTTCCTCTTGTTAACTGAAAATCCTGCAGGTATTAAGAAATCAGCCTACCTGCCTTCCTCAACGCCCTGGTTCCCCTTTTTGTAGCCCCTCTTCTCTCCCTGTCTTTGGTCTTACGTTTAGATGACCGCTCTTAATTTTCTGGTCAACATCAAGTTCACGGTCTTGCTCTACTGTTTTGTTGTTGTTGTTGTTGTCGTCTCTGTTCTTTCTTGCCCTGCAGGATCACTTTCTTCCATCCGTTTAATTTGTTTTCTTATTCTCCCCACCTCTCATCGATGAATCATCAGACTGTCCTCCTTGAAAGAGGCATCGGGGCTTAGCTCATAGAGGGGGTGTTTCTAGCCTGTTCCTCATGGGCTTCCCCACTGCTGAGTGGGGGAGTGCGTGCTGAGCTGAGCCTGGTAACCTTCCGTCCTGATGCCAGTACAGACCAGAACCCCCAGCCAGGCTTACCCTTTGGAGAGTAACGCAGGACAACAAGGGTCTGTGTAAAGTGGATGAAGGTTTAACTGAGGGCTGCATGTGCCTTTAGAGAGGAATGGAGCTACTCACTGGGAGATGCGCTACGTGGCTGCTGGGCTGGGCTGTAGTGCGTAGAACAGTTTCCCAGAGAGAAGGGGACAATGTCCTTAGGTTTATAGTCCAGCCGTGTCCTTGTTGTGATGGGACACACATGGGAATCAACCCCTGGTGACCCTGTGGGGTGTCACGTGATACTTCATTGCCCCATGTTCCCAAGGAAGGGCCAGGGAGTTTGGGAGAGGTCAGGGAGGCCGTGCAGGTGTCTGCTGCTGAACCACGTAGGCCCAGGGCAGAGGAGGGAAATGGGGAGGGAGTGAGTGGGAGAGGCGCTGCTTACATGGGCATTCACTGACAGGAAAAATTCCTAAAAAGACCCATTTATCCAAGTGGTGATCCCTGTGGGGGTGGGGCCTAATTTGCACTTAAATATGACTTACTCTTTCTCTTCCTTGGTTTATTTAATGAGCACGTGGTTGCTTGTGTCGGTCATTTAAAACCTGTAAAAATTTGCTGCAAGGCCAAGGAGACGTTTGACAGGGAGAGATTCCCTTTGGTTGTTACCGGTAATGACTGATAATTTGACACTAAAACTGGAACTAATTTGGGTGAGACCTTGAGGGGTCCTTGAAACCGTGAAGGTTATGCCTACAGGCCACGGGAGGCCAGGTCTGTCCTCAGCAGGACACAAGCCCGCTGGAAGGGCTCATCAGGATGCTATGTTCTTATCCCTGCATGTCACTGTTTGGTCTCCTCGTGACTGCTCTGGCTTCCCCAGCGCTCTCAAAGCTAGTCTTTCTCAAAATGGGGTTTTGGAAAGTTGTGGGTCTGGCATTCTGCCCCACAGGGTCCATAGCTTTTTGTGCCTGTTTTCGAGGCTGTTCTTTAAAAAGGAAAGAAAATTACCTCCTGGATCTTCAGGGTGATCGCTGTGTGACAAAAGTGCGTCAACTTCAATGCCCGTAAGAACTGGCTCATGGGACAAGAGCCCAGGCAGAGTTCAGACAGAAATAACGCAGGGGGCCACGTGAAGACCCAGCGATCCTGTGGCACGTCCCGGATTTTTACCAGGCACTGTGCCAGGGCATGGGCATACAGCAGGTGACAAATCGGACCCACAGTCCTGACCTTGTGGAGCCGACATTGCAGCAAGAGTGATCACTGCTCTTAAATGCCGAGTACTGGGGATGTCTGCGGTGGAGAGAAAGCTGGAGGCAGGGAAGGGCAGGGAATGGGGTGGGAGCACTGTTGGAGGTTTGGGACAGAAGAGTAGCAATGGTCTGACCTTTCTTTTAGGCAGATGGCTCCAGCAGCTGTGGAGGGTAGACCACAGGCAGGGGAACTGGTGGAAGGCCAGGGCACCGTGATTTCCACCACAGTGTAGCAGCCTAGGCTGTGAGTGGGGTCCCGCTTTGGCTGTTTGAAGGTAGAAGTGAATACTTTGCTGACAGATCATGTATGGAGTGGGAGGGAACCATACAGTCACACGGTGACAACATGCTGACCTCTGAGTGCTCCCCAGCCCTGGGCTATTTCAGTTTAGCAGAGCAACACGATACATCACAGCAGACTGATATTCATCTGAATGTTGTTGGTTTTGTACTTCACTTTGCATTTAATTAATACATTTTTGTTTATAGTTTCAGAATATCATAAGCAGTTTGTGTGTCCTTTAATCATTTGCATTTATTTACACTGCCATTAATGTCTACATTGGGATCCATGGATGGGATTGCTTTTCCCCTTAAAAAAAGCCTACGGAGGCTTAAAAGAGCCTGAGAAACACTGCTCTAACCATTAAGGTTGTCCTTGGGTTAATGGTGCTCTTGTCCCTCATGAAGCGTCTGATGTTGGCAGGACCATGGGAAAGGAGGCTGTATTCTAGAAATCAGGGTCCGCTGCAATGTGGAGGTACGTTCTTAACAATGCCAAGTGCTGGCCCAGGATTCTATTCCCAGAGGAGGAGGCCTCAACCGTACAGTCTTGCTACTTTTTCTGGTGTGATGCAGCTCATGGACAGCCTTGGAAATCCGAGACCCTCCCATAGGGATACCTGGATTCTGTTGTGTATGTGGCCAAAGAAGGCATTAGGCTTTTAAAAGAATGTTCTTCTCATAAAAGCATTATTCATATAAGCTTGAGAATCACAAGCTCAGATTTATAGATCTTCCAGAATAATTCAGTTTAAAAGGAACTAGTAATAAATAGGGTTTATAGATTTTTTTTCTGGTCTATAGATTTTAAAAAGAAAGATCCCTGTTTAATTAATTAATTATTAATTAGTTTATTTTTTAAAGATTTTATTTATTTATTTGACACAGAGAGAGGGACAGCAAGAGAAGGAACACAAGTAGTGCGAGTGGGAGAGGGAGAAGCAGGCTTCCCGCTGAGCAAAGAGCCCAATGCGGGACTCGATCCCAGCACCGGCCAAAGGCAATTGCTTAATGACTAAACCACCCAGAAACCCCGAAAGATCCCTATTTAAACAGATGAGTTGTATTATTTGTAGACCTCCTTGTAGGTTAATCTTAGTAACATAACCTAATCTGTACTGTTGCACAATAAAAATGGAAATATTTAAAAAATATTGTTGTTAAAAGTTTAGCTGTATGATTTACTGATTTGAGTGCATTGCTGCTGTTAATGTGAATTGGGTTACTGCACATTTCACTTCTGTCAGCCCCACGCTTCTGACTTGTGAATCACCACTGTTGTGTCACTGCTAACTAGATGCGCACATCCTTGTTCTTGTTTTCCAGCAACATAGTTACGGACACTCTGCCTGTGTCTTCAGACATCCTTGGCTTCTTCCTCAGAAGCACTACAATGGTTTCTAATTGCCCCTACCCCTAACCCAGCTGGGTCCTCGATAGTTGGTTGGGAAAGATCGGTGCACAGTCCTGGAACTGAAACTAAAACGTACCCCGTTCTTCCCCGATCAATAGGGCGCTTCCGAATGCCTTTGATTAAGAAGGGTGTCGCTGCATAGATGAGCTTGAACTCAGGCTAGTGTGTGAGTATCTCTGTAATCCTAACAGCGGACATGTGCTGAGTCTGACTTGTGCGCCAGGCCCCTTCTGAGTGTGTCAGTTACCACTGCTGTGTAACAAGCCATCCACCCCGAGTAGCTTCAAAGAACAAGGCATTGTTTTTTATTCTCCCAGTTCTGTGGTTTGACTGGGCTCTTGAGGGTAGCTCTTGCCTGGGTTTCCTTGCCGATCGCAGGCCGGTGCTGGCTGGGGTGGGAACCCTCTGCGGGCTGTGCCACTCACAGGTCTGGTGCTTCTGCTGGGGTGGCCGGGCCAGCCAGGGCTAAGCAGGTGTCTCTCTCCATGTGGCCTCTCCCTGCAGTTAGCATGGGTTTCTTCGTAGCGTGGAGTCTCAGGGGAGGGAGACTTGTCATCTGGGGGCTGGTTGTTTCCAGAGTGAGTGTTCCATGAGCTTTGGGAGGAAGAGCCCAGAATGGCATATCTGTCAGGTGTGATTGATGGAGGAAGTCACTGAGGCCAGCCCAGAAGCAAAGGGAGGAGATTTACGCTCCACCTCTTAATGGGAGGAATGCCAAGAATCGGTGGCCATATTTAATCTCCCTCAACTGAGTAAGTGCTTTATATACCTTATGGCATTACGGGGGTTCTGTTATTGTCTCCACCTTGCTCATGAGCAGATTGAAGCTTAGGAATTAGGGACAGGCACAAATTGACTACTAAGAAGGGAGGCTTCGTGGACTGGAACTAGCTTTGTTTGGCTCCAGGACACAATGCACTGAACTACTTTGCTGTGCCGCAAAACTTGATCGTTATTGGTTCCAGATCACTTGTGCACAGCCGGCATGCAGTAATGGTTCGATAGAATGGGATTATTAAAAAATAAAAGGTTGGGACGCCTGGGTGGCTCAGTCGGTTAAGCCACTGCCTTCGGCTCAGGTCATGATTCCAGGGTCCTGGGATCAAGTCCCACATGGGGCTCCTTGCTAAGTGGGGAGCCTGCTTCTCTCTCTGCCTCCGCTTGCCACTCTGCCTGCTTGTGCTCTCTCTCTGACAAATAAATAAATAAAATCTTAAAAAAATAAAATAGAAGGTCCCATGTTTAAAAAATAATAACCACTGAACCAGGTTTGAAGTATGTCCATGGAAGAAAAGGAGGCAAATTCCCAGCATGTTAGGGTCGCTGGCAGGTGTTTCAGGACATAAGACGGCTGATTCTCAGTTCTGGGAATGTATTACATATGAAGAGGCAAAGTACAGCATCAGGATCCTGATGAGAGTGGGGAGGTCCTAACATGTCCCCACGGGCTCTAATGCACGATGACAACGACAGCAAAGCAGCAGCACTCTGTATGGATGTAGTGCGTGGTGCACCTACAGGGTGCACTTCCTGTCCCCGATTCGCAGGTGCGAGACACTGAGCTTGGGGTGTTGACTGTTTTGCTCCAGGTCCAGAGCCTGTGTGTGGGGGGAGCGGCCGGGAGCCCTGGCTTTCTCGCCTTTCCCCATTTCCTGGTTCATGTGTGCAGGAAGCAGTGTTTTACTTTGGTCCTTTTAGTTCGTTACTCTCCCCCCGGATGCCTGTTAAGCGCTATGTCGGGAATGTCAGTTTGCAAGTTGTGAGCAATCCATCAGGACCGCCAGCCTGCAAGATGGGTGGGGCCTGTGACATGTCTGCTGGTATGACTGTCACCACAACCGTGCCAGCCTGGATAAACCTCTGGGCAGGGACACGGGAAGACCTCTCCTGTCTTCGCCACTTAACTAACTCACGTAACTTCTACCAGGGAATCCTGCCTGGGAAATCATAGTCAGAAAATTCTCTTACTCTCCCGCCATGAACCATTTTACATCCCGATAACCTCAAAAGGCTTAGGGGAGTTTGAATAGATGGTTCTACGAGAGGATTCCAATTTAGAAGTTTTCTTTAATCTTCTCTGCTATGGGATCTGCAAGACGTATGTGCTAATAATAGTTTTTGATTTACTCCGTATTGTTGAACTTCATTATTTTTACTAACTCAACCAAATTTATAACATACTCTTGAAACTTTTATGTTGAAGTATAACATTCGTATAAAAAAAACTGCACAGATGTTAAATGTGGTGCAAAATGGATTTTCACTAAAATGAGGAGACCTGTATAACCACAAACGTGCAGGTCCAGAAAGTGACCAGTCCGTCAGAAGCCCACCCATGTTCCTCCTTCCTGGCACTAGCCTTCAAAAAGAAAGAAAGAAGAAAAGAAAAGCAAAAAAGAAAGAAAACTAAGCTATTCTTCTGACTTCTAACACCATGCTATTATAGTGGACCCTTGAACAATGCGGGGATTAGGGAATTGACCACCTGCACAGTTGAAAATTCATGTATAACTGTTGACACCTCTGGAAACTTAACTACTACTATATAACTACTACTATAGCCTACTGTTGACAGAAGCCTTACCAATAACATAAAGTTATTTAACACCTATTTTGTATATATTATATAATGCATTATTATAATAATGAAGTTTTCTCTAACTTCAGAGGAAAAATGTTATTAAGAAAATTATAAAGAAAATACATTTACAGTACTATTGTGTATTCATTGAAGAAAATCTGTGTGTGAATGGACCCCTGTGGTTCAAACCTGTTGTTCAAGGGTCAACTATATTTTTGCTTGTTTTTATTTTTTTTATTTTTAAATTAAAAAAAGATTTTTTAAAATTTATTTCAGAGAGAGAGCAAGTGGAGGTAAGGGGCAGAGGGAGAGGGAGAAGCAGACTCCCTTCTGAGCGGGGACGGGGCTTGATCCCAGAACCAGAGGATCATGACCTTAGCTGAAGGCAGGTGCTTAACTGACTGAGCCACCCAAGCACCCGATTTCGCTTGTTTTAAAATTATACTTACTGAAGGATCTCATTATTTTAAAGTATATACTAAAGTGGTGGTGTTTAATAGAAGCGCCTAGAACAGGAGCCTCCCAGGTGGTGGGCGAGGGCTGCCTTCATGCCACAGGGGGCAGGGACTCAGGCGCTAGCCTTGGCTGGTGGGGACGAGCAGGCTGCAGCCACCCGTGTCCACTGTGTCCACTGTGTCCTGTGCTAGACAAATAGTATAGTATTTTCCGTGTTTGGTGGGATATGAGGAAGATTGGAAAGCAATGGAGGCCTATTTTCATCAATTAATTAAATAGGAAGCATTATTAGTTGTAGATAAATAAGCTTTTTTAAAGTGTTCAAGGGTGTTTGAAAGCAATTCCATCAAGTATTAAAAATACTGTGCCTATTTTTAATGAAGAAAACCTTTCTATGAAGAAAACTATTGCTAAGACCCTTCTTCCTCAAAGTTCTTCTTCTTCTTCTTTTTTTGGGGGTGGGTGTAGAGAGAAGGCACGTGCACGGGTGGTGTGGGAGGGGTAAAGGGAGAGGGAGAGAGAGAATCTTAAGCAGGCTCTACACTCAGTGTGGAGTCCAACGTGGGGTTTGATCTCACAATCCTGAGATCATGACCTGAGCCAAAATCAAGAATCAGATGCTTAACTAGCTGAGCCACCTGGGCGCCCTTTTCTAAAGTTCTTTTTAACGATTGGAGTTAATACATACTTGTAAAGAATACAAATGGTACAAAAACATTCCAAAATGAAAAGTGCAAAGACCACCTTCATCTGGTAATGTCTTATGTTTCTGATGTAGTTTTCTAGATATGGTCTGTACATATGCAAGTGTTCTTTCCCTGTATCTTTCACCTAGAAGTAAACCTTGACTATCTTTTCATGTTGCTATATGATTTACCTCCTTTATTTTAAGAGTGACATAGAATTCTCTCACAACAATATACCATGATTTACTTAATTGGTGCCCTAATGACAGATATTTGGATAGTTCCAATTTTGGTTTTTATAAATAGTTTGCTATAAAGTCTTTGTATCCAAATTTTAATGTATGTGTGTAAAATATATCTGTAGGATAAATCCCAGAAATAGAGTTTTGGGTCAGAGATAAATGAAGTTTATATCTTTAAAAAGATATTGTAAAATTAATTTCCAAAAGATTGTACTAACTTACTTCCTTTTAAGTGTTTAGAGTATGATTTTCCACACATTTACTAATAATGAATATCACTGAGATTTTTTATCTCTGCTGATATTATAGGTTAAAAGTGATAATCTGTTCTTGTTTGCACTTTTTAAATAATGAATAACTTTTCACAAATTTATTGACTATTTTACTGTTACTTTCCAAGTTGCATCATTTACCCATTTTTAATTGGGTCGTTTTTTTTCTTATTGATTTGTGAGAATTCTTTGCATATTCAGAAACCAAACCTTTGTCATTTATATTACACTTATTTTTCCTCAGTTTGTTGGTTTCTATATTACTTTGTTTACAGTATTTAAAAAAAATCATTCCAAATATTTAAAAACCTCTACTTAGCCAAATATGACTGTCTTTTCTTTAATGGTTTTGGTGTTTTATGTCTTGCTTTGAAAATCCTTCCACACTCTAATATTATAAAAATCTTTACCTATATTTTTATTTTGCTCTACTACTTTTATAGTGTGTTTTTTTAAATTAAACTTTTTTTGATTAAGTGGAATTTATTTTGGTACCAAAAGCCAGGTTGGGATTTGTTTTTTATTTATTTTTTATTTTTTTCTTTTTTCAAATGTCTCAGTTTACTGATTAATTCATCTTTTTTACAGATCTGATATGCTATTTGTGTTATAAACAAAACCCCCATGTGTACGTGGGTCTATTTCTATATTCCATATTGTTCTATTAAAAAAATCCATTTCTGAATCAATCATATTCAGGAAAATTTAGAAATAGTATAAAGGAATTGGTTTATGGTAGCTGAACAGCATAAGGCTGTTACGAACCTGAACATCCAGGGCTACAAGCTGAAACGAGTTAATTGATTTGCTCATTCAACAGATATTTATGCCGCTCTTTTTAACACTATTAGCCACTACTAACATGCAAGATTTTGTTGGGTGCTAAGTGTATGGTGAGTTTTGATTGTTTATGACAATGTACATCTCACTGAGAAGAGTAATCTGGAACACTGTGTATGTTGAATTCATTTGGTGGTTACTGGAAGATACTTCAATGAGTGAAAAATTTAGGGTAGCTAAATGGAAAGAGTGCTGTTGGGAGCTGAGTCTTAGCTGGGGTGGGCCTGGCTCTGAAGTGTGGTGGCCCATGTGTTTGGATCGGTGGCAGAAAAATAAGCAAGCAGAGTGATGAGTTGCACTTTCCACCATCTACAGCCCTTGGGTATTTTCCATGGTGTAAATCTTTATTTTTTTCCACTTCAGAGTGAGCAGGATTCCTTCCATTGGAGTTAGTCCAGAAAGTGCTATGTCAGTGGGAATTTTGAGTCTAAGAGTTGGGGATAAAATGAACTTAACATGTAACACAGTCCACTTAAAAGGGTCTTCGATCTTTCTTCATCTCCCCCAAATAGTGAGCGGTGCTGGGGTCTTTAGGACACCAGGTTTCTGATGCACGTCATGTGCGGACTATAGGGGATATGCTCTGGTGGATGAAACGATGACCCCACACCGCAGTGAGGTCCAGTGCTGCTTGTGGCGACTCACACCGGGGATAGGTGGCTTCCGGGAAGAAGACACTTTCTATGCCCAGAGCTGTCCCATTCTTCAGTATCAATAGCCATTCTAGGAGCACAGTTTCTCCTTTATTCTGATTACTAGGTTAGCTTAGAATTTTGATTCCCACTGTATGCCTACAGTTCCAGCCAAACCCCAAGCCCTGTCCCATCTTCCTGGGCTGTCATTATCTCCAGAAGTCAGCCCAAAGTGGGTGTGGCCAGAACTCCTGGGACGGTAGATGGTGGTGGGCTCCCAGCTCTCTGCCTCTCTTTGTTGTTCCATTGGTCAGATCCAGGTACCCTCTGGCACAACTCCCAGACCTTCAGCAGCTGGCCTCTCCATTAGTCTTTAGACTCTGGCCCACCCTCCCTCCCAGACTGAGAGAGCCTCCGAATGGTCTTCTGGTGTTCATCCAGGTAAATTAGGTCCCTGAAGTTGGAGGTGGCAGCTATCAGGAAGAAGCAACTAGAGAAGCACTCCCCCCGCCCCCCGGTGGGGAGGGGTGGTTGGTAAAGTGAAGTTACTATTTTAAAAAATTATATAAATTATTTAAAAACAGGTTTCTGTTTCTTATACTTAGGCACAAAAATAGGTGAATTCTGCTGATGTGTGTCTAATTTTCCCTGAGAAGAGAGGGGTGTATGAAAATGTAGAGGGGAAGGAGTGCATTCTATTTTATGGAGAGGATTGCTGTGTAGCCGGGGACCTGTTCCTGTTCCATGGGACTAAAGACGGGGGAAGGAGGAAGGGATAAGACAAGGTGAAGCACTCGGACCTCTCAGACCCGTTGTAGAAAGTAAATACAGATGACCCTCGAACAACACGGGTTTGAACTACATGCTTTCACTTATACGTGGGTTGTTTTTTTTTTTTTTTTTCAGTAAATACAGTACTGTAGAAATGATTTTCTTTTTAAAGATTTTATTTATTTATTTGACAGAGATCACAAGTAGGCAGAGAGGCAGACAGAGAGAGGGGGAAGCAGGCTCCCCGCTGAGCAGAGACCCCCAATGCGGGGCTCGATCCCGGGACCCTGGGATCATGACCTGAGCCGAAGGCAGAGGCTTTAACCCACTGAGCCACCCAGGTGCCCCAGAAACGATTTTCCTTCTGATTTTCTTAACCTTTTCTTTTCTCTTGCTTACTTTATTGTAAGAATGTAGGTTGTAATATACATAACATACAAAACACGTGTTAATCCATGGTTTGTGTCATCAGTAAGGCTTCCGGTCATTAGTAGGCTATTAGTTAAGTTTGGGGGGGAGTCAGAAGTTATATGCAGATTTTCACCTGGGCAGGGGATCGGCACCCCTAACCTCTGGTTTGTTCAAGGGTCAACTGTCGGTATCTATCCAACCACCCACGCTGGGCACTGGGCAGACTCCCTGTACCATCTTACCCCAATCCAGTAAGGTGCATCTCTTATTAGCATCATTGTGCAGATGAAATGGAAGCCCAAAGAAGTTACCAACTTGCTTCGGGCCATTTGGTCAGTTAGCAGCAGGACTGATGTTCACCTCCAGGCCACTCCAGAAAGTGCTGTTGAATCACCATGCTAACTGCCTCCCGTAAAGGGGCAGGATGAGGTGACCTATGCTGGGAGTGTGGTCAAACTTTGCTACGTACACTGCGATTAAGCTCCGCATTGGCTTCAAAGATGACAGGAACCAAGGCTGATCCACGGCCAGGTTTGGTTATTGACGTGCTTGTCCTCAGGGAGGAAGGGGGAAGCCCACATCTCTGGACCAGCGGTTTTAGCTGAGGGGTTGTGTCTACTCCCAAGTCTGCAGTTTTGTGCAGCATGGAGCCTATCTCTACGAAGGTGATTTGGTGGTGACATTTGAAGAATGGCTGAAAGGATTTTTCTTTGTCTCAGGAGGTGTTGAAACAGAGCTGGGAGACCAGACGTGGGGGCGCAGACATGCTCACTAGGTATTTTCAGAGGCTCAGGAAAGCATTTTGCACAGGCACATTTCTGGTTGCTGGTGGAAGACGAAGACCATGGTTCTGGGCTGGGACATGTCTGCCAGGAACCTTGAGTAGCTGCTGAGGAAGGAGAGGCCCTGGCCCTCACTCATCCTTTCGGCCTTAAGTGGAAGTCGTTGCCTGCGTTCCCCATGCTGCCCTCATAGACAATTAGGCCACTGCGTATTGAAATGAGACATTGAAAGTGTTCTGCAGCATTCTTTTTTAAACTGCATACACTTGTTCAAGTTTGTTGAAAAGAATAGTTCGAAATAGCTGGATCTTTTATGAGAGCCAGTTTAAGTGTAAGTGTGTGAGACTGGAAAGACAAATCAGTAAGGGTCCGACGAAATGCTCGTGTACAGCGATCCCACAGGCCCCCACCTGCTGCAGTGAGGGACTGGGGTTGGGGCGTTCGCTTTGCAGTTCGGTTGCTGAGATCTATTGGGAGAGTACCTTTATTTTTTTGCTGAGGTACTCTCTTCTGTAAAGGAGTGGGGAAATGGAGTCATAGTGAGCTGGGATGTGTGTTACTTCGCGCTAAGGTGGAACCCCACGCGGCCCCACTCAGTTTCCCATTCGCGTGTGAACTCCCGCTGGTCAGCGGTGACATTGCGCATATACGACGTGTCATTGCTCTTGAAGTCGACGGGCCTCAGCTTAGCTGGAATGTCCAAGCTTTCGTTGCCTCCAGTCCTCAGGTATCATGGGACGGGAGACTTCGTTGGCTTAGTTTCCAGATCACATACAGAGAACATTTCTCAGAACACGTCCCCGAAAGGTGTCCGAGCCAAGAATTGCTTCTCCCTTGGCACTGAACAGTTATTTTCTGGAGGTGGGTGCCGCAGCAGGTCTGAGGTGTACAAACCACGAAATTTGACCAAAGGAATGTGGTAGACCTTGGTCTTTTACTTTAGGCAACTCCTCTTGGCATTGATTCCCCAGGGAAGCTGTTCCTGCCTTCCCAGCAGAGGCTCAGAAGGCAGGTACCTCTGCGCTCCCCCATGCCCCCAACACCAGCACGGGCACATGACCTCGTCCGACCAATCAGAGGCATGTGTCCTGGCCTCTGCCCGGGGGCTGGACCCCGGGAGCTGGACCCCGGGAGCTGGGATGGGGGAGGATGTGTTGCCTGGGAATGGCAGTAACCCCAGCAGGCAGGCCACGGGGAACCGTGTCCAGCAGACTTGCTTTGCCAGCCTGACATCGTGGGGTGATTTTGGCTCGCACCAAAGTCTGTTCCCCAGCTGGGGTCTCCAGTTTCTGAAAACCCCACTGAGTTAAGCAGCATTATGGTTCCTCACCCATACTGGTGTCCTTCAGGTGCGGAGGCTTCAACGAACCAGACTCCTCAGTTCATATCACATTGTTATCCCAGACCCACGTACAGCCTTTCTTATATTTTAGCTCTAATTAATTTGTTCTTTTTTACTCCACTCCAGGCCCTCCATGGAGCTCTGACCATTTTGTTATGTTCATTGTGTGTCTTTTCATTTCTCTGCTAGAATTTTTTCATGTAAATTTCCTTTCTGCTTAAAGACACCACTTCAGCCTCCAACACTAACTTTAGGGTGTGGTGATTTTGTCAGGCCAGGTGGGAAATGTGACCATGGGCTTGAAGAGGTGCAATCAGCAGCAATTCAGGTCGGCAGTGGGGAAGAGTGGAGGAGTGAGTCCTATTAAGTGAAGGAAGTTCCTGAGGAGCAGGAGGAAAGGCGAGGCAGGGTGGGGGTGGAGAAAGGATCCCAGATAAGAAAGACCAAGGAGGTCCAGAGAATCATCCCTATGGAAGGCTTAACCACATAACACCTCAACCTGGTCTTGGTTCCCATCCGGCTCTGTGGGCCCAGCCGCCCGTGTAGGGATAAGGGATTGGCCAGGTGAAGACGTATAGGGCCTGGAGGCCACATAGCCCTTGCAGGGCTGGCTTGGGAGACTGGTGCAGAAGAGACGGTGACCACGGCCAGGGGATGACAGAGTCTTAAGTCAGAAGGGGCACTGGGAGGCTGTCCTTGGCTCTGGCCACCAGAAGCTTCCAGAGGTGGCCACCTTTGGCTCTAGGACCAAATCACTGTATCCATGAGCCTCCGGAAGGGAAAGACTCACCAGATGATCAAAAGCCTGTCTCTTAAGGAGAACTCTCCTACACTGTTGGTGGGAATGCAAGCTGGTGCAACCACTCTGGAAAACAGTGTGGATGTTCCCCAAGAAATTGAAAATAGAGCTACCCTATGACCCAGCAATTGCACTACAGGGTATTTACCCTGAAGATACAAATGTAGTGATCTGAAGGGGCACATGCACCTGGATGTTTATAGCAGCAATGTCCACAATAGCCAAACTATGGAAAGAACCTAGATGTCCATCAACAGATGAATGGATAAAGCAGATGTGATATATATATATATGTATATATATATATATATCATGGAATACAATGCAGCCATCAAAAAGTGAAATCTTGCCATTTGCAACAACATGGATAAAACTAGAGGGTATTATGCTAAGCGAAATAAGTCAATTAGAGAAAGACAATTATCATATGATCTCCCTGATATGAGGAATTTGAGAGACAGGGCGGGGGCTTGTCATGGGAAGGGAGGGGAAAAAAATGAAATAAGATGGGACCGGGGAGGGAGACAAACCATAAGACTCTTAATCTCAGGAAACAAACTGAGAGTTGCTGGAGGGGAGGGGTGTGGGAGGGATGGGGAGGTTGGGTGATGGACATCGGGGAGTATATGTGCTATGGTGAGTACTGTGTATTATGTTACTGATGATTCACAGACCTGTAACCCTGAAGCAAATAATACATTAGATGTTAATTAAAAAACAAACAAACAAACAAAGCCCATCTCTTTTACCTCAACATTGTGTGCTAGATGTGTTGTATGTGATTTTATTCCATCAACATGTATTTCTTCTTTTAAAAAAGAGTGGTTTGTTTTCCTCACTCTTAACCATCTTGATGTAGAAAGTTAATACCTTCTTTGTCATTATTAAAACATTTAATTTTTATTCTAGATTGTAAACCTAGAACTTACGCTCTAGAAGTGTGCTCTCCACTGCTGTTACTGATCTTTTAATATGGGTCATTTCTCCCTGTACAGGATCAGAGCTGCCCAGGGCCTCCTCATAGGTGACATTCAGGACCCTGGAGACTGTGTGGAGGGGCCTTCTTTGTTACTGAGGGGTCATCCTACCCTCCCGCTTCCCTCTTGTTCATTTGTTGACTGGTAGAGCTGACATTTCCCCCGTCCATGAGTTTGTATTTGTTCACTTATAAATTTCTTGACGGCTCAGAACATCAGAACAGTGGCATTCATCCTGGGAATTTTTTTTATAAATACTTGTTGTTTGTGTTAATGTGATATCCCACATCTGAAGCCAATTCGGGAAATGTTTGTTAATAATTAGATTTGCCAAAGACAGGGGAAGTCCTAAGTGGGTTACGCTTTTAGCGTCTAAAAGGCTTCAGACCATGGTGGTAATTAACTTGCTTTCAAATTGTATGTAATTTGTTTTAGAATACACTGATTTATTTTGAAAGCACAATACTTTTTTTATTGTCCCTAACTTTCCAAGTTTTCTCCTAACGCTAGGAAGGTTTTAGGGGCAGCATTTTGAATTACTGTTGCATGAAAGTGTGCAAGGGCTCGTTATTTTTGTTTTAAATCTGTGATATCTCTAGCCCACTCTTTCAAATATCTATTGAAATTTAGTACTTTATATTCCTTATAAATATTTTATGTCCCAGTGGTGAGAATGGATCAATGGATTTATGTACCTAACAGGTTCAGTTAATTAGTTTTGAATAGTGTGCCAAGGTGACACTCTCAGTTTTATGACTTTCCATGGATGATGGATCTGCTACTGTGACAAGGTCAAGCACATGAAAATCCCAATCAAATGCCATAGAAAGCACAGTTCCATATGTCAGTTTAATTCTGTAGTCGTCTTTTTGTCAGCGATTCCATATGTTTCAATTTAAGATTAGCCTCAGTCATGCTTTTGAAGCAGGTAATATACGTAATGTCATATAATTCCTTATACGATATAATATGAATAGATCCAAAGTGTTTCACAAAGGGAAAGCAGCAGCATCCTCTAGATACTGAATTAGAGATACTCTACCACCCCCTCAGTCTCTACTACAACCTAAATAGCTTGGTATGGGGTGGCTACATAATGCTGTTAATTGTGTGTTACTTCTAATGAGCAGACATATGTCATCGTCTACCATAGCTCTTCACCAGGAATGTAATGGCCAAAGTGATTTGCTTGTGTTTATTATTCTAGTCATGGGATAGTAGCAGGTGTCACAGCAAATCAGTCTTGGATTGGTAATAGGTGGTCACGAAGGCAGAAAATGGCAGGCTGGAACACATGGACCCATACCTATTATATAATCTCAATGGCCGGTTATGCTGGGAGGGCCTGAAATATTACATTGCAGAAAGCATACAAGCCAGGGTCTCTAAATAGCTGAGTCAGAGGGTTCTACCAGATACTCTACTCTCTTCCGCTTCTTTTAAAAGCTCTTATTACTGAATGGTCTTAAGAAGAGTTTTGTCTATCCTGATGTCTTGTCTGTCCAACAAGACGGGATTACCAACAACCTGGTCCCGGCAGGCAGTCAGCCTGCCGGCATTGCAGTGATGCTCACTGCCGTGGCAACAACACCTGGCCTTCCTCGGGTGTAAGCAGATGCAGCTGCTGAAGAAGAAGGGCAGTCCAGCAGACCAGTGAACATGGCCTTGGTTTGAATGATGTCACACCAGCCTGGGCCATTGGGAAGCCATGGTGGCCCCCTGCCCCATGGCTAAATACGGGTGGGAGACATTTTCCAAGTAAGGACATTGGGAAGACTATGGGTTTAAAGAAGTGGATTGTGATATCAGTGTAGTGTCATACTATACAAATCAATCTCATAAATTAGGATTTAGAATTTGTGAGAATTGAGACCCAGGGCACAGGATGAATTTGTCTTGTATCCCTTCTGAAGAAGTGGGGTGCAAAGCAAATGAATAGGTTCAACAAGCTGTAAGGATAGTTCTTAGCCTCTTCAGGCTAAGAACTTAGCCTCATCTTTTTAAGTTTCTTAGATGAGCTGCGTTGATTAGGACCTGGGCGAAGTTGCTGAATCAAGAGACTTCAATATGTAGCGACTGAGGCAGGATGGAAATCATTTCTTTCTTCTCTGTTAGTCCTGGTAGAAGGTTCAGGGTGGTTTTGGTGGCTTACAAGGTCAACATGTTGTCTCTGCTTCCATCCTGTTGGCTGGAACCGAGACCCATGGCTGCTTCTACCAGCAAGGATGACCGAGTACCCAGCTGAAACTCAGGGTTCTGTGTCTAACAGATGAGGGGAGAGTGGGGGTCATGGAGTCCCCACAGGTTCCTCCTTCAACACCTCTTACGTTCCTACCAGGTTCTTGCCACAATACGAATTCAAAGAATACGAGTTCAGGCCTTGACTGGAACTTTGAATTGATTCTTCTCTCAGATTTTGGACTTGAAAGAGAGAGAAGCAAGATGGGGTCGTGGAAGAGCAGATAGTTCCAATGAGACCCACCAACCGAATCCTGACTCTGTCACTTGCTTTTGACCTTACGTTGTGCTGTTGAGCCTCTCTGGGACTCAGATCTCTCACTGTAGAACTTGGCCAACGATGTCTACCTCACAGAGCTGTTGTGATAACAGAAGTAAAATGAGAACATCCAGGAACACGTCTGTCATGTGCTGAGTTCCCAGTAAAAGTTAGTTCATCTAGAATTACAGATGTTACCAACTTCCCGAATGCTTCTAGATGAACGAGTTGGTTTGCTCAGAGACTTAATTTAATTTGCATTATTGCACAAGGATTACATCACTTTACAGGAAAGGTATTTTTACTCTTCCAAATGCAAATTTTAAAGTTCTGTTGATGGGCTGGTATTCACCCAGAGGCAACTAATGGCACCAACACACATCTTCTTTGGGTCCTGTCACACCAGTGCTACAAGTGTATCAATATATAGCATAAAACAGAAGAGCAGATTTCCTTGGGGAATGATGTGTGACATTGCCTCACAGGGATCTGAGGGGCAGCTCGTGGCCTCAGATGAGGCTTTGAGGCCACCAGAGCGCTCACACAGAGCAGGATCTTCGTGGACTCTAGCCTGTGGTCCCGGGCAGGCCCCTGGCAGGTGCTGCTTCGAGGAGGTGAGAGTCTGTTGGAGCACTGTGCACGGTGAAGCGTGAGAGGTGGTTAATGGCCCCCTTGGGATGTGGCTCCAGAACCGGGTGCCAGCGCTAAGTGACAGAGACCATCACAAGAACTGAAGCGGTAGAGTCTGAATTTATGGGGCTTTCCTGGTGTTAAAAAAGAGATGACAGGCCCACAATGGAGGCACTTGTGTTAAACCTAGGTCAGCAAACTAAGACCTCATACCCAATCTCCTGGAAGTTTCAGCCTCTGAAACAGGACTTTTAGCCTCTAAGCGGACAATCTGGAGATATCTGGTCAGCACTCGTGAGGTCATCCACTTGTGACACCCCTTTGGTCCTCAACAGGAAGGTGACCTTTCCTGAAACAACCCACACTTTTCTAGAAACTTCCTTTTTCTGCCCTCCTCTGCCTATGAAACCCTCTCATTTTGTACACCTCTTTGGAGCTCCTCTCTATCTGCTGGACGGGCTGCTGTCTGATTCATCAGTTGTTGAGTAAAGCCAGTAAGATCTTTAAAATTCACTCAGTTGAGGTTTTTGTTTTGTTTAGCACTGTGAATGGCCATTAATTTGTCCAGAGGGTTCTCCTTTCCCTGCCCTGTGAAGCAGCCCAGCAGGGATGCACGGCCTCCCAGGCAGGCCACGAGAAGCCACACTTCTCCGCATCACTACTGTCCGTGTGTGTGCCGGCACGCCTCCCCAGCCGGAGTGCTCACCTGTATGTGCACAGACAGCTCTCCGGAGGGTTTTGAGGGCATCCCGTGAGCCGCGCCTCCCGGCCTGGGAGTCTTACAGCTACAGGGCAGGCAGGCTCTCACCGTCTGCCTCACGGAGCGCTGGCAGCCCCTGCTGGGAAGTGGCAGGAGCCTCTTAGCTCCTCTGTGTGGCAGCTTTCCATAGGAACCCTGAGATCGCCATCTTGGGGGGTGTGGGTTGTATTTGGAAGCACTCACCTTGCTTTTGCCCATGGCTCCTTTGTCTTTTATGAAGGGAACCTATCCCTCGGTCAGTGCCCACAGGCCTCCTGACACTCCAGGGGTCCTTGGGACAGGCCAGGAAAGGGAGTCAGTGGCTTCCAGGCCTGGGGTGTCCTGGGGCCTCCAGCTTGCTGCCCTCTTTCCCGTCCAGAGCTGACCTCAGAACTCACCCAACAGCCAACTGTTGGTCACAGAGTTGACCCCCTTGCTGAGCACCTGGCGGAGCCAGAGCGTCGGCAGGCTCTTGGAGCGGGGAGACACAGGCCGACGATGGGGAATTAGAAGTTCGAGTTAAGGTGGTCTTTCCAAAAGAGGAATTTGGATAGGATTGGGAAGAATCACGATATCATGATACCACACTGCAGGATTGGTAGCAAAGGCAAGACCAAGACAGCGTTTTTGAGGGGTTCAAAGAGTCCCGAGGAGGCGGGTTGCGAACCGTTTGTTGCTGTGTCCCACTGAAGAGTCCACAGGCCTTCTGGGAAGTTCCTGTGGGAACAATCATCCCATTTGTCTGGGCGGGAAGGGTAAAGAAATGCTAATGTGGTGGAGTTACAGCCAAGTCCTGTTGAACTAGCCTGGAGGGGGCAAGTGTACCCGGTGAGGACATTCATTCTCAGTGTTTTCTTCACAGCCTTTTGTCTTCTAATAAAAGATATGTTTTTATTCATAAACGTAGATGGGATAAATGACTATTTCTAAAGTTCTTGCAAACACGCCCTGGCACGCTTACCAGCACAATGAGGACCTATGACAGCGCTTTAATAATTCAGCCCCCAGACCTCCTTTTGGTACAGTTTTGTTTGAAATCATTTATTTTCCTTGATTTTGTGATTTTTTTTTTTTTCAGTTCTGTGTGGTAAGTTTCCCTATGCAGGCATTACCGGCATTTGAGGAGAAGGCCTAACAGATGGGCAAATAACGTATGTGCTTGAAAATAGGCTTGAAAGCTATAAAACGATTGTTACTGAAAATCAACAGGATATATGTAAACATCTGAATTATCCATCTTGCTTACCTGACCATGAAGTATTGCCTTCAGTTACCATAAAACCTGAATGCTTACATAGTGCGTATCTGAAAAGTATTTGAAACTTAGGGATTATTTTCTTGATGTCTAGGAGTGCTGGTTCATCCAGGGGCCAATGATTGGTTTAAGGATTGATACCCACCCCATCTTTACCCCAACTTACAGATGGTTGTGGAGTTGGATCCTGGGTGGGAAAAGTCCCTGGTTTTCACTGCCCATGTGTGTGCCCTGCCGCTGGGCTCCAGGGCACCTCCCTTCCGGGCACCCGTGCAGGACCTGTTTGGTTAGTCATCCCTGACACGCTCTGAGTCCCCACAGCGCCCCAGGAAGCAGTGTCAGCCATTGTGTCACCGACCCAACGTGAGCCCGCTCCCGGTGAGTCAGAAACTGCACCAGGCTGAGTGTCACACAAAGAAAAACTTAATTTGCAGCATATAAGGAGATCACAGGGAATGGTGTCTAAAGGTGTGACTCCCTGAGAGAGGGCACATGGGTTCCTTCGGTTTAGGGTTCGGATGAATATTTAGATAAGGAAGCCTTGGATGGTATGTAGAGGTGGGCTTTAAGGTTGCTCACGGGCTTTAAGGAAACGTGCTTATACCTGTACTGTATGCACGTAAGTGAGGCTGGTGTTCCTCCTTGGGTGGAGATTTTCGTATTAGACTAAAGGAAAGGCAACTGTGGGTTGTTCCAGGGGTCACTCCAGCTGCATGGGCGGCAGTCAGGAGTTTTAGCTCAGGATCTGGGTGGTGTGGGCAGACACTATCACTTGAGGGGTGTGTCGCTTTCCATTTTCCTGAGTTAAGAGGTAAACCAGAAAAAAGAGCTTAAGAAAAAGTGTAAGACCATGAGTTTCGAGTACGGGCAGGTGGGCTGTAGAAGTCGGGTCTTGGGGCCTGGTTGGTGACAGCTGCCCCACCAGGTGTGGCCATCTTGCCGTCCAAATTGGGTTTTTTGGTCTTGTGCTCAGGGCCTTTGGGGCCTCTCCCTTGGAGGTGTGAGTCTTCGTTTGCAGAGAGATCGGGATGGTGGCCCATGGATTCTCCACTGTGGACTCGTGTGGTCTGGGGTGGTCAATGCCTTCGGGGAAGCAGGCTTACTTCCTTGGCAGTGCCTGGGGCTCTCTGTGCTGCCTCCCCCACTCCCAACAACACTGCAGGTGTGGGGCCTCATGGTACCTGGGCCCATTAAGCTTTTTTTCAGTTCAGTTCTCATTTTTGTTCCACGGTGGAGTTGGCTCTGCTCGTTCCTTTTCTCATTCACACCTTTAATTTTTCTCTTTTTATTTTCTGTGTCCTATTGTGAGGATAGTTGGCATAAGCAGGAAAGATTACCGGGTGTTTCCTCCAGTGGAAAACTGTCTTGTGTAGAGAGCACCCTTCCAAGGTATCTGATTCTGGCCTTTTCCTTGCCTTTGATATGTTTTACAGCTCTATAAGTTGTAGGTAACTGGTAGCAAGGCTAAATAGTTACTGTCTATAGACATGGAAAAAAGCTTTTTGTGTGGTTAAAATGACTATCCCTCCCCATTATGAAGAAAGGCCAGTTTGTCATCTGTCTGTAAATTTGTTTCAACCATTAATTCAGTCATTCCTTTAATCTATATAAATTTGTGCTTCTCTGACTTCTCCTTTGAACTGATTGTAATATTTTACTAACACCCTCATTAATGATGAGGTCAATTAAATCTTTAACATATGTTTATTTTGTATCTTATGAGGGTCATGGTTTTACCTTTGGTAATTATTGTTTAACATAACATTTTATGGTCTCTATTAAAAATAATAAAGGTGTTGTGCTTCTTTTAACCAGTGACAGGAATGGACCCTAGTAAGAGGAACTTGGATCCAAAAAGTAGAAGAACTAACTAATCCTAAGGGGTTCAAAACATTGGAAGGTTTTCCCTCTAATATTGTAAAAATGAGTATAGACTCATAAACAATCAATGGGTTAAAGAAGAAACGATAATGGGATTTAGAAAACAATTTGAGATGAATTAAAATGAAAATAGCACAGTCAAATTAGGGGATGTTGTAAAAGCAGTGCTCAGAGGGAAATTTATAGCTTTTTATTTATTTTTTTTATTTTTTAATTTATTTGACAGACAGATCACAAGCAGGCAGAGAGGCAGGCAGAGAGAGACAGGAGGAGGCAGGCTCCCCGCCAAGCAGAGAGCCCGATGCGGGGCTCGATCCCAGGACCCCGAGACCATGACCCGAGCCGAAGGCAGAGGCTTTAACCACCGAGCCACCCAGGCGCCTCGGAAATTTATAGCTTTAAAAGCAAGGATTAAAAAGACTTTAAATCAATAACCTAACTTAAATGGAACAGAGATTAGAAAAATCAGAGGGAAAAATAATGAAACCAAAAGTTGGTTGTTTTTTTTTTTTTTAAGATATTTTATTTATTTATTTATTTGAAAGAGAAAGCGAGAGAGTGAGCCTGAGTGGGGGGAGGGGCAGCAGGAGAGGGAGATAAGAAAAATCTCTAGCAGACTCTGTACCCAGTGTGGATTCCAATGTGGGGCTTGATCTCAGAACCCTGAGATCATGACCTGAGCTAAAATCAGGAGTCTTACAGTTAACCAGGTGAGCCATCCAGGCGCCCCCCCAAAAGTTGGTTCTTCGAAGATCCACAAAATTGACGAACCTTTAGCTAGATTGCTAAGAAAAATAGAGGAACAAATAACTGAATTAAGAATGTAAGTGAGGATGTTACTGCAGACCTCGTAGAAATGAAAAGAAGTATGGGAAGATACCAGGAGCAGTTGTATGCCCCACAATTAGATTAAATGGATCAATTCCTAAAAATCTATCTACATACTGCCAAAACTGTCCCCCTGAAAAATAGAAAATCTGAACAGATCTACAACCAGAGATTGAATCAGTCATTAAAAAGTTCAGGACCAGATGGCCTTATTGGTGAATTCTATTAAACATTTAAAGAATAGCATCAGTCTTGGGCCGCCTGAGTGGCTCAGTCATTAATCGTCTCCCTTCCACTTGGGTCATGATCGCAGGGTCCTGGGATCCAGCCCTGCATGTGACTTCCTGCCCAGCGGGAAGCCTGCTTCTCCTTCTCCCACTCTTCCTGCTTGCATTCCCTCTCTCACTGTCTCTCTCTGTCAAATAAATAAATAAAACCTTAAAAAAAAAATAACATCAATCTCTCTCAAACTCTTAGAAAAAAATAGAAAAGAAGGGATACTTTCTCTCTCATTTTATGAGGCTATCATTGCCCTGATACCAAGGTCAAGATAAGAAAACAACTGACCAAGATTCCTTATGATACCGATGCAGAAATCCTCAACAAAATACTAGCAAATGGAATTCAGCAGCATATTAAAAGGATTATCCCCCATAACCAAATGGGATTTATCCCAGGAGTGCAAGCAGTTCCACAGAAGTTCAATGAATGTACTACGCCATATGAAGAAAATGAAGAAATAAAACCCACATGAGCATCTCAATCAGAAAAAGTATTTGACAAATTTCAGCACCATTTCACAATAAAAACATAAAAAAATTGAGAAATAGAAAGAAATACCTCCACATGATAAAAGGCATTATGAAAAACCCACCATTTTCAGTGGTGAAAGACTGAAAGCTTTCCTTTTGAAGACAAGGAGGCAAGGATGCTTACTTTTGCGCCTGTGCTAGAAGTTCTAGTCAGAGCAATTAGGCAAGTTGAAAAGATACCCAGATTGAAAAGGAAGAAGTAAAACTATCTGTTTGCAGATGATCATAGATATAAAAAATGTCAAAGAATACACACACACACACATACACACACACACACACACACTGACTACAAGAGCTAAAAAATGAATTCGACAAAGTTAAATTCATAGGAATTCACAAGGTTCAAAATAAACACACAAAAATCAGTCTTGTTTCTGTATACCAGCAGTGAACAATCTGAAAAGGAAATTAACATAATGGTTTCATTTACAGTAGGATCCAAAAGAATGAAATACATAGAAACAAATTTAACCAAAGAGGTGAAAGACTTATACACTGAGAATTAAAAACTTTGCTGAAAGAAATCAAAGAAGACCTAAGTAAATATGTATATATCTATATCTATATCTATATCTCACATTTATGGACTGGAAGACTTATTATTATTTTTTAAATGTAAAGTGTTTTTGTTTTTATTTTTTATTTTTTTCATAAAGAGAAAAGTTTAACAAAGTCCGTACTTTTAAATAAATCTCTAAAAATCCATCCAATAAGATAAAAAGTTTAAAAAATCAGATTATCATCATTTGACCTTTATTCAGAATTTTATATTTTTTCTTTACGTTTTTTATTTTATTTATTTTTGTAAACTATTTTATTCATTTATTTGAGAGAGAGAGAGAGAGAGAAAGAAGGAGGTAGAGCACACAAGCAGGGGGAGTGGCAGAGAGAGAGGGGGAAGCAGGGAGCCCAATGCGGGGCTCAATCGCAGGACCCTGAGATCATGACCTGACCCAAAGGCGGTTGCTTACTGATTGGGTCACCCAGGTGCCCGTAAAGTTTTTTATTTTAATTTATTTAATTTTATTTTAATTCCAGTTAGTCAACATATGGTGTTGTGTTATATTAGTTTCAGGTGTACAACATAGTGATTTAACACTTTCATTCTAACACCATATGCTCATTAGTACCAGTGTTTCCTTTGAATTTTTGCTTTTATTTCTCTGTCTCAGGAGACATATCTAGAAAGAAGTTGCTATGGCCGATGTCAAAGAAGTTACTGCCTGTGTTCTTTTCTAGGATTTCATGTCTCACATTTAGGTCTTCAATCCATTTTGAATTTATTTTTGTGTATGGTGTAAGAAAGCGACCCAATTTCATTCTTTGGCGTTGTTGCTGTCTAATTTTCCTCTTCAACCATTTGTTGAAGAGGCCGTGGAAGACTTTCTTATTGTTAAGATGGCAATAATGCCCAAAGTGATGAACAGATTCAGTGCACTTCCTGTCAGAATTCCAATGGCTTTGTTTTTTGCAGAAATGGAAAAGCCAGTCTTTAAATTCATATGGAATTGCAAGGGGCTTCAAGTAGCTTAAAATAATCTTGAAAAAGAACAACAAAGTTGGAGGACTCACACTTCTGATTTCAAAACTCACTACAAATTATCAGTAAGCTAAACAGTGTGGTCCTGGTGTAAGGAATGTAGACCAAAGGAATAGAATTGGGATTCCAGAAATAAACCCATACATCTATGTGTTAGGGTCCGTGATCAAAGGAGCGAGACTGATACAAAGCGAAGGTCAAGCAAAGCTTTATTTCACGCCAAGCATTGAGAATCAAACCGACTGGTCGAGGCCGTCTCTTACAGAAAGAGCGACAACCCCCATCCTCATAGACTAACTTTTACAGAGCAAAGGCCATGTGGTTGAGCCTGGCCACACACAGGTGGCCAATGAGATTGTAACACATAGAGAAAGCTGCACAGTCATGCTAACTCACACACGGGTGGCTAATTGAATTACGATTCACCCCATAGTAGCTATTTGAATTAGCCTATCACCTTGGTCAGAATTGGCGCCCAAAAGGCACCCAAAAGGTGGGGCCTGCATTCTTTAGGGAGATAGTGATTGGATGTCTCCACCTGGCCTGACTTGTCCTTGCATTCTGGGCTCTGTTATCAGGGACTGTTATCAGTCCCTGTTATCAGGGACTGGTCGACCATATTTTACTGGTTTCCCCGACTTGCTTTTAAGTAAGTTCCCCTGAGGGGGCAGGGTCAGTTGAAGTTTTACTGCATAAACAACAAAATCACTGTTTAACCGAGATGGAATCGCTCTGGCTAATTAGGCCCTTACATAAGGACAATCAATTTTTGACAAGAGTGCTGAGATCATTTAATAAGAGGACAGTAGTCTCTTCAACATATTGTGCTGGGACACCTGGATAACCACTTGTTTCAATGGAACCCTGCTTCATACCATATACAGAAATTAACTCAAATTGGATCAATGACTGAAATATAAGGTCTAAACATATTAAGTTCCTAATGGAAAACAGGGTTAAATTTTCATGACTTTGGTTTTGCCGATAGATTCTTACACATGACAACAAAAGAGTAAGCAAGAAAAGAAAAAAAATGCATATGTTGGATTCCATTTAAAATAAAAAATTATGTGCATCAAAGGAAAGTAAAAGGACAACTTACAGAACAGGAAGGAGATATTTGCAAATCAGATGTCTAGTGAGGATCTAATATCCAGATATGTAAGATAGACTTATAGATCAAAAACAAAAAGACAGATAACCCAATTTAAAAACAGACAAAGGATTTGAATAAACATTTCTCCAGAGACAATACACAAATAGCCAAGAGTGCATGAAAAGATTCTTGACATCATTAGTCATTAGGAAAATGCAAATTAAAACCGCAGTGAAATACCACTTCACACCCACTAGGATGGCTGTAATTAAAAAAAAAAAAAAAAAAAAGAAAATGATAAATGTTGAGGATGTGGGGAAATTTTGGAACCTTCATATGTAGCTGGAGGAAATGTAAAATGGTACAGCTGCTGTGGAAAACAGAAGTTTGGCCATTTCTCAAAAAGTTAAACAGATCTACCATATGACCCAGAAGTTTCCCTCTGAGGTATATACACAAACAATTGAAAACAGGTACTCACACAAATATGTGTACATGAATGTTCATCACAACATCATTCACACTAGCCAAAAGGTGGAAACAACCCACGTAGTTTGGATGGATGAATGGAGAAACAAATTGTGATTATATATTAGCTTCAAAAGGGAGTGAAGGGACGCCTGGGTGGCTCAGTGGGTTAAGCCTCTGCCTTCAGCTCAGGACATGATCTTAGTGTCCTGGGATTGAGGCCCACATCGGGCTCTCTGCTCAACAAGGAGCCTGCTTCCCCCTCTTTCTCTGCCTGCCTCTCTGCCTACTTGTGATCTCTGTCTGTCAGATAAATGAAAGAAAATCTTTAAAAAAAAAAAAATAAAAAGGAGTGAAATCCTGATACACTGTGGATGAACCTGGAAAACACTATGCTAATCGAAAGAAGCAGGTCACAAAAGGTCACATATTGTATGATCCCATTTATATGAGATATTCGGAACAGGTAAATCCAGAGACAAAGATCTGTGATTGCCAGGGGCTGTGCGGAGAGGACAATGGGGGAGTAATTGCTTAATGAGCATGGGGTTATTTGGGGACGAAGAAAATAACCTTGGAACTGAACAGAGGTCATGATAGCACAATATTGTGAATTACTAATTACTACCTCAACAGCAACTACCACTGGAAAAGATGAGGGTAGATAATTTACATGTTCGATATAGTTTAAATGTGAGGAATTAGTTCCCAGGAGGAAGAGGGTTTATATTGGCAGTATTAGTATTTTCCCACCCAAACCACAAAGGACACCTCTGGCCAATGGCATTGAGATAGGAAGCACCCTCCCAGGGGTTCTCAGGATTATGTGCAATTTCCAGTGAGTTTCCTGTAATCCCACTTTACCAGCTTCGTTACAGATTACTCATGGCATATCTCACAGAGTCAAGAATCTGAGACTTAGGTGACGTTCACTTTAAATTTTGGTCATGTGAAGGTGGAGGGTGAGACAGGAGGATGGGGAGAAATGTTAGTGTAAAATGTTACGTTTATTAAGAAAATTTTAAGGAGGCCACCTGGGTGGCTCAGGTCATGATCTCGGGGTCCTGGGATTCAGTCCCGCATTGCGCTCCGTGCTTGGCATGGTGTCTGCTTCTCCCTCTGCCCGCCCCCCCACCCCGCTTGTGCACACGAGCCCTCACGCTCTCTCTCTCCTTTGCAAAAATAAATAATTAAAACATCTTAACAACAACAACAACAACAAAAGAAACGTTTAAGGAGGAGTACAAAATAGATACCCTAATCCCTCCACTGAGATTACATCTGTTCCTATTTAAAATATATACAAGGAATACTTTGTATAGAATTATGAAATTCAAGTGACACAGGAAGGTACAGGATGAAAAGGGAAGGCTTCTCTATGTTCTTGTGATTTTTAATTTTAAGATTATATTTATTTATTTGTCAGAGAGAGAGCACCAGCAGAGAAAACAGTAGGCAGAGAGAGAGGCAGACTCCCTGCTGAGCAAGGAGCCCGATATGGGATTTGATCCTAGGACCCTGGGAGCTGGGTTTTATCATCATTTACAGCTTTCATGCATTCTACTCCTTGATTGTTTTCTGTTCCCCTTTTGTCAGACTGTTTCCTGAAATGTGCACTGCTATCTCACCCTCCAGGCCATGACCTCTTGGGGGTCTGTGTTTTCTTTTCTTTTTTTTTTTTTTTTGAAAGATTTTGTTTATTTATTTGACGGAGAGCAATCACAAGTAGGCAGAGAGACAGGCAGTGGGGGTGGGGAGGGGGAAGCAGGCTCCCCGCTGAGCAGAGAGCCCGATGCAGGACTCCATCCCAGGACCCTGAGATCGTGACCTGAGCTGAAGGCAGAGGCTTAACCCACTGAGGCACCCAGGTGCCCCGGGGTCTGTGTTTTATTGGAGTTCTCGTAATGTTGTCTTTCTCCTATTAAAAGAGCTGGGGAATAACAATGAAGAGTAAGACAATTCTGATGAAGATTTCCAAAATTTTTTTTCCCAAGCATGGCTACCAGGACTTGATTTCTTGGCCTGGAAAAGAGAGTGTATACTTTTTTCAGCGTGATGGGCGTACTAAAAGAAATCTTTAGCGAGTGCTCTTCTCACCTGTAGGGGGCGCAGGTCCTAGTTGTTCTTTTGGGACTCCACAAGGAAACCCACCCATAGGGTATGGCTAGGCCCCAGAATAAAAGGGTGGGCCGAGAAAGCGCTTGACCCTTGGGCTAGTGGGCCGTTGCCTATTTCTTTATTTTCTTCCTACAAGGCCACTGTGTCTCCAAACTGAGCTCCAGATCGAAATGTAGCCTCCAGCTCATCGAACAAACAGGTGTGACTTGAACAGATCAGACGGGGGAGGGTAGAGGGTGCTTTATGAATTTGTGGCACATTAATACACGAGGGCACATTTTGGAGATGTATGTTGGCCCCAATACTGGGGATTTATGTTTTGGCTTTTGTGGAGAAAGAAGAAAATAGCATCGTGACGCCCGCCAGCCTTTCTGCTACTGTCTTACGGAAGCACACGCAGCTAGCTAGTTTGGATCAAGAATCAAGAAAAAAGGTAATAGAAAAATCAAGCTCCCCATTTTTTTTCCCTTGGTCAGCAAAATGACAGGGTGCTCCTGCCGTCTGTGTGTCCTGGCTGACCCTGTGTTCTTGGCCCCCGCAGATACAGTCTGTCATTTAGATCCATTTAACAGAAAAGGATCCCGTCTTGTGGTAGAAGTGTAGGCTTGGCATTCTCGGGAACTCTGGGAACTCATTCTGAAGTAGACTGATCTTTTTAGGGGAGAGGGCAGGCGCATGAAATAGGGACTCTGGGTAGCATTGCACATTCGGGAGAGTCTGTTTTGTGCCACTGTGGGCAAGGCACCAGATTTACAGGTAGAAAACCCAGTTAGGAAGTAGTTGCTAAGGTCATATAGTTAGGTCACAGAGGAGCAGAAGTTTGTGCTCCGAGTTCAGAGAAGGTCTGCAATATCTTTCTTGATCTCCAGAGTTGTCCAAACCACTAAGTGAAGAAACATACTTCCTTTAGCTCATCTGAGCAAATTACTACCTGTAAACTTTTGGCCTGGTTGCTTCAATTCGAGCTGTAATCTTCCTGCCTGGTTGAGAGTCAATCCTGTGGGGGACGTGGGGGCAGAGTATCGTTGGTCCCCAGAGTCAAAATGTGAACGGGAACAGGGTACAAATGGAAACCAGAGGATGACTTCACTCCTGTCTTTCCTAGCACATTTATTTTTCTTTCAAGTTTCTTTAAAAAAAAAAAAACTATTTATGTAATCTCTACTCCCAATGTGGGGCTCCATCTCACGACCTTGAGATCCAGAATTGCATGCTCTTCTGACTGAACCAACCAGGCACCCCTCTTCTCTCTTTCTCTTCTTTTCAATAAAGTCAATCGGTTGTATTTTCATAAAGCTAGAGTGTAGAAATCAACATTCACTGGCAAATTAGATGAGGCACATCACTTTCCATACTTGGATTCTGAGTACATGCGTAGCAATCATGTCTGTGGCCCACAATGTGGGTGACATACGCTCAGGTTTAAAATGTGGCCAAGTGAGCCCTCCTGATGCTCCGGCCAGAGGCAGGTGACTTCGCTGTTGGCATGTCTGGACATCAGGCGGTGGAGGTCTTTTCCAGGCTCTGCGTGTCGACTGTTTCTGGGTAAGAGAAATCATTATTCTGATGTATCATTCTCCAGCCACTGTGGTAGAGCAGCACGTTATTAAGTTATGGTTGGGTTGTAATAAATAATACTTGTGCGAGAAACTGACTTGAGTGAGTGTCTGTAAAAAAAACTGTGTGTGACGATGGGACAAGGAAGTGAAGGGGTCGAGTGAAGAGGGGATTGGTGATGATGTAGTGTGACCAGGGCTTATCTGGAAAGTCCTTAGGGATGTTTCCCCATGTGTGTGTGTGTGTGTGTGTGTGTGTGTGTGTGTGTGTGTGTGAAACTTCAGATGGGGTAACCCACTGCTGTACCAAGGCCTCAGAAAGATAAGGAACCTCCTACGGTCACTAGTAGTCCTGGGCGTGTTATCTTGGGGGTGCTTCCCTCCTTCTTCCTTCTGAGGGAGAGAAAAGATGGCTGCCCCCAGCTTCCACCTCACGTGACACAGTTGTAGCTTCCGGGAGCTTTGTCTCTCTGTGTCTCCTGGCCTCTGTGTGGAAGGACACACTGAGACTCCCTTCCCAAGTGTTTGCTTGTGATTATTAGAAATCTCTCTGTGGTGTCAGTGGGGCTTTTTTGATGAACAGAAATGTGAAATCAGTTCACCAGCTTCGGCATCCAGTAGATCTCTGGGCTTTGGTGGCATAGTATTGAGAAGATCCTGATGGACGTGTCATTCTTTTAAAGTTGTGTTTCTGTATACATTTCATATGTTGTGTAATATCTGAGTACAGTAGCACATGTACACAGGGTATAAGTAAATATACACATTTTAGAGGATGCATGCAGTGATTGCAGTGCTGGTATATGAAGTTCAAACACGCACTGATCCCTTAGATCATCGTGAGCAGGAAGGTGGCCTGCGCTGTGAGATTATCCCATTGTCTGTTCTTATTTGTATTAAATTATTTTTTTAATATCAAAGTTGACCAAAGTTGTTGGTTTATAAGTTACAGACTGCCTGTTACTTCACTTTGAGGTTTCTCAGCTCTGGACTTGTTCTTCCCCAGCGTTTGAAGGTCCCACATGCTGAGGTTCTGTAAGGTTTTGTTGACATCTTAGGGCTCAGATGTGGCCTGAAGACGGTTTAGTGATAGGGAAGGAAATTACCAGGACATAGAGGCCTGGAATTGGCCTTACTCCATCCCAGCGTGACTGTGAATTATGCCTGTCCTCAAGTTCTATATCCATAAAATGGGAATAATGACCTTAGAGTCACTATGAAGGTCAAATTCAGTAATAAATCCAAGTCTGCTCTAAGAACCACAGAGCCTTTAGAGTGTAGGTTAAGGTAAAGAGAGGCCATTGTTTTAGCTCCTCATGAGCTGTTGACAGAGGGCATATTCTTACACATCATGCCTTTGGGAAATTGTGGGGTGCCAAGGAACTCACCACTGGCTCTGAGCAGTCATACCCTGGGGTGGAGAGAGAGCGTTCCCATGTATGGTGCACTATTACTTATCTCTCTGTGTCGTGAGGATGAATTCAGGATGTAAGCCCACCTCTTCTGGGCTGCTAAGGCCTTGATGTCTGCCTCCATTTCTTGTTCCCATTGTGTAACCTGTGCACTTATGAGATAAGAGCTGTCCCACTGAGGGACACCTGGATGGCTCAGTTGGTTGGGCATCTGCCTTTGGCTCAGGTCATGATCCCTGGGTCCTGGGCTCTAGCCCTGCCTTGGGCTCCCTGCACAGTGGGGAGTCTGCTTCTCTCTCTGACCCTTACCCTGCTAGTGTTCTCTCTCTCTCTCTCTTTCTCTTTCTCTGTCTCTCAAATAAATAATTAAAATCATTTTAAAAAAGAGAGATATCCTATTGAATCTCCAGTGCCTGACACAGAGCTGGGTATGACTTAGGCATGCAGGGTGCTTAGAGCAGAAGAAGAATGATCATCATACCTGTTTGCATCTCTGGGCTTGTCATAGGATTGGGAGCCCAGACGGTGTTAAATCAAGAGGCAGTAGGTTGGGATGGAGGTCAAGAGCTAGGGCTTCTGAGGCATGGGCCTGTTCAGTTGCTAAGCCCGTTTCCCAACTGTGAGGGGTGATAATAGCACAGCTCTCATTGAATTGGGTTGAAGATTAAATGAGATGATTCAGGGGAACAGCATAGAGTCTAGCCTAACACAATGTCACCTGTCATCATTGTCATTATGAATAACAGGACCGCCATTATTAAAAGCTCATTGATATTGTGATTTGGAACGTGGAAGCCCAGAAGCTCCATTTTTGCCTTGATGTCTTTAACTGTCCTCCATTTAATTTTCCCTTAGTCACCATTTTTGTTGGTGATGCCAATTTCCACTTACTTGGACCAGAGCACTGACTTTTTAGGGCAGGCTCACTTCAGTGCCCTTGGTATTAATCTCTGTCAGTGGGAACTTCTTCTTCTTCTTCTTTTTTTTAAGATTTTATTTATTTATTTGACAGAGAGAGAGCACAAGTAGGGGGAGCGGCAGGCACAGTGAGGGAAGAAGGCTCCCCGTTGAGCAGAGAGCCCAGTGTGGGACTCCATATCAGGACCCTGTGATCATGGCCTGAGCCGAAGGCAGACATTTCACCACCTGAGCCACCCAGGCGCCCCCCCAGTGGGAACTTTTTATCCTCTGGCAAGGTTTTATTTTTTATTTTTTATTTTTTTAAAGATTTTATCTATTTGACAGACAGATCACAAGTAGGCAGAGAGGCAGACAGAGAGATAGGGGGAAGCAGGCTTCCCACTGAGCAGAAAGCCCGATGTGGGGCTCGATCCCAGGACCCTGAGATCGTGACCTGAGCCGAAGGCAGAGGCTTTAACACACTGAGCCACCCAGGTGCCCCCTGGCAAGGTTTTAGATAAGTTTTCCATGCCAGAGGGGTCGCGGGTGGTTTCTTTTTAGATCAGGTTTATACCATAGCATTAAGAACTTGAGGTTGTCTCCACAATTTAATATCCAGCACAGCGGTGAAGGGCAGATCGGCAGTCACTTGCTTTCTTCATGACCTTTGGCTGGTCTTTGGCTGGGAGCAGTTGAGGACACGGTACAGGAGAGCGAATTGCATTCGGAGTATATTTCCATGGCTTTCCTGCTTATTATCAACATAACACCCACTCAGGTTGTTCCTGAGAAATTTGTCCACATCTGAGTGTCTGTCTTTATCTGCAGACACACTCACTCTCTCTCATTTGGATGATAATAGAACAGAGGTGCCTCATCTTTGATCTTGGCAGCTTGGGCAATGGTAGGGAGGTGGGGGTTTCTGCTGACCTCTGCTTAGAGGCTGCCATGTGCGGTGGAGTCTTCAGGAAGCTGTGATGTAGGCAGTTTTGTGTTTCCTGGTCACATTCTTAAACTAAGGATACTATTTTAACATTTATCTCCAAAGAGCATAGACCCAAAGTGAGGGTGGTAGTAATGCATCGATGACTTTTATTTGTATTTTGTGAAGTCTCTTAAGCACATGTGGAAGTGCCAGATGAATCGAAACCAGAATTCTAAGCCATGAGAAAGTCAGGCTAGCATGGTAGCTAGTGATGCAGGGTGTTTCTGCTCACACTCCAAAGGCCAACTGCCCTTCCTCTGACACACTCCCTTCCTTTCTTGCAAGTGCCTTTCCTGTCTCAGATGTGCTAATCGAGGCCTAGACTCGATATATTTGAACTTCATAGGTACAGGATGTTTCCTAATACACCATGGGTCAAGACTATTCTTTTGTTGGAACCATGAGAGGATAAGGATGGTGGCTTGGTTGTGAGCAGGCAGTCATCTCCCCGGCTGCTGCTAATGCAGCCTGTAAGCATGTGTGCATCTCGTTTGATTAAATCACATTTGCTTTCAGCTACTGTCTTGATTAAGGGATCACTACTGGTGGCTGTATTACACCAAATCTCGGCAGGGTGATCCAAGAAGCGCTGAGTGTTCGTTCATATGAGTGAGGTGGCCCAGGGTGCTGACTTTTCAAGGTGACTATAGTTGGGATGTATGAACTCTTTCTTCTGTCTGTCCTGCAGAATTGAACCTAGAGTGCAGGCCAAGGTCTTCTAGAGTCTTAGCATTGACATGATAGACTCTGCGCGTCATCACCTATGATGGCGCATAGTAGGTTCTCAGTAAAAATGCAGCCAATGAAAGAGCAGCCTTCTAAATGGCCTTTGTTTCCTCCTTGGGTTTCCCTCTAGTCCTCTTCAAGCTCCACAACTGGGTGGCTTTTATTGGTTGTCCTCAAACAAGTTCTGGACTCCTTACCCAGGTTAGGACAATGTCCTTGGCCTGTGAGTGTCCTGGGGTCTGTTCTGCTGGAGTGACACTCTTTGTGCTAGTGGTTCAATCATCATGATGTTGCTCCTGCTGGCCTGACCTCTCTCAAGGCTGTGGAACATTTGCTTGCATTCTCCTGCACCTGTTTCCAGATACTTCTTTCTGGTGGCTGTGTCAGCATTAACTGAAGGGTTAACTGAGGCGTTAACTGAAGTGTTCCTTCAGGGACGCAGAGCTACTGTGTTGTGGGAAAGGATTTATGGTGGTTGTCACACTTGATACCAATGTGGGTGGAGGGGCCAGGGGAGGCCTGGAAGAAGGAGCTTGAAAATCAGAGGAAACCACTCGAAGCAGAGAAGTGACAGCATGGTGACCGGGTGGGGCTGTCACAGAAACTCTGAGAAGCTGACACATCCAACAGCAAGTGGCCCGCAGCTCACTGTCTGTGGACAGCTGCTGCCTCTCGCCTACATCTGGTGGGAGGCCTTGGGGCCACAGGCAGGAGAAGAGGTGGATATAGAAGTGGGCTCTGCTGGGAATCTTTTTCCACCTGTGTGCTGAAGACCTTCAGTGGTGCAACAGCAATTCTCAGCTTCTGGCTAATTCCCCTTTTGGCCAGTTTGAACTCAGAACCCTATGGAGAAAGGGATCTTGGGAAATGTCATCCCTGCTTTAGCCAAGCTGACAGTAGGATGATCCAGCATGGTGCAAAGCAGACCGGTGTAACAGAGCATGTGTGGGGTGTGGATGCATGTGTGCATGCGTGTGCATGTGTGTGTGCATGCCGATGTGCACATTTGTATGCATGTGCACGCATGCGTGGGTGCAGGTGTACAGTGCGTGTGTCACGGGCACACATGTACTTCAGGTCCCCTGCGGAAAAATGTGTGAGAATATCAGAAGCATGGAGCTAGAGCCTCTGGATTAGAGAGCTTTTTTAAGCTTCCAACTGGGTTGTAGTCAGAGCAGGATGGGCAGGAAAGGCCAGAGGAAGGGGCAGAAGGGGCTTCTGCTAGTCCCACACGGTCATGGGAGCTGCTGGCATCTTTGCCTTCCAGGGGGAAAAAACCCTCAAACCTCCACTAAATTCAGTTTTTGGACAAACTTTCTTTCTCCCCTTCTCTGCTCCTGTTGCTAGAACTCAGCTCCCCCACCTCTCTTCCTCCGTTCTCCAATCCTACTCCCTGCCTTGCCTGGCGAATGCATCCTTTTGGTTTCAGACTTAATGTCCCTGCCTCCAGAAAGCCTTCCCTGAGCTCTCAAATGTGGGTTCGATGTCCCTTTGGTTCCTCATCCTAGCACTTACCATGTATGGTATGTGATAGTCTCCAGTTTACTTGTCTCTTCTTCCATGGACCAGGAGTTTGGGGTGGGGCCGGGTGGAGTGGGTAAGGACAGATGATCTTGCTGGGACTTACCAGCAAGCACCATTTCTTCCCTTCCTGATGTCATACAAGTGATAAGGGCTGGCCTTTCTGATTCTAGGTTCTAAGCTGTGTGTGTGAGCATGCATGCATGCTTGTGTGTGTGTGTGTGTGTGTGTGTGTGTGTGTGGGTGGGTGGGTGCGTGTGTGAATGGTTCATCCATTCCCCTTTGGGGTTGACCAGTTGACCACCACTATGTGTGTGTGTGTGTGTGTGTGTATGTGTGTTTGTGTGAATGGTTCATCCAGCCCCCCGTGGGGTTGACCAGTTGACCACCACTGGTAGGACCTCTGCTTTGAAAGTGGAGCGTGGAGGGAGGGACCTCAGAACAGTGCACCTTACAACAACTTCAGAGCTCACCAGATTGTTTGGGTGGGTGGGAACGGGAAGCAAGGCAGTAGGAGATTAAGCAGCACTGGTCTTGAGATCAAGCAGTGTGTGGATCTGAGATGGACAATCAGTGGTTGCTTTGTTCTTTCTATGTTCTGGATCCAGTGTTGTCTTGAACACAGGCATTCAGAGATGGGGAGGGGCATAGCTTGAAACAGAGATGCTCAGTGTTCAAAATGGCAGGGAGTTGGGGGGCATCTATGGATTCAGCAGAACTTATGAATATTTAGGTCATAAGTAACAGTGAGAATCTGATGAGGGACCTTCTCACCAGAAGACGCTTACCAACCCGCAAAGGTAATGTGTGATTTTTGGGGGTATCAGATGCTTGACACTCATGACTCATGCCACAAAAGGGTGACAGGAGTGAAGAGACAATGTGCTCATCTGGGGTCAAGTGGCGGTGGGCAGAGAGGAGAGGCTTGCTCTTTCAGATTACAGCTGTGCCCTCACTGGGCTGCAACTTGACTTTGGCCTGGTTACAGAGGTAGGGAAAATAACATGAGGCCATCAGATTCTGACAAGGACATAGTGCCCTGGCCTGTCTTCGGGTGCTGCAGCTCTGGTGTGCTCTGATGTGTTGATGTGTCTGCTGTTAAGATAGTGTGTGTGTGTGTGTGTGTGTGTGTGTGTGTGTGTGAAGCCCCCTGACCGGAGAGGGGAGGTTGTGCCTATATTTGCCTTGCCTTTTATCTGAGACTTTACCATTACACATTTTCTCCACAGAGATTTAGGATTGATTTAATGAGCCGTTCTTCAGAACAGTCATGAAGTGGGGCAATAGGATTCTCTCAGGCCCAGAAATGAGGAAACGAGGCCCCCGGATGTGTCCTTCACACTTCCTTTTTCCCTTGGTCTTCCCACTCTTGAACACCAACCATCAAGGCCTTGGTCTGACGGTTGGGTAGGAGAACATTCCTACACTTCCCCTAAAGTGTCTTGTTATGGCTCCTAAGGACAACAGGGAGGGCGTGTGGATGGAGGAGGAGGGGAAGAACCGAAACAGCTCCCGCCCCACCCACTGGTGCCCGAGTCCCTGCTGACTCACTGTGTGGAAATGATCTTAAATGAAGGAGAACATTTCTAATGACATGAAAGGGCATGCAATAAAATAATGCAGTCCTACACAGGGAGCTGTGTGAGTGGTTGCTCAAAGCAACTCTGAAATGTCTAGAATGAGATCTTAAAAGCAAATTCTGAAAGCTCCCATTCTCTGCTTCCTGATTTTCCATGCTGCGATCTTTTCCCTAAAGGTTTACCCTTGAGATTGAATTATTGCTTTACATTGTAGGTCTTTATCTCCCATAACTGTATTTGCTGACTTTGGATTTACTGTTGTGGCTTAAGTCATGCTAAAAATAGGCTTTGTCAGTTAAAGTCACGTAGTATCTTTCTCTCTCACGGGCCTGAGACTGGGCTCCTGGAGGAGGACTCGGAATCGCTTCTCTTGGGGCAGAGCCTCTTGAGTCCCATGTAGCTTTGCCGTCATCATGTGTCTGGGCCACCCTCTCATACTCCTGACCTGCCTTCAACCTTCACTTCCCACTCTGCGAAGGAGGAGTAGCTCTCCTTCATCAGGGTTGCTGCTTGGATGAAATAAATTTGGTTCAGAGTCCATGCTTAATATATGCCGTCTGCTACATCTGTCTTAGCTATCCACTGCTGTGTAACAAGTTGCACCAAAATTTAACAGCTTGAGACAGCATGCACTGAATATCTCATCATTTTGTGGGTCAGGAATCTGGGCTCAGCTTCATGGGTCCTCTAGCTCAGGGTCGCTTAGAAGGCTGCAGTCAGGTTTCAGCTGGGGCTGTAGTCACCTTGGAATGGGATGTGGGCAGGGTCTTCTTCCAAGCTCCCTTGGTGGTTCCTGGCACCGAGACCCCCTGCAGACGTGCTCTGAGGCTTTGGCGGCCGCTGTGGGCTCAATCCTCTTTCAGTTCTTGTGTCATGGTCCCCCCAGGCGTGGTGGCTTGCTTCCTCAGAGCCGGCAGGTGAGAGGGCCAGCAGGAGTGTCAGAAAGAGGGCAATTTTTGTAACCTAACCTCAGGAATGACTGTCATTTCTTTCATATTTTGTTTTTTAAAAGCAAATCATTAGGTCCAGACCACATACAGGGAACCAAATATGGGGGCAAAAGGGGGGGGGGGATGGGGATCATTGGGAATGATTTTAGAAGCTGGCTACTACAATTATGACCATTACTTATCTTTATTTGCGAGCTCTGCAAATCGGGAACAGCAAATATTGAGTGTTTTGTCAGAAAAATTCCAGAATATAATAAAATCTGATGTTTGGTGCTTGATGCCTGTGTAGCCCAAGTATTTCATGAGATCGGTGGATTTTCCCTCTATGAAGAGGGGAACCTATGCCATTGTCATTTATCCAGTGACCGTCTTGCCCACCTGAAAGCTCACACATAGGTTGCTTATGAGGAAAGAAAGGTGGCCAAGGGACAGTTGGCTTCTTGGGCAGGAAGTACAATTTAAGTAAAAGATTGTGTTAACTTTTTTTTTATTTAAGTGGTTAAGGTCACACCTTCTAAGATTCATTAGATAAACTGAAATTTCTGCTTAGCTGCCCAGAGTTTGTACACGAGGACAAACTGCTCTCTGAGATATGCCAAGAAGCAGGGGGCTGTTATAAGAATAACAGAAGTAAAGGAACTAGGGAACTGCCCTTCCTCTTTTAAAGAGTGTCTTCCTTCTTCAGCTTATCTGCGAAGTAAGGCGGGGGGAGAGATGGTGACCGAGAGGACTGCTTTAGGAGCTGGGGAAGTAGAGGGACGGAGGCCCTGGTACTCTTCTTTCCTCATCTCCACTACAGCCATGTCTTTGGCTTCCCTGAGACTCCAAGAGGCACTCGACTCCACCACTGGGACCAGAACATCCATGCCTGAAAGATGTCTAAACTTCAGAATCCACGAGATCTGCCAACCCTGGAATAACGAGAGACAAATAAATTTAACAATAGTAGAAAGGGGATGGCAGTTTTAAATATCATAAATATTTTCTTCCTAGCATTGGTTTCTTTGGGGCTGGATGATGTCCCAGAAGCATGACCATCACTTCTTTTTAAACACTTACCTAAGGGGCGCCTGGGTGGCTCAGTAGGTTAAGCCTCTGCCGTCGGCTCAGGTCATGATCTCAGGGTCCTGGGATCGAGTCCCGCATCGGGCTCTCTGCTCGGCAGGGAGCCTGCTTCCCCCTCTCTGCCTGCTGCTCTGTCTACTTGTGATCTCTCTCTCTGTCAGATAAATAAATAAAATCTTAAAAAAAAAATTAAACACTTACCTAAGAGTCATGGACGATCCTGGGTGGAGTCCTAGCCTCAACACCCACGTCCTTATTCAGGTTCCTGCAACTTCTTCCTATAACAGGAGGATGCTAAGGCTTAATCCAATGTGACCAGAAATATGAGGAGACAAGGCCATTTAACCTTTTCACAGACAATAGAAACAGACCTACAGAGGACGTGGCTAATGGAATGATCAGATGTGGACTTTAAAAATATGCAAAATATAAATATGTTTAATATGTTCAAGGAAATAAAATCACAATCCCAAGATTTAGCAAGCAATCGAAAACTAAAAAAGGAAAATTTTATGACAAAAAATACAGTTACTGATCAATAAATGGGATTATTACCAGGTTAGATACATTGGTACAAAGAACTAGAAATTAGATCAGAAGACCTCCAAACTGATATTGAATATGGAAAATAGAGAAAAGAATATAAGAGATATATAAAAGAAGGTGAAAAAGTTGAGTACAAGCATATCTAGCATCCCAGAAGGAGAGAAGAGAGAATAGAGCAGAAGCAGTACTCAGAGAGATAATAACGGATACTTTCCATAGGAAATGCCTAGCTTGGTGCCTGGACCTGTTTATGTGCTCAGTAAATGTCAGCTTTTCTTATTGTCCATATTACTCTTTTGCTCGATTCTGCTCCTATGGAAGATTTGTGCTATTGGCAATATTGCCGGAGTCCAAATCTGCTAGACCGTTTGTTCAACAAAGATCTCTTTAGTCTCCCAGGGTGTTCTGCTTGCACTGAAAGCCTGAACATCTGGTTCTCACTGGCTACAATCCCCAGTTGGAAATTAGAGTAAGTTTTCCCATGGAAACAGTAAGTTACCCTCTAGATATAAACAGAGATCAGATTCCTCCAAAGTAGAGTGCTATAGTTCAGTGGCAAGTTTGGGAAATAATCATTATTTATTTACAGCATGATTTTAACAGAAAAATGCTCTCTGAATTTCAAATGATGAGCCAGCAAATGCAGCATTGGAAGATGGCCATTGGTGGTGCATCTGATGTATCGGCGATTTCCTGAACAATGACCTCGGTGCGATCACTCTAACCTCCTGTCTTTGATTCGTTTGTGAAGTTTAAGTCTGAGCCTAAGTGTCCTGACTGCAGGAATTGGGCTTAATTTTCTCATCTCCCGTCGTTGCATATTGCTGACGGAACAGGCAGTGGATGAGGATGGAGGCATGTCTTCTGGAGAGAGTTGGTTTGGCTGGTGAATAGAGCCTTGGGCGTGGGGAAGGGGATGTCTGAACCTTGATGATCCTTTCACTAGTTTTAGGACCATAGACCATGGTTTCCTTACATGGGAACTGTGGACAATGCCTTCTGTCCTCTGCTTTACAAAGGGCTGTTGTGAGGACTCAGTGAGAGAGAGTAAGTGAATACATGTGTTTCTGTTCCCTTTGGAGCCATTTAATTATCTCCTTCTTGTGGCTTTCACGCTCCTCGTTTCTGTTTATTTCTTTCTACTCTAGGGGGATATTTTTATATATTTCTTTGTCACCTTTTGTATCCCAAACAATGACCTCTTATTCTTTGTATGTGGACTTCACATTATTCTCATATACATCTAGAGAACTGTGGACGTTTACAAGCTTTGTTCATTACTACCCAAGGGGCATTGATCTAAATACATGAATTCATTTATGCTGTTGGGGCACCTGGGTGGCTCAGTCGGTTAAGTGTCTGCCTTTGGCTCAGGTCATGATCCTGGGATCCTGGGATCAAGCCCCAGTTCTTTCCAGCTCCCCGCTCAGCGGGGATCCTGCTTCTCCCTCTGCCCCTCCCCCTGCTCATGCTTCTCTCTCTCTTTCTCAAGTAAATAAATAAAATCTTTTTAAAAATTCACTTATGCTATTTACATGCTTAAAATGTCTCTAAGCATTTTTGTCCCCATGAGGTAGATAGAGAAAAGAGTGACTCTCAGACTCGGTGCAGAACCCACCTTTTTCAATATGAGACAATTCAGTTTTCTTTTGTCGCATACGTAGTTAAGTTCCCTTTGTAAATTGATTTTGAGACGTTTGTTATAATGCACACCATTGACATGTTTCAAAATAACCATGACAAAGGCACAGCAAAGTTGTTTGTGGGAATGCTCAGGGGCTTTTAATTTATATTGCGTTTTCCTCAAATAATTTTGTGGCGTGCTTTCCTAAATACAGTGAGATGTCTACAGTTGGATTTTCTTGCCTTGCTAGTTCAAATTTTTCCCAGAACGGAGCATGAAGGCTGAAATTTACTCTGTTTGGACAGTGGTCTCATCCCACCGAAGGAAATCTTGTAGAAAGCGTGATAATAAAACAAACACATTATAGATCAAATTTAATCATGTTTTTTGCTTTCACGGCACTTTTTTTTTTGGTAGTGGTAGCTGTGATTTGTAAATATCGAACCCTTTTCATTTCAGTGCCAAAGATATTTTGGGCTCAGGGGCAAACAGGCCCATTAAGTCTGTAATTCCAATAAGCCTTTAAATGTCATCCAGGAACAAAGTACTTCAGCTCCCCTGTGGAAAGGGTGTTGCAGAGACAGAACCGAGGTGATGCCTGGGAGCTCTCCACGGAGCTTACTGGAAGCTCTGGGGGGGACGTGCAGTGTTTTGACCTTGAGTCCTTAGTCCGGCCAATTGAGGTCCCTCAGAAGCAATGGCTCGACTGTGTGATTGGGATATTCTGCCCGTTGCTTTGTCATAAATTCCATGCAGAGGAGTGGAATGGGGGTGTGTATCTTCCCCCCCTTAGCCAAGGCTTTAAAAAGAAGATACTTGGTGGGTTAATATGGAATTTGTGCCACCTTTCTGTGGGGTTTCTTTGGAATTAGGCGCAGACTGCAGAGCTTCGAGGATGGGAATATGCTTGACAGAGCGTATTCATTTAGGTCACTACTGTTCTGCTTTCTCTTCTGGGTGGTTCCAGGGTTTGGGGAAGGATAGGTGGTGCCATTGAGGAGTCCTGGCCGGGATGGCAGAGACCTGGCCAGCTGACACAGGGCGTGGTAGTGAGGCCCTGACCCAGGCACCCTGAAGCCACAGGAAACGGAAATCGTCTCCTCCATGACCTCATCTCTTCAACAGCAGCACACACTTCCTCTAGACGTTTCTTCCCCATCTGCCCGGAAGTGGAACTAATAAGCAGGCACATACAACACTGTCCCAAATCACTAGTCATTGTTCTTCACCTGTGCCTGCTGTTGTCTCCACAAGGCCATCTCGTGCATGCAGAAGGGCATGTCCAGTGTCCTTGAAGAGACCTTTGCTCCACCGGGTCAGACTCTGCGGTGTTCTCAGCTTTCTGTACTTTGGGGTCCGAAGATCAAGCCACTCACCATCCCATGGTTCTGCCTGTGCCTCTCTTTATTGTTTTCCTCCCTCCATACAATCTGGCTGGCCTCCATGGTCCTCCTAAATTCCTAACTTAACTCCTTATCAATGTGTAAGCACTTAAGACTTTTCAGAAGTGCATAAGTCTCCAAGTCTAAACACTTAAGTAAGTGATGCCTGGAAAAAACCTCTTGCCATGTGGGTTCTCTCAGATTCCTAGACCAGAGACAGATGCTGAAATGATCATTTCCACAGTTCACATGATGGGCAAATCATCTTCTGCTTCTTTGACATTTTGGTTGGCATGAAATTGAAGCTTAAGAGATTCCTGTCTGTGCCACAAGTTATTTAATTTATAGTGGTTTTGGAAGGCCATTTCTGATTTCTGTAAATAATACTTCCATGAACTTTTGTGCTTATTATTTTTTTTCTTCTTTTAACTACATTCCTAGGAATGGAATTCCTGAGTCTGTGATTCTTGGTCTAGCTTGTCATTTCCTTTCCACAGGAAGCACGTTGGCTTATAATGTGCTTTGTGAGTTTGGAGAGGAGGAGATGGTAGAAGCATGTTGACTGTTGGGAAGAGTAAGGCAGTGGTAAAGGATGGTCATTTGTTCTGGGAACACACAATGCTTGAGTCATACCGACTGTCTGCAGAGCTGGGTTGCAAAAGTTTTGAGGTCCTTTTTAGGTTCAATAAAATAATATATTCTCAACTGATGAGTGATGTCTTCTATGAGAGCAGGACGAGGTAGGGGTGGTATACTTGCCTAGGACCTGTCGTTCTTTATGTTGAGAGGTAGGAACACCTCCTTGAAGCCCGTCACAGGGTCCACGAGGGAATCAAGGGATGCCTTGTGTTTTAGAGGATAGCAGCTGCAAGTCTGTGGTTTGTGATTTCATAATCACAGATTTACACGTGATTAATAAATGTGACCGTTCAAATAGCAGATATTGTCATGTCAGAGTAAGTGGTGGTTCTCAGAGGATTGTGTTCTTAGCCCCAGATAGTGACTTATATGGGAGGCATATCACTGAAGGCATCCATTTTCCTGTGAGTAGATGGAAACGATCGCTGGGCCTCAGTGTGGGTTTGATGCCAACCACACAAATGAGAATACAATAACACATTGATTACCCCCCAGGGATGATTCTACTGAACTTTCTTCCTGGTTTGTGGAATCAGAATTGGTTTTATTCTAGTCCCTCCCCAGTAGCTGGTAGTATGTCTGCCTTTCATTACAGGCAAAACCCCAGCAGATCTCTTTCGAGGACACATCATGCTACAATGGAAGGCAGTGATCCAGGAATACAAATACTCCTTGGGAGTTCTAGAAGACGGACTTTTGGGGGAAGAAATTTACATTTGGTAAGGAGATTGATTTAACCTGGCGAGCACCTTAAGAGGATCTCACCGGAAGTCAGAAAATTAGGTTCTGACTTGACCAGCCAGCTGTGTGACCCTGAGGAAGTCCCACAGCTTCCTCTTTTGAAAAACTAGGACCCTGGACAAGATGGACTCTGCGAGTCTCATAATCTTGTGAAACGGAAAAATATCTGCAGAGAGGAGTTTCCTTCCGTCCCTGTAAGCCCACTAAAAATAAAATGGCCTTTTAGAGAACGGTGGGCAGCTGCGTGTCCCGCCCCCCCGGCCCCCCTCCCCCCGTCCTCTGTTTCCTCACGGACGACTTTCTTCACTCAGTCGGGCTTTCAGCTTTTCCTGATTTAACCCTGTATGTTTTTGCATGCTTGAGGCCTGACTCAGTGGCGCTTCCCTCTTGGGTATGTGTCACCGGGTGAACGGGGCTCCTTCAGGAAGAGGAACTCACAAAAGCGGGAGAGTCAGGAAAAGCGCCGTCTCCCTGAGGCAGGCTCCCTCACAATCCTAGAGCAGGGCCTTCCCCTGGTGGCCAGCGGGGGAACTGCAGTCGCCCCCTGAGGTCATTTCTGGAACCGCGCAAAGCCACTGGCCACAGAAGGTGATTTGAAGCAGTTCTTTGTTGAGAATATTGTGTTTTCTGAAACAGATTTAAACTTTGCCATTCCTTTTTTTTTTCTTTTTTTTTTTTTTCCTGTCACATAGATGAAAGAGAAAAAGAGAAACTTCGAGAGGGGAAATGTAGAAAGAAAAGAAACACGGAGCATAGTTTGGCTGAAGGGATGAATTGTTCAGTCTAAATTTGGGTAGGCTTGCTGCCTTAACTATTCAGAAAAGCTGGTATTTTAAGCCCGAGTTATCTGTGGAAGATGATGAGTTGAAAGGAATCGTTTCCAGATGGCTTTTGAATTTTTCATTCTCAAGGGCATTTTGAGGGTGGGCCTTGCAGGTTGTGTTGGGCTGTTTTGGGGATCTGGAGCTGGTGTTCAGAGCAGAGTCCTTGCGTGGGATGAAAGGAGAGACCCAGAATGTGCTTCCTAGAGCAGAGGCCTCATCATGAGGCACATGGTCTCGCCAAAACCTGTACCCCAGGGGCCCCTCACTCACAGAGAGTAAGAGCCATGGTGCCTACAGAGGAAGGGCCTCTGGGGGCTAGTGTGATTCCGGAGGGCTGATTTTCTCAGCTTGGAAGCAGGGGGAGCCTGGGTGTAAGCTGAAAGGACATTAAAGGGGGCCCAAAAGGGACAAAACTCGGGAGGTGTGGATTTGTCTGCCAAGCCCTGGGCAAACGACCCTGCCCGCCTGTGAGTGTGGTACCCCCTCCTCCAGGTGCCTCTCCCAGCTGTGGAAGTGGGGGGCTCTAACGTCCTGCCTGTCTGGGTTTGCCCACTCCGGGCACAGGGAGGGCAGGGCTTGCTGACTGCCTGCTGGCCCAGTGGTCAGCCCGAGAGAGAGCATTCATTCCTACACTGGGGACGAGAGGCCCCAGAGATGGACGAGACAGGCGCTCGCATCAGCCCTACCTCCCCATCTCAGGATTGGCTTCTGGGGGCGCACAGACGGCAAAGATGAATCGTTTAGCATTTCTTGTGGGAAAATGAACTTGAGAGCTTCTATGGGAGGAGTTGCACGCTATGAGCTCGGTGACATAAAAATGTATAAAAGTACAAATGGGTCCCCGCCCTGCACACTGGGGCCTTTTGCAGAGAGCAGTTCTCTTTGCAAGAAGAGCGCGTTTTCCTTCTCTTCAACAGTAGGGCAGCATGGGGCGCCTGGGTGGCTCAGAGGGTTAAGCCTCTGCCTTCGGCTCAGGCTGTGATCTCAGGGTTCTGGGATCGAGCCCCGCATCGGGCTCTCTGCTCAGCAGGGAGCCTGCTTCCTCTTCTCTCTCTGCCTGCCTCTCTGCCTACTTGTGATCTCTATCTGTCAAATAAATAAATAAAATCTCTTAAAAAAAAAAAAAAAGAGTAGGGCAGTGCCGTCCTGTGATTTTCAGGGTCTCTGGGGGTTGCGTGGGCTAGAGGGTGACAAGAACCACTCATCCGTGGGGCCATGGGGCAGAGGGAGTTCAAAGCAACTGAGATTAGAAGAACCAACTTGTGGGGTTGGGGGGAAATGTGAGGCACATTAGCCAGAATCCATCCTGAAGGTTCGGCTCGGAAATAACAGCAGCATATTGATCTGGAATCCGAGAGCTGGTGTTTTAATTCTGTCTCCATCTCCTTGTACTCCTCGCATCGATGTGCCCTCTGCAGATAAACGGTCTTTGGTGCTTTTGTTTCATTATGGCTCACAACCAGTGAAGGCCACTTGCCCTGGGATAGGAGACCTTCTGGAGAGTGACATTCTGACGAGTGTCACCAGCCGGGGCCCCTCTTGCTGCATGTTTGCGGGAACTGTCCTCTAAGCACAGGAGACAGGAAGGAGTAAAAATAATTTTGATTTCCAGTTGGTATTTCAAGTCTCATTTTGTATTTCAGTGTAAAAAAAAGCACATCTCAATTTTTCAACATTTCCTCCTTGACCTTTAGACACCTTTAACAGAAGAGAACCACATCACTACTGTTTTCTTCTTGGGCTAACTATGTCTTGTTTCCCTTTTACATATAGATCTCAGAACATCACCCTGATCCTTTACGATGAACACGTGTACAGGAGGACATCTCTGTGTCTCAGTTGTCTGTGAATCATGTGCCTCCTTGCCCAGCCGCCCCTCTTGGAAGAGCAGTGACTGGCAACTGAGGCCAGCTGCTTTGTTCTAGTATGTTCTACTTCCTGGGAAGTCTCCTGACTTAATCTTACAGCTCTTCCTTTGAAATTTCCATTTCTACTGTCATATTTTTAATTTCTAAGGTCAATCTTATTCTCTGAATAGTCTTCTAAAATAGCATCCTGCTCTTGTGTGTGTGTGGGGGGGGGTATAAACATGTGGCATTTCTTAACTGAGCATGTATTTTTGATAGATTAAAATGTGTCCTGAAAGGTCTCTTAGCACTGGGGCTTGTAGACTGGTGCAAGATGGCTTTTTGTTGGGGGACTCCACATATCAGAATCTGCAGGATTTCCCCTCTTACCCAGAGGGGACTCCCCTCTCCTTCTGCCTGGCTTCACATGGGGCACTGGGGTCACATGGGGCTCCCCGAGCAGCATCTCAAGGCCCCAAGCCTAGCGCTGTCTGATACAGGTTTCCTGGAGGCTCAGCTTCCACCTCCTCCTGGAAGTGAGGAGTTTTGTGGCCAGGAACACCAAGGGTGTGTTCTTGTGCAGAATTTCAACATTTCCTGCTGCTTTCAGCCTTGTCTTCCAATTCTTAATATGTTCAGGATAGATTCCGTGACACGACTTATCTTCTTTCTCAGTGGCTCTCCTCCCTGGTGGCCCATAAGTTTCCAACTTCTTCTTTCTCAGTGACCACTAGACCACATGCTTTTCGTTGACGTCACTTGTCTGGTGTCTCGTCTCCTAACTGTCTGACTTTGTGAATTTGTGTCTTTTGTTCCTTAAGCCATTTGACAAAGATGTTTGGAGGGAGTGGATAAAAATGCATGTATTTGATTTCCGACGTATAATGGACCTCTGTCCTAATCAGCTTTAAAGAATTATTTAAAAGAGAGAGCATTGAGATGAGACCTTTATATATAAGCAGACCTGGAGGTTACTATGCTCCCATTAGATTCTGAAGAGCAAATGTTAGAAATGCAGAAATTAGAACTCATAAGTCTTACAGGGTGATACCTACAAAAATAGATTATGTCGTTTTTGGGAGCTATGGTTTTGCACAAAACCAGTTCTGTCTCTACCAAAGCAATGCCGTGCCTTACCATACTTCTCCTCTAGACCCTTTTAAACATTTTTTCAAATTTCTGGAGATACTTATAAATTCTAGGTTAATTATTGTGTAGATGTGGGCCATGTTTCTAAAGCTTATTTTTACCATACTTCTTTCTTTCTACAAAAGCAAAATAATTTCCTTTTAGAAAATACTGGTGAGAGATAGAAGAAAATATCCTCTTCTCCTACTCCCACCAATGAGAAATAACCTCTCCTGTCCTCTGGTTCTACATTTATACTAGGTCAGAACTGACAACCTTGGTCTTCATGGCTGTGTCCTTATTCTTTTCCAGGATACCGGGGTTGGGAAATCCAGCATTGTGTGCCGATTTGTCCAGGATCATTTTGACCACAACATCAGCCCGACCATTGGGTAAGTTCCTGTATGTTCTTCTCTGTCACATTTCTTCCTTCCAAAGCACTCAGAGAGGTCACTTTGTTGCCTGCACCTTCAAGCAGTTTTCACCCCAGCTTGTGAGAATCAATCCCAACTGCAAAGACTTTGACAGAAATGCGGTGACTTCTAGGCAGGATGTCCGGGCTTACTGTTCCTGCCAATAATTCTTTTTTCCCAGCCGACTGTCCTCTTGGGCTTCAGCCTAAGACCATCTCCTTGATCTCCAAGAGCATTACTTTGCAAATCACGTCGGCTTTATTTCCAGATGGAAGATGAGACACAGGACAAATCCCCGAAGGTTCTGCTTTGAGTTGCCTGCCAGTAAGCCTGGAAACATAGTCCACTCACATAGCACAGTTGTCCATAGTCTGGGGTGCAGATGGATTCTCCTTTCTGGATTAATCAAGTGTTAGCATTTCAATTCTTATGCTTGGGGAAGGGAGATAGATTGTTTACATCTGAGACCCCCCAACCTTAGAATATAGGAGCATTTTCCTATTCCATTTCCCCTTTCTACAGATGCTTTTGCCAGATGTGCTTCGCTGTGCCATTTTGCACGTGCTTACTTTCTCACTCTCTTTGAAATTGGACACACTAAATTTTCTCCCTGAAGATACCACGCTCTTCGCAGAGGGCAAATGTTTTGTCTCCTTCAGAAGGGAAAGAATGTGTGTCTGTGTTTTTGGAACACTGTGGGATTGATGAGAATAGGGGCGATTGTCTCTGTCACTTGTAAGTGGGGAAGATTCATAGCAGGGTAAAAGTAGATGCTCCAGCAATTGGTCGATAGGTCAGTAGTTGGGGTGAGGTAGGTGATAAAATCCACTACATTTTGTAGTTTAAAACGGCTTAAGAAACATGTTTGTGAAAATATGCACCAAGACCCATGACGCCAATCTAACAAGTTTGCACAGACGTCGGCAGAGGACACACGATTCCTGGATCAGACACAGGGGAGGTAGTAGTAGTTGGGAGTGTTCTCATTTTGTATTGGTTCCTGGAACACTAATTTCCTGTCAGGTGGTGTGAAGAGAATCAGACGAAATGCTATATGCAGTGAGTTGAGTTCTGAGAGAGGACCCCGAGTTTAGGGAACCCAAATCTTTTATAATGGGAAGTACACAAGTCTGTGCTTCCCTCTAGAGTGAGACCTTGTTTTTCTCTTCCAAGACTATTTGTTATGCAAACATTCTTGAAGACACAGTCTGGGAGAAAGACTGTGCCTCTGCTTGCAAGGTGTGCATAATGGGAGAGAACCGTGGATATTGGCTCTCAATAGGCACTTCCATGGATTGGGGGCATTTTTTTTTTTTTAAGATTTTATTTATTCATCTGAGAGAGAATGAGAGAGAGAGCATGAGAGGGGAAAGGGTCAGGAGCCCGATGTGAGACTCGATCCTAGGACTCCAGGATCATGACCGAGCTGAAGGCAATTGCTTAACCAACTGAACCACCCAGGCGCTGACATTGTTTTTTAAAAGATCTTTTTTTTTTTTAATTTGAGAGGGGGGAGGGGCAGAGGGAGAGAATCTTTTTTTTTTTTTAATTTTATTTTTTCAGTTTTCCAAGATTCATTGTTTATGCACCACACCCAGTGCTCCATGCAATATGTGCCCTCCTTAATACCCACCACCAGGCTCACCCAACCCCCCAAGCCCCCTCCCCTCCCAAACCCTCAATTTGTTTATTAGAGTCCATAGTCTCTCATGGTTCATCTCCCCCTCCGATTTCCCCCAACTCACTTCTCTCCTTCATCCAATGTCCTCCGTGTTATTCCTTATGCTCCACAAGTAAGTGAAACTATATGATAATTGACTCTCTCTGCCTGACTTATTTCACTCAGCATAATCTCCTCCAGTCCCATCCATTTTGAAACAAAAGTTGGGTATTCATCCATTCTGATGGAGGCATAATACTCCATTGTATATATGGACCATATCTTCTTTTTTTTTAAAATTTTTTATTATTTTTTATAAACATATAATATATTTTTATCCCCAGGGGTACAGGTCTGTGAATCGCCAGGTTTACACACTTACAGCACTCACCATAGCACATACCCTCCCCAATGTCTATAACCCCATCCCCCTTCTCCCAACCCCCCTCCCCCCAGCAACCCTCAGTTTGTTTTGTGAGATTAAGAGTCACTTATGGTTTGTCCAGAGGGAGAGAATCTTAAAGCATACTCCCCGGTGAGCGAAAACCAAGAGTTGGGCACTGAACAGACTGAGCCCTGAGGCTCCCCTTCAGGGACAGATCTATTTATTTATTTATTTATTTATTTACTTACTTACTTACTTTTAAAATATTTTGTTTGTTTATTTGGGAGAAAGAGTAAAGCTAGAGAGCACACAAGCTGGGTGTGGAGGGTTGGAGGGGGAAGAGACAGAGGGAGAGGGAGAAGCAGGCTCCCCGCTGAGCAGGGAGCCCAAGGCGGGACTTGATCTCGGGATCCTGAGATCATGACCTGAGCTGAAGGCAGACCCTTAACTGACGGAGCCACCCAGGCTCCCCAAAACAGTTTTATAGATGAAATTCTTTTCACTCTTCTCTGTGATGTCCTTGTATTTTCCTTAATTTTCCCTTCTGTGTGTTTAGTAAAAGCGGAACCTCTAAGAGTGATTAAGTCTGAAGAGCTGAAGAGTGGTTTTGGAAAATGGAGGAGACTCTCATCTTCTCCTTTCTAGACTTAAAAATATTCATTTTTAATAACAAATCTGTTTTCCTTTTGTAATGATTTTTCTAAATAAAAAGGAAATGCATGTTCTTACCAAAGATTTAGGTAAGCACTAAGCATGACTTTTACACATAGGTATAAGCATTGTTGTGCTTATAAATGGTAGATCATTTGGGTCACAGTATCTTGGGTGAAACAAGTCATAATGCCAGTTCAGATTCAAGGAAGGAGAAGTAAATCCCCCCTCATGGTGGGAGGGACGACATTCTGACGGAGATTGGTATGGACCACTGGTATCCATTTTGGAGACAAGTCAAACTCTGTTGACTCTGCTTTGTGTAACAAATTTCGGTTTTTTAAAAAATTATGTATTATATGGAAACTCTCTGTACTTTATCCTCACTTTTTTCTGTAAACCCAATACTTCTCTAAAAAAGTCTATTAATTAAAACATTATTTATTCATTCCTCAAATTATAAGGCTTATTATGAAAAATTCAGACCTTACATAGAAATGTAAAATAAAACTTGAAATCAGAGGATTTTACTAGCTCTCTGATCCCATTTTCTTCAATTTATATTACCAATATTTAGTCTAAAGTGCACATTTAACATACTTCTTATAAGTGTTTTCTGTGTCTATGCAGATGAACAAATACATAATTTCTAAAACCAAAAATGATATCACATTCTGCCTGACATGGCACAATATGCATTCTCCATCTTCTGCCTTATTTTTCTTTCATAAATACAAATTTCTTAGAAGACAAAATAAATGGAACACTTACATGCTGTCTATATAGCTCTTTGACAGAGTCAAGATTAAAGTCTAATTTTTCTGATTATAAATTTCATGTTCATTCTAAAAAAACTACAGAATTTATAAAAATTGGAATCATAGTGCACATACAATTTTTTATCCTCTTTTCTTCTTAATATATTTAGAACATTTTCCTATAATATCAGGTAATCTTTAGAAACATGATGGAAATACTATTTTCTCTTATTATATAATTCATAAAAAATTGAAAATGAAGAAAACTGTGAAGAAAATATAAAAACCACCCATAATCTGGGGCACCTGGGTGGTTCAGTTGGTTAAATGTCTGCATTGGGCTCAGATCGAGATCCTGGGGTGCTGGGATGGAGCCCTGTGTTGGGGAGCCTGCTTCTCCTTCTCCCTCCTGCTCGTGTTCTATCTCTTGCTCTCTCTCTCTCTCTCTCAAATAAATAAACAAAATCTTGAAGAAAAAATCTAACCCATAATTTGCCTTGGGGAGTAGCTACCGTAAATATCTAATACATCTTCTTCCAGTGTTTTTGCTAGATGTATATAAAATCTTTAGTAATTTAACATTGTATTATGAATTCCACTTTACTAAATGGTCTTTAAAAACAAGTTTCCCCAGTTTTATGGAGAAATAATTGACATACATCATTGTATAAAAAAGCAGTGATTTGGGGGACACCTGGGTGGCACAGTCAGTTAAGCATCTGACCCTTGGTTTCAGCTCAGGTCATGATCTCAGGGTCATGGGATCGAGCCCTGTGTTAGCCTCTGCATTCAGCATGGAGTCTGCTTGTCTCTCTCCCTCTGCTCCTCCCTGCCCTCTCTCTCTCCTCAACATCTCTCTTTCTCTCAAATAAATAAATACGTAAAAACTTAAAAAAATGATTTTTAATGATTCTTTTTTCCATTTAAGGCATTGAGGTTATAATTTTCTTAACATTTTTTTTTTTTAGATTTTATTTATTTATTCGACAGACAGAGATCACAAGTAGGCAGAGAGGCAGGCAGAGAGAGAGGAGGAAGCAGGCTCCCCGCTGAGCAGAGAGCTCGATGTGGGGCTTGATCCCAGGACACTGGGATCATGACCTGAGCCGAAGGCAGAGGCTTAACCCCCTGAGCCACCCAGGCACCCAATTTTTAAAATAATGTATGATGTATATCCTGGGGCATAAATATTTGTAGGTACCTCTGATTATTTCATTAAGTTAAATTCATAGCAATGGGAATAATTCAGTCAAAGAATATGAACACTCTTAAGGGTTCTTGCTGGATATTGCCAAATTGTTTTTCAGAAAGGTTGTCCTTATTTTTCTGTACACTTACCAGCTTTAGGTCTTAAAACATTTTTTTTTAAACATCTTTTTTTTTTTTAAAGATTTTATTTATTTATTTGTCTCAGAGAGAGAGAGAGCACAAGCAGGCAGAGGCAGAGGAAGAAGCAGACTCCCCGCCGAGCAAGGAGCCCGATGTGGGACTCGATCCCAGGACCCTGGGATCATGACCCGAGCCGAAGGCAGCGGCTTAACCAACTGAGCCACCTAGGTGTCCCTCTTAAAACATTTTGTATATATGATTTTGAATTGCTGTTTTCCGCTAAACTTCAAACTGAAGCATTTTCTCATACCTTAAGATTTCTTCATAAACATAATATTAAGTGACTGTAAATTCTGGGCTGTTTTGCTTTCTATCTACATTCCTCACTTTTCTTCTGGAGTCAAGGTTGAGATGGGCTCTACCATTCTTATCTGTTATCCTTTCCTGACATAGTTCAATTGCCCAATTAAAAAATTCACTCAAAATTTACGTTCTCTTATGATTTTGAAAAAAGTGTTCCCACACCCCAGCTTCGGAAAACTAAAGCTAGCAGGAACAAATGCCTTTCTTGGACTGTGTTATATACAGACCGCCGTGCTCATGGTCTAGCTGCTGGGTTTGGTGCACTGGGACTCTGGCTTAGCCCTGTGTTTTGTTTAGCCTGCCCAGTGCTTTTACATTTTTAAGTCACTAATGAAGAATTAGGAGATTTTTGCATAATAAACTTGCATTTCTGGCTTCTTTTAAAAAATCAGTAGCCTTGGTATACCGGGTACCCATGCCCACATGGCAGAAACCACTGTCCCTGAGCCTTGGGTGCTGTGTGGGTGGGCGGACTCTCCTTTCCATAGCACTTCTGCTGTTTACTGTTACTATTATTTTTATCAGTATTAATTTTACACCTAGTCCCCTTGGTTCATTTGTATGGTTGCTGCCTGGTCCTGGAGACATTTGAGTTCAGGCCCCTGGCCCATGGCCTTTCTCACTCTTAACGCTGCTGGCCTCAAGAATCAGGGCAGCCGGGTGACTTGTTGAGGCACACTCAGCGTGTGAGCAGTGAACTGATGACTCCGACCAAGTGAGTCCACTTTCGAAGTCTACCCTTGTCTTCCCACTGTGATCAAACTACCATCGGGGAAAGGCCATGGGCCGTAAAATGTCATTGTTTCAGCATCAAAGGAGTTCATTCTTATCGTCTTCTGTGACTCACAATGAAAAATCTTGGCTTTGCTATTCAAGCAGATTGTGTTGACATCTTGAACATATATGTGTGTGGATGTGTGTGTGTGTGTGTGTGTGGATGTGTGTGTCTCCCTTTCTGTTTCGACTTTTACAAGGTAATTGTGTTACTTCTCTGCCAGATTTTGGTTCCCACAGATAATGAAGTCCATTCAGCATTGCCAAGGCTCCCCCCACACCAGTCTGGAAGATAATCTAATGAGAAGAAAAGATGCTTGAGCTTTTTAAGATGGAATGTGAGCAAAGCTGTTAAAGGAAAAAAAAAAAACCCAACAACCCAACCAACCAAAAGAACAAGGATTGTCAGTCATCATTTCAAATATCAGTAGTCTTTTCTTTAGTGGCAGGAAATGAGGAATAGAGAGGGGTGTGTACATGAGTGTGTGTGTGTGTGTGTGTGTGTGTGTGTGTGTGTGTGTGATCAGCATGACAGCTATAACAAAGCTGTTCCTCGAAGGCTTACTGTGTGTCAAGCAGGAATTTCGCAGATGTCATTCCCTCATTTGATCCTACAACAGCTCCCCCAGATATGCAAAGTAGATATTGGTTCTGTTTCTCAGATGGGGAAACTGAGGGGCTATTTAACCGCTCATTCTACCCTTCTGGAAGAGAGGGCAGGCCTCTGTGTTTTGTTCCTGACTGTGCTGGTAGACTCTTTGACCATGGGCAAGGCAGTCTCTCAGGACTCGGATTTTACCCCCTGATCTGTAGACTGAAGAGATCGGCCTGGATATTGCATGTTTTTTCCATCTCTAAAAATCTCTGGTTCCAAGATTTTTAAAAGCATGAACTTAGTTTTCTAAGCCTGAGAACTTTTTAAGGGCCCGGTTGGTGTATTATTTATCCCAGTGCCTAGTGTTTATTGAAGAACGAATGAAAATCTGGCTTACATCAAAGTAAAAACAAAACCCAAGGTATTTATGGAAAATTTCTCTAAATAAAGTTAAAGGCTAAAGGTTAAACCAGAAAAAAATATTATTTAAAACATACTATAACAAAAGTTAGTGTAGAATACTCAAGAAGTGAAGAAGAAAAGGAGGAGCCACCCCAATGAAAAGGTGGGCAAAGGTCATGAACTAAATATTTACTAAAGGAAAATGCAAGTGAACAGTAAACACTAAAATGACGTTCAAAGTTGTAAGAAGCATAATAAAAATGGGAATGATGTATCATTTCTCCTTATCCTGCTGGAAGAGATTTGAAGGATCAGGATTGGCTGGGGAGAAGGGCATCTCCAACATTGTCATCATGGGCATGTAGGCTGGTCCCACCCAGTGTGGCATGTATGTTTCTAAGGAAATAGTTGCACAAGGACACAAAGATGTAAGTACAAAGATAATCCATTTAATCATTGTCATAACAGTGGAAAATAGGTGACCAAAATATCCATCAGTGGGGTAGTAAAGCCATAATATGGTGTAATATATTTAGTCATTTTAGATGAAGATGTTGATCTATAGTTACGTAAATGGAAAGATGTCCATGATAACATCGAGTGGAGGGAAAACAAAGTGTATGCAGATTATGAGCAATTATGGGTGTAATCATTATATAAAAATAATTCAGAAGAACATACACCAACTTATTAACAGTGATTGTGACTCAGTGGTGACGTGACGATTAATTTCTATTTTTCCTGTGCTTTCATTTTTTGACTTTCTTTTTTGGTATGTCCATCTATTGCTTTTGTAATGGGAAAAATAATAAAAACATTTCCATTTTTGGAATATATTTACTCTTATCAGTAGTCTGTGTATATTTTAAGCACTTTAAAAGAAATAAAGCATCATGGGACAGTTGTGGTTTTGATAATATTGGGTCATATCACTTAGAAAAATACTTAGAATTTCCATTTAGTACAATCGTCATTTGATAAATAAAACTGTTAACTTTTGGCTTTGTGTATGTTTTGAGGAGTGTGTGGGAATTGCAGGAACATATGCTTTTCTCCTTGGGACTTGTGTAGTTTGCCTCTTAGTGTTGAGGAAAAGTAGGAGAAGTTGAGGAGACATTACTGGGGTGAGTGCTGAGTGACGTAGGGCTGGACAGTGTGCTGGACGGGGTGGGTTGGCTGGGCCATAAGAAGCAGGGTAGACAGCCTGACACCTTAACCCTAAAAACTCTACTTTGCCTCTCCTGAGAATAACATAATGAGGATACCATTATCACACATAGAAAATTAATTTTTTAAAAAAGGTTTTTATTTATTTAGTTGAGAGAGAGAGAGAGGAGAGAAAGGGTTGGGGAGGAGCAGAAGAAAAGGGACAAGCAGATTACATGCTGAGTGTGGAGCCCAATGAGGGGCTTGATCCCATGACCCTGAGATCTTGGCCTGAGCTAAAAGCAAGGGTCAGATGCTTAACTGACTGAGCCACCCATGCGCCCCTAGAAAAATTAATACTGATTCAATGATAATATCTGACATAAAATCTAAATTTAAATTTCTCCAGTTGTCCTCAAAATGTCTTTTAAAAGTTATTTCCCTCCTAATTCCAGATTCAGTCAAGGGTCATTTGGTTGTTTTACCTCTTTCTTCTCTCTTAATTTAGATTCTAGAACAATCTTCCTGCCTTTTGTCTTGTTTGCTTTTCATGACGTTGACTTACTTGAAGCATTTGGGCCAGTTGTCTTATAGAATGCTCCACATTCTGGAGTTGCTTTACTGGTTACTTAGGATTACATTCAGGTGAACTGGTTTTGGCCAGAATGCTGCTCAGGGGTTGTATCTGCTTCTTAATTCCATCACGTGAGGAGTCTTCTCTTGTCTGGTTGTCCCACTGTTGGGGAGACTCACTACACTTTCATGAATGGGAAGCTTTATCAGAAAACAAAAAAAGTCAAGGGTATAAACTTTCCACGTACTGTATCTTTCTGTCTTTCATGAACACAAAGAAAAGGTTTATTAACAGGAAATATGCAAAAAAGAAACTATCAAGTGTTTCATTATCTGCCGAGGGTTTCGAATCCTTCCTTTTTTTTTTTTTTAAAGGGAGAAAACGTAAATATTTGGTGAACCACCAACCTTTACCCCTGCATGTATAAAAGCAGGGTGGGAATGAGATATGGTATTGCTGCTAGTGTTGGGTGCCTAGCCTGGGTGCATATGGAAGGCAGTTTTCTGTGTGCCATCGCAGGGCCCACACTGTGACTTGCCCAAAGACTAGCTGCCCTGTCCATTCTTCACTGTTGTAATAATACATTTTTAAAATCTTAGGTTTTATTTTCTTTCCTGAGATTTGGGGCATATTATCTGAGAACAATTGAGCATACTATCTCAGGACCGTGTTTTTGGAAGCCTGGGGCTTTGAATGCATTCTTGGCTTTTTTTTTTTTTTTTAAAGATTTTATTTATTTATTTGACAGACAGAGATCACAAGTAGGCAGAGAGGCAGGGAGAGAGAGGGAGGGGGAAGCAGGCTCCCTGCCGAGCAGAGAGCCCGATGCAGGGCTCGATCTCAGGACCCCGAGAGCATGACCTGAGCCAAAGGCAGAGGCTTAACCCATTGAGCCACACAGGCGCCCCGCATTCTTGGCTTTTTAAAAACAATTTCCTTCCTTAAGCCTCCATTTGGACTAACAGAATATGAAGAATATTTTCTTTTGGGTGATGGGATTCTAGCAGCCCTTCTTTCCTCTTAGAGGCCCCCCCAGGAGGGACCTTGGGGAGTCTTACTGAGGCAAGAGGAACTTGGGTGAAACAGGAGTCTTTGTGAAGATTTTAGGGGTGCCTGGTAACGTGGAGATGTTGATTCTCTTTTTCAGGGCATCTTTTATGACCAAAACCGTGCCTTGTGGAAATGAACTTCATAAGTTCCTCATCTGGGACACTGCTGGGCAGGAACGGGTAAGTGTATGGGTTGTTGGCTTTCTAGGGAAAAGACTGAGCCCCGTCCCCGAAGGAAGATTTTTTTGTATTTGGCAAGACACTTGGTTGTGAGTGAGAGGAACCCAGCTTCAGTGATTTAATCAGAAAAGGAAATGTGTTCTTCCACTGTGTGAAAAATGTATGGGGTCACCCTCTTGAGTCAGGGCCAAGTTCAAGTCCTCCAAATGTATTGTCAGAGGCACCCTGCTCTGTTCCTGTTTCTCTGCTTGCTTCCCTCTAGACCGGCTTCATTTTTAGGCAGACTCACATCCTTCTCTTCCCTAAGGGTGGCAAGGATGTCTCCATCTGTGACCCTAGGCCCGCATTCTGCCACCTGAGGAGTCCCACAGACAACAGCTCCTCTTTTCTGCAAGTTATGCCCCGTGTCTCATTGCCTGGTTTGGTCACGTGTTCCTCTCCTGAACCTGACACTCTGTAGTAGCGTTCAAGGGGGACTTGGCACTCCTATTTGTAGGGCCCAGTAATACACTACCCCTAGAGGTAGGAGCTGCCATCAGCCCCACCTGAGCCACACCAGTGGGAAGTCCCGTAGACTTAGTTACCCAAGGAAAATCTGGGTTCTCTTACTGGAAAATGGGACAATGGACGTTGGGTTACCAGAAACATCCAATGACTTGTCTCATTCCTAATTCCTTTGATTTGCCTAAAATGTTGATGGAGAAGATTATTTAAGAAGCTCATGTTTTTAGATTTAAAAAAAATGAAATGGTTACCAACACAGTTTGTCTATAACAGGACAGTGTAAGCACTGGAGTGTGTATTATCAAAGTTGAAAGGGGCAGTCCAGATAAGTGACAGGGATAACCACTAGCTTGTCTTCCATGGGGGCTTCCATCCTGCTCAAAACTTTCATCAGAGAAGGGTGCCTGGGTGGCTCAGTGGGTTAAGCCTCTGCCTTTGGCTCAGGTCGTGATCTCAGGGTCCTGGGATGGAGCCCCGCATCAGGCTCTCTGCTCAGGAGGGAGCCTGCTTCCCCATCTCTCTCTGCCTGCCTCTTTGCCTACTTGTGATCGCTCCCTCTCTCTGACAAATAAATAAATAAAATCTTAAAAAAAAAAAAAAACTTTCATCAGAGCTAACGATTATGGAGTAAACTAGGTTGAGCTTCCCCTTGTCTGATTCAAGCTCACGTGTCACCTTCTCTACCGACCTATCCTATTCAAAGGTTAACACTTCCCCTTTTCCCATCCTTGCTCCACTCACTTTCTTTTTCTCCACAGCTCTTACCACCTTGTAATATGCTACTGAATTCCATTATTGATTATCTATCCCTCAAAGCAAGAGAACCCAGGGATAAAGTATCCTTTTCATTATCGACTCCTAACTAGTCAAGTGTGTGTTTCTGTAACTTTCATTTTATATAACTCCCTACTCCAGCATTTATAGATTAAGGCTACTAGGGTTTTAAAGATGTCTTTCTCCTTAATCAGGACGAATCTTCTGGCCTACAAACGCTGACCTCATTAGAACGTCTTCTGTTTTGCTGCTAAGTTGAGAGCACAGATTTGCACACACGAAGTCGCTACCTAGAGCACCTCTCTAACTGTTAGTCCGCTGTGCCTGCTGACCTCTGAAATGAGAGGACGGATGCTAGGAGAAAATGTCTACTCAGGGATCTCATCTTTACATAACTTCCGTTTTATCTACTATGTACGTTTATTTGTAGTATGTCGATCTGCTAGGGTTTGGGGGTTTGGGGTTTGGTTTTTTGGTTATTAATTTAAACTTAAGCAGAGAAGCTTTTTTGCTCCCATTTTTACTTTTGGCCATGAAGTAGCTTCTTTTGCGGCCACTTTTAATGAGCTTCAGTCAATTTTACCAAAAGTCTTAGCCATACTACTGCTTCTACTATTGGTGGGTATTTCCTGAGGGCTAGCTACATTCCATGCACTGTTCGCATGACTTCCGTGTACTAACAAACACCCTTAGTCCTCTCGCAGCACTCTGAAGTGGGGACTATTTTATCCCTCTTTATATGTGAGGTCACAGAGGGACAGAGAGGTTAAATCACTTGCTCGAGGTCACACAGCCCATTAGGTGGAAAGCTGAAATCTGGATCCAACAGTCTGGGTCCTGAGCTTTGCTTTGTAGTTTTGTTCTGCTTGAAAAATCACACAAAAGCCATGCAGCCGAGAGTAAAATTATCCAAAAATCCCACCACCCAGATATCTCCACTGTTTTTTAAACTTAGTTTTTACATTGAAGTAATACAATATTAGCTTCAGGTGTACATCGTAGTGATTTGATATTCTTATACATTATGAAATGATCCCCGCAATAAGTCTGGTTTCCACTATTTTTTTTTTTAAGATTTTATTTATTTATTTGACAGACAGATATCACAAGTAGGCAGAGAGGCAGGCAGAGAGAAAGAGGGGGAAGCAGGCTCCCAGCTGAGCAGAGAGCCCGACGCGGGGCTCGATCCCAGGACTCTGGGATCAGGACCTGAGCCGAAGGCAGAGGCTTTAACCCGCTGAGCCACCCAGGTGCCCCTGGTTTCCACTATTGACATTAGTGACCATTCTGCAGCTCTCTCACTATGCGTGTGTTGGTAACTTCATATCAAAACGCTCAGGGTTCTTTTTTTCTTTTTTTAATTTTAAGATTTTATTTATTTGTCAGAGAGAGAGAGAGAGCGCAAGCGCACAAGCGGGCAGATGCAGAGAGGGAAGCAGGCTCCCCACTGAGCAAGAAACTGGATGCAGGACTTGATCCCGGGACTCTGGGATCATGACCTGAGCCGAAGGCAGCGGCTTAACCCACTGAGCCACCCAGGCATCCCAAAGCGTTCAGGGTTCTTTATGACCTGCCATTTTCACTTGGTAATAACAGTGTTCCAGAAGAGAGATTTCTGTATAAGCTAAACAGAGTATTTGACATGTCTTTACCTATTCTGATATAATTCAAGTAGGTGACTGCTTTTGATGAAATTCGGTCCTCTAAAGTAACTACTATAGTTTGTAGCTTGCTCTCTGACCATCTTAAAGCAAAACAGCAATAGAAAATCTTCCGTATGACCAGATTTCTAATTATTCTAATTGCTTTTCCTGAAATTTGACGATTGGAGATGGTAGACATCTGTGCCTATGTTGCAATGTATGTAATTTTTAAAAGCTTAGTATTATATATGTTATTATATTGTACATATTGTATCATATACTATTTATTGTGTTATTGTATCAGAGTTATATATATTATTACTAGTATCTGTTTTTGTAATTATTAGTATTATGTGTAGAAGGCCAAGTGCACACTTGTGCTTTAGGGAGGAGGGACTGACTTTTGGGTGATAACTTCAGGGGGATGCTTTTTAGAATTTAGATTTGTGGAGAGCGTGCGAGAAATGCCTGCACAACCTTTGTGGTCATCGAACCCTCTAACCCTCGAAGGCCTGATTTAGTTATCCTCAGGCCGTCCTTGTCTGCTATCCCTCCATGCGGTCTCGCATTTCTCCAGTGATGGCATTTTCTCAGCCGTGCTAGTGGCTTGTTGCTGGATTTAATCGTGCTTGTAATGACGTTGCCTAATGTTGGAGCTAAAAATACCTTCCCGGCTGCTGCGTGTGCCTTATGCTATTTGTTCTGTCTCATTAATTGTTGGAGTCCAGCGCTTTCCATTATCCCTCCATATCCTTGTAGAAATTGGCTCCTGTACTTCTTAGTCTTCACAATTTTAAACAAACAAAATCTCCTTGGATTTATCATTTGATAAGATGAAGACATCGATTCTGTGTCCTCAAAGGGGGGAATGTTCAGTACAGTGCTTTCATGTGTTAATTACTTAGTATTTGTTTATTTGTGGAACTATCTAAACACTTCTGCCTAGCATACACGATATTAATTCTGGACTACATTTGTGGCACAAATTCATAGTCTTGAAAAATCACTCTTCCATCTGAGTACGGGAAATATAAAAGGAGCCCTCTCTCTCGTCCTCCCTCTCTTGTAGAAGAGAGTGTTCGTTCTTGATATGCTGTCTTAATTAGGCTTTTCATTCAGCTATATATGGCGGACATCCTGTGATCCTTTCAATGGCAAACAGTAATCCATAAACCACCTCTGTAAAAAAGTGTTTTCAGATTCAACCATTTTCAATTAACCAAGTGATTGTTGAATCCAATTTTTTAGGAGCTTACCGTTTTCGAGATTTGTATATTCAGTGTTTTGCTGTCAAGACGGGTGGAGTGGGGGCAAGAGTGCCATTGGAGTGCCCATGTTGTAGTGTTGGTGTGGGCTTTTGGGGGTTTTTATCCTGTCCTCTTGGAATGAGTTGTTGTGCTGGTTTCTGCTTTGTGATCTGTGAGGAGAACTCAGCAATAGGTCAGCAGATGACTCCTGTGAGCTCAGAGGAGCTCAAAATGGTCCCAGGGGAGAGAAAGGAATTTATCTGCCCAGCTTTGTCCTCCTGTCTCCCACTGATCAAGGTTTGTAATGGGGAGCTGAGACTTCTGTCCTACTGTGTCAACACATCCATCTTTCCTTTTGGGTTTCCTTTTCACTCCCTTCTTTGCTTTTCCACATAAACTGGGGTCTAGAATATCCTCATTGTTATTAAAAATGTTTGGGGGCACCCGGGTGGCTCAGTTGGTTAAGTGGCCAACTCCTGATTTTGGCTCAGGTCACAGTCTTGGGGTTATGAGATCAAGCCCCACATCGGGCTCCATGCTGAGTGTGGAGCTTGCTTGGGATTCTCCCTCTCCCTCGCCCTCCCCTGGAAAAGAAAGTCTCATCAATAGGAATTGCAGTCTCCACGTTCTAGATGTGTGCTTCGAAGTCATTCTGTTTTTGCTTTAAAACACAATTGCAGGGGCGCCTGGGTGGCTCAGTGGGTTAAGCCTCTGCCTTCGGCTCAGGTCATGATCTCAGGGCTCTGGGATCGAGCCCCGCATTGGGCTCTCTGCTCAGCAGGGTGCCTGCTCCCCCCCACCCCCGCCCCGCCAGCCTCTCTGCCTACTTGTGATCTCTATCTGTCAAATAAATAAATAAAATCTTAAAAAAAAAACAATTGCAATTCATAGGATAACTCCATTAAAATGTTCATATCTTGAAAGAATTCCATGCTTCATTTTCTTGATCTGATCTGTGAGAACAATATTATTCTAAGAATCTAACATGAACAAATATGAACATCATCTCATTATCTTGTTTCAGTTGGGTTGAAGTCAGTGTTCTGGCTATCTATCTGCCCTACTGCCTCAGAAAGAATTGTCATATTTATAAAATTTGGGTTTCAAATGCACCACAGTCACAAATTCCACAAAGGTGAATTGATGGTTCTTTGGTTAGAATAAAAGCTCTCTCCTCTGACTCTAACATATCTGGAGTTGACTAGATTAACTTCTGAAATTAAGTTCATCATTATATACTTTTTAAAGATGAAATTGGAGAACACATGTGCAGACTAAAAAATAGCCCCTCCCCAATACTTAGTAGGAATTATGGAGTTTTGAACTTAATGGTAAAAATGACATGATGCAAAGATTTATGTAGGAAGGTATATAATTTTTAACTACTGTCTTTTTTGGGGTATTTAAAAAATTGATGGAACACTGAAAATGCAAGAAATGCTAAGTAAGAACAATATTGAATACTGTATAGGACTTGTATGATCTAATAAAAGATGGAACTTGTCGAATTCTGCATATGATCTTAAATAAACAAGACTTTATTTAGAATTTAGAATACAATTATTTAGAATTTAGAATACTATTATTAACTATTTCAGGTGTTTAGTTAATAATGGCTGTGTGTGTTAATTCTTCTTCTTTTTTAAAATCTTTTTATTTAAAAGTACTCATACTGGGGTGCCTGGGTGGTTAAGTCAGTTAAATGGCTGACTCTTGATCTCCACTCAGGTCTCGATCTGAGGGTTGTGAGTTCAAGCGCCATGTTGGGCTCCACAGTGGGTGTGGAGTCTACAGAAACAAAAACAAAAACTTTTAAACCCACAGAAAATTTATAAAAATATTACAGAGCTCGGCTCTGTAATGTAAATGTAAATTTAAATTCAAATTTAAAATTTATAAAAATATTACATCGGGCTCTCTCCTCAGCAGGGAGTCTGCTTCCCCGTCTCTCTCTGCCTGTCTCTCTGCCTACTTGTGATCTCTCTCTGTCAAATAAATAAATAAAAGCTTTAAAAAAACATTACAGAGCTCTCTAGCTAAAGTGGCTCCTCCTCAAGCTGTGGGTCTTTCTGTGTGGTGGCTGAGGCTTGCTTGTTCATTCTGGGGTTAGAGAGGCAGTAGTACCTGAGGAAGCTCATGGTCGATGCAGAAGCACAAGCAGCGAGGCACAGACGCAAGGCCTCTTAATGCTAGGGTCTGACTGAGCGCATGACACATGGCCTACATTCCATTGGCCGAGGTAAGGCATGTGGCTCAGCCCAAAGTCAAGTGACAGCGAGACACGGCCTTTAGAGGAAGTGAGAAACCACACTGGCATGAACCGCGGTTCACGCAGAGGTGAACACTTAATTGTTGGTCATAATGTCGTCTGCCACAGGCTTCTACTGGATTCTCTCAATCTGTGTACTTAGGAGGCTCCACTTTGTGTGGTCTTAAACTTCTTTTCAGAGCCTACCTCAGTCTTTCCCCACTGAGTTCTACTTTCACCCACTTTACAATGTTTCATCCAAAATGAATTTCCTGTGAAGAAATCTGAAACTGTAGAGATAATGTTTGCCCTCCTGTGGCTTTTGAGATACAGCGGACCCTTGAACAACATGGGGGTTAGGGGTGCTGACCCTCCACATAGCTGAAAATCCACGTACAACTTTGGCCCCCCCCCCCCGCCAAAAACATAACTACTGGTACCTATTGTTGTCAAGAAGCCTTCTTGAGAACACATATTGTGTGTGATACATGTCATACACTTTACTCCTACCAGGAAGCCAGCTCTGGAAAAGAAAATGCTATTAGAAAATTGTAACAGAAAATGGATTTACAGTACTGGACTTTTAAAAAAAAATCTGCCTTTAAGTGGATTTGTGCAGTTCCAAACCCATGTTCAATGGTCTACTGTATATTCATTACTTCCTGGTCGCTGAGATGGTCCCTCCCCATGTTTCTGAAAAGAGCCCAATGAAGGTAGCTGTGGTGTGAAATTCTCTATTTACCTGTTCCTTGACAGGGGAACTCTTTTCCTGTCCACTCCTGCACCCATTCTAGACTTGCTTGAAGCTTCGATCTCATCAGCTTTTTGTTTTCATTCCCTGTTTCACCTGTGAAGCAGCTGAGCTGATAACTGATAAATGAATTGATAAATGCTTTTGTCTGCATTTGTTTCTGTGGGGATTATCAGCATGTAGGGTATTACCTCTCTTTTGGAGAAATAGCTTTATTGAGGGGTGCCTAGGTGGCTCAGTCCGTGAAGTGTCTGCCTTCAGCTCAGGTCATGATCCCAGGGTCCTGGGATCAAGCCCCGCGTCGGGCTCTCTACTCAGCAGGAAGCCTGCTTCTTCCTTTCCCTGCTGCTCATGTTCTTTCTCAAATAAATAAATAAAATCTTAAAACAAAAAAAAAAAAAAAAAAGGGGAAAAGAAAAACAGGGGCACCTGGGTGGCTCAGTAGGTTAAGCCTCTGCCTTCAGCTCAGGTCATGATCTCAGGTCCTGGGATTGAGCCCCGCACTGGACTCCTTGTTCAGCAGGGAGCCTGCTCCCCCACCCCCCACCCTCTGCCTGCCTCTCTGCCTACTTGTGATCTCTCTCTGTCAAGTAAATAAATAAAATTAAAAAAAAAAATACAAACCCACCTTTAATGAGATATAATTCTCAGACCATACAATTGACTCACTTAAAGGGTGCAGTTCAGTGGACTCTAGTATTTTAGATTGTGCAACTGTTGCCACAATTAATTTTTTTTTTATTTTTTATTTATTTGTCAGAGAGAGAGAGGGAGAGAGAGCAAGCACAGGCAGACAGAATGGCAGGCAGAGGCAGAGGGAGAAGCAGGCTCCCTGATGAGCAAGGAGCCCGATGTGGGACTCGATCCCAGGACGCTGGGATCATGACCTGAGCCGAAGGCAGCTGCTTAACCAACTGAGCCACCCAGGCGTCCCAAGCCACAATTAATTTTAAACCCATTAATAGTCATCCCCCATTTCTTCCTAAGTCCCCCAGCCCTTGGCTGCTTTCTGCCTCTAGATTCACCTCCTTTGGACATTTCATATAAATGGAATCATGCTGGGTGTTTTGGGGACTGGCTTCTTACACTTAGCATAATATTACCAATGTTCATCCACATTGTAACTTGAATCAGTGCTTCTTTCTTTTTCATGGCTAATACTCCATTCTATGGATGCCATACATTTTGTTTATCCATTCATCAGGTGATGGACATTTAGATCACTCCCTCATTTGGGCTCTTATGAGTAGTGCTGCTTTAAGCATTTACGTACAAGTTTTTATTTAGATAGCTTTGTTCTTTAATCTCTTGGGAATATATCTGGGACTGAAATTGATGGGTCTTCTAGTAACTCTATGTTTAGTAGTTTGAAGATCCACCAAACTTCTCCAAAGTCACTGCACCATTTTATATTCCTACCCACAATGTACAAGGTTCTGCATTCCCACCAACACTTGTCTTTGCCAGACTCAGGGTTATTTCTATATGTTCTTCTAAGAACTTCATAGTTTCAGCTCTTGCCCTTAGCTATGATCCATTTGTTATAATTTTTGCATATCTTGTAAGGAGGGGATTCAACTTTACTCTCCGTGTGTGGCTATCATACAAAATCAGCTGTCCCAACACAGTTTGTTGAAAAGATTATTCTTTGCCCAAATTGATTTTCTTGGCACCTTTGTTGATACGATAATCAGTTGACCACGAATGTGTGGTTTAATTCTGGACTCAGTTCTTTCTTTGATCTAATTTTTACCCTTCTGCCAACACCACGGTGCTGCAATCCTTTGCAGCAAGTTTGAAAATTAGGAAGCATGAGTCCTCTGCCTTTTTCCTTTATCAAGATTGTTTCATCTAGGGGCACCTGGGTGGCTCAGTGGTTAGGCCTCTGCCTTCGGCTCAGGTCATGATCCCAGGGTCCTGGGATCGAGCCCCGCATCGGGCTCTCTGCTCAGCGGGGAGCCGGCTTCCTCCTCTCTCTGCCTGCCTCTCTGCCCACTTGTGATCTCTGTCTGTCAAATAAATAAAATCTTTAAAAAAAAAAAAAAAAGATTGTTTCGTCTTTTCTGCATCCCTTTCATTTCACAGGAATTTTAGGATGGGAGTTTACGGTTTTGCAAAAACTCCAGATGTATTTGTTAAGGATTATGTTAAATCTACAGATGAATATGAGGTCACCTACTCCTTAAGCCTTGAAGTTATATGTGATAAGCAAGTTGCACGCTGTTTTCATCTCTAATTGTGGACCAGAAGTACAGCCTTGACCTCAGAATGGTACCTAAAGAAAAAATTCTGAATACAATGTTAAATCTTTGAAATGTCAAAATGTGTTTCCTGTAACAAATTCATATAGAACTCTAAATAAGGTTATATTTGTGAAGTGATCACTTATAATTTACCAAAATATTACTAGATTTGAATTGCATGATACTTGACTGAATTATGTTTTTTTAAAAAAATGAACCTATCTTCAAAATAGTATTAATTGCCGCTGATTTAGTTTTTTTCAGCAGTATTATCTAACCCAGGACCAGACTTTATTACTTTAATAGATACTATTCAAGACAGTGTGACAATATGCTAAAATCCATTGATTCAAAGGCTTATAGTGACTCTTGTAGTGAGTGTACAGACTTTTCCCCACCAATTTTAAGATGTTTCGAGCACTCCAGAAAATAATATGATAAGTATATTAACACCACCAAGATTTGTTTACTCTTTGCTTGTTCCTGGTTGGGGTGCCTGGGTGACTCAGTTTGTTAAACATCTGTCTTCAGCTCGGGTCATGATCCCGGAGTTCCGGGATCGAGTCCCACATGGGGGCTCCCTGCTAAGTGGGCAGCCTGCTTCTCCCTCTGCCTGCCGCTCCCCCTGCTTGTGCATGCTCTCCGTCAAATAAATAAATAAAGTCTCAAAAATTTTCAAAAAAAATCTCAAAAAAAAAAAGGAATTTTCCTGGGAGCTGGGTACCCGAAGAAGGCAAACTCCCGCTAGTGCCCTCCAGAAGCCGACGGCTTAGTGGGCTGTGGAACCATGGTGGTGTTCGTCTCCTTCGTCCTTATTTTGCAAGCCCTCACAGGCTCCTACAGGGACAGGACGACATATGTAGAGACAGCTGAGAGGCAGCCAAGCCAGGCCAAGGCTGAAATGCCCCCGTGGGTCCCTGAGAAAGAAAAGAGAACTAAGGCAGCAGATAGCTGAGGTCAAGTTGGGGCTTGACAAACATCAAAAGAAACTTTTTTTGGCTTTCTTTCCTTCTTTCTTCGGGGCCCCAGACTCTGTGGTCAAGAGAGTGGTTCTCTTTTCATCGACTGTGGCCAAAGTCAGAGGAAATTTTGACCTTTGGATGTCCTTGAAGAATGGGGCCTGTTAGAAGCTCAGAATGAGCTGATCTTTGTTTCCTTCTTGCTTGCCCTGCGGCCTCAGGCTTGGCTCCAAGCGGTAGCAGCAAAAAGCACAGGCAGACTCTGCTCCTCACCCATGGCTGGAGGGAAAGTACTTCACCCTTAAACCTTTCCCACACCCACGAGAGAATTTACCTTCAGTGGAAGTAAAGTGGTAATTTTGCTCTCCTTCCCCGCCTTTTGCAAGAGAACACTGCTTTTATTTATTTATTTATTTATTTATTTATTTTTAAAAGATTTTATTTATTTACTTGACAGACAGATCACAAGTAGGCAGAGAGGCAGGCAGAGAGGGGGAAGCAGGCTCCCTGCTGAGCAGAGAGCAGGATGCGGGACTCAATCCCGGGACCCGGAGGCCATGACCTGAGCCGAAGGCAGAGGCTTAACCCACTGAACCACCCAGGCGCCCGAGAACGCTGCTTTTAATCAGTACGCATTGACATCCTGATTGGGAAAATATTCCTCCTCGCCAGACTCCACTCCTGTCACTCCCCCTCAAAAGGAAAACCCGATGAAGACTATGTAGTAAGGAGACACACAGAAGCCTGTGAATCTGGTAAAAGCTGTTAAAAATGAGGTAAACAGGGGCGCCTGGGTGGCTCAGTGGGTTAAAGCCTCTGCCTTCGGCTCGGGTCATGATCTCAGGGTCCTGGGATCGAGCCCTGCATCGGGCTCTCTGCTCGGCAGGGAGCCTGCTTCCTCCTCTCTCTGTCTCTGCCTGCCTCTCTGCCTACTTGTCTGTCGAATAAATAAATAAGATCTTTAAAAAAAAAATGAGGTAAACAGTTCCTGGGATAGGACTGTGCCCCATCATCTCCTTTTAGAAGAAGCCTCAGGAATCCCCTACAGCTGAAGAGTTCCAGGGATGTTTAAAACTCGGTGACAGAAGCTATGCAAGGAAAGGGTGACTGTGGCATTCGAGTTGGGGTGTCCGATGGCAGCAGGGTCCGGAGTCACCATTGTGGGCAGGCCCCGTTCCCAGAGGTGTCCTGTTGGGGGGGTGTTGGTGTCATTTAGGAAATTAGGAGATGGGGGGAGAATGCCACTGGTGGGAAAGAAAGAGGAAGGACATGTCCATATATTAAAATAAATTTAGTAAGTCCTAAGGGAAACTCCAAGCACTAGTGCCCTCAAGCCTGTGCGATGGGAAGGCGGGAAGTGAGGGAAAGGAAATGGGGAGTGGACAGACAGGAACAGCAGAGAGGGTAGCCTCAAGCATCAAGTCTTACAAAGCAAAAATGAGCTGCTCCTGCCCACAAGTGGCCCCGGTCCCTTGGCCCTGTAGCCCCCTCTCTGTCATAGTAGACCCCACGGTGGTCCTTTGTGCCCTGGTAGGTCTCCCCTCCTCCAAGACCTGCCTGCGTTGTCCCTCTGGGCAGTGGGGGGAGGGGGGATGGCGACAGGAGTGTTCTGGGAGGGAGGGCTATGCCACCAGGGGAAGATTCTTCACAAGTCAGGCAATGACATTTTCCTGGTGTGTATTTTGGTCTGGGATGGCCTAAGTAGCTTCTAATTATGAAGCATTGTCTGTGCCTCCTGGGTTGAGGCCAATTTCCGTTCTCCTACTCTCTGCGGGCAAAGACTTGTGCTGAGGAAGAAGAAGCTAAGAAGCACTTTATCTGGTTGTGTTTTTCTCCCCTCTCCTCCCCTGCCCCCCCCCCCCATTCCCCCCTCTCCCTCCCCACTCCTCCCCCCTTCGCTTTTTACTTTCTTGCATCTAATTTCCTAAGTCTGGTTCAAATACAGACCAAGCCCGTGAATGTCATTCGTGACAAGGGAATTAGGCACATGGACTTCGTTTAATAACAAAAGAGCATGCTCCTGAGGTGCCAAAGGACCTGTCTAAGCAGGAACAGCTGGAGTGTCCTTAGAACACAGAGCTCGCTGTTTGGAGACAGTTATCCCCAGAGCGGCCCCTTTGAAGGCGGCCTGACTCCACCCCTCTTCTCCACCTTCTGTTTGTTTCCTGGGGCTGCTCCAAAAGATCCCTCACAGCTCCCTCGACTTCTGAAAGTCAGGAGTCCGAGTAGGGCTTTCCAGGCCAAGAGCAAGACATAGGTAGGGCTGTGTTCCTTTCTGGAGGCTTTGGGATAGAATGTGTTTCTGGCCTTTCTCAGAGGCTGCCCGCATTTCCCAGTTTGTGCTCGCATTCCCTAATTTGTGCCCACATTCCTCCCTCCATCTTCAAGGCCAGCCGCAGAGCCATCTTCCAAACTCTCTGACTCTCTTGCCAACCTCTGCCACTTGTGCAGACCCTGATGATGATGCTGGACACTGTATGATAGTCTTCCCATCTCAAGGTCAGCTGTCAGCACTCTTAATCCATTAGCAACCTCAATGCCCCCTTGCCATGGAGCGTAACATATTTACGGGTCCCAGGGATTAAGTTATGGACATCTCTGGGGACTGTTGTTCTACCTTCCACCTCCCTAGAACAGTCCCCCTTCATGTACCGGGTGATCAGGAGATACTTGTTGAATGACTGAATACATTTAGTGTAAGACCGTATCAGCATTACATCAATTTACACAGCATTTCATTTCAGGGAAGCAACTGAGGAATGGAAAGGGTATGGAATTTGGAGTCAGAAGACCTGTGTTCAAGGGCTGGTTATAGCCTTTAAGAGCTGTGTATCTGTGGGCAATTTACTGAATCATTCGGAGCCCAGTTTCTCATCTGTAAAATGGGAACAGTTTTACCTAGCCCACCTGCCTTCACAGAGTTATTGATTCATCATGTGTGTTCCGCCCTTACGTGTATCTTGAGCCCCTGCTATGGCCCAGAGTGGGGTTCAGGAAGGGATCTCAGAAGACATGGCTGTTGAAAAAGGTGTGAATGAAAGATGGGCGTGAGGATGTCTAGCGGAGGTGGGTCCAGTCTGGAGAAGGCCTGTGGGACAACCCTGAGGGCTCCATGTGGCTGGGTGTTCAGGAAGCAGGGAGGAGGCCAGGGGCTGGGGAGAGAGGGAGGGAGGCCGGGCCGAGTGCCCGAATGACACCATAGGACAGACTTTGGATTTTCTGCCTAGTAAGTTAGAAGGATTTTGAAAAATGACACCATTTGACTTTGTTGGAAGAAAAAAACCACTCTGCTTTACAGTTAACAGACTATGACGTCAAGTGTTTGCTTCCGAAGATTCCGGGGGGGGGGGGGGGGTGGGAGGGGAGGTGGAAACATGCCAGGGACCATGTGTTCGGGCTGATCTTGAGACTAGGAGATGAGAGCATGGACGCACGTTGTACCATACTCTCTTCTTGTGCGGATGGTTGAAAATTTCCACAATTAAAAAGTCAAAAATAGATTCAATGGTATGTGTAAATAACATAACTCACAAGTTAAAAACAGGAACCTTCTGGCTGCTGTGTGGCCACTACAGTATCTAAATACTCCAGTGGAAACTTCCAGATATCCAGTCAAAGGAAAGATGGGTCTGCAGGCTGCTCTCGGTGAACATGGCACAGAGGCCTGGGTGCATGGCGCTTTGTGGGGTGAATGAAACCACACGCCTGAGAATGTGTTTTGTGTGACTCTGATCTCTTCCCAGCAAGCTGCTGTCACAGACTCAAGGAACTCCTTGTGGGTGCCCAGGAAGGCAGGCTTCCCTGGGGGCACCATGGTGGGGGGGGGCTGTAGGACGGACAGGTACCCCCGCCGGGGAGCGCTGGGTCAGGCCCCTGCTTTGAATCCCATGGGCCAAAGTCTGTCCTGCTCTGGGAGTAATCCCAGGTGATGTTTGCTTTGCTGTCCCATTCTGCAGGGAGACCTCTCTCGAGGACGGGATGTTTACTGTGAACAGGAGGGCTGTATGCAGATGGGAGAGATCAAATCTACCTGAACAGAGTATGGAGAGAGGGAGACTCATGACCAACCCTCATGGCATTTCCTTCCCGTGAATGGAGACTGTGTGCGATGAGAAACGCAGATAGCTTCTGGATGGGGTGGGGCAGAGTTCTGGACTTGGAGGCAATTCCTATGGCTTGCTAGCAGACAGGAAGGAGAGTTGAGATTCTCTGTAGTTGGGTATTACGTGGGTGGGAAGAAATGTATTTCTACCTCATTTCAAAACCTTGACTTTTGTCTTACACATTATTCTGAGGGTGAGAATACTCGAGTTCATTACCTCGTCTTTTCCAAAACACAAATCTGTGCCCTTCCCACCAACACCTTATGTTGTGGAAGGATGTTTGGATTTGTGTTGTATCATCGTCTCCCCAAGGAGGTTTGCATTGTTCCTTGTCAAAAAAGAGTCCACCGATGGAACTAGAGGGTATCATGCTTAGTGAAATAAATCAATCGGAGAAAGACAACTATCATATGATCTCGCTGATATGAGGAAGTGGAGATGCAACATGGGGGGTTAGGGGGGTAGGAGAAGAATAAATGAAACAAGATGGGATTGGGAGGGAGACAAACCATAAGTGACTCTTAATCTCACAAAACAAACTGAGGGTTGATGGGGGGAGGGGGGTTGGGAGAGGGGGGGTGGGGTTATGGACATTGGGGAGGGTATGTGCTATGGTGAGTGCTGTGAAGTGTGTAAACCTGGTGATTCACAGACCTGTACCCCTGGGGATAAAAATATATTATATGTTTATAAAAAAAAAAAAAAAAAGAGTCCACCGGAGGTGAAGTTACCTCTAAAACCCAGCTTTCTCCTGGTGCTTTTGCTTCAGTCCCCTGACCCCTGGATGCCAAGGGAACTCTTTGTCTTTAATTAGCAAATTGAAAGAAAGAAGAAAGAAGGGGGGTGGTTGTCAAAATCCTTTCTCATTGTAAAGTAGTGTATCCTATTAAAATGTTTTTTAAAACAATCTGGACATATAATAAGTGGTGCTCTGCCTATCATGGTTATTATTCAGAAATAACTGTTAATAGTCCCAGCCCTTTTTCTCTTCACCTCTACCTACTATTGGATTTTAGGACATCTGAGTGGGTCTATTAAATAGGACTTCTGCTTCTCCGTGGAAAGAGAGGGTCTGTGTAGACACCAGAAACGTTCTTCTGAATGGCACAGAAAGAACATTCGGTAATGGTTTTTCCATTCAGCTTTTGCCAGCTGAGAATGTTGGGAATGTCAAGAATTTTCCTCTACCACTTCCCTCTTTGTTTGAATCCTTTGGAACCTCGGGATATGTTTTGGCTTCTGCCCTTGACTGCCCATAGCCTCAGGGTTCTGCAGGATGTGAGAATTTCACTGTGTGCTGGCACTGGATACAGACCAGCCTGGGTTCTCCCAGGCTGCATCCAAGCGACTCACCAGGGACAGCGTTGTCTGAAAATCGTTACACGTGACCCATTCCTACAAGTTCCTGGACTTGATGCAAGAGCGGCCTGGCTTGGATAATTCTCATGTAGGGAGGCAGAGCTCAGCTGGAGCCTGTCCTTGTTTGGAAAATTCGTGAGTTTTCCACTACTGCTCATTCTTGACATGCAGAATTTTTGCTGCTATGGAATTTATGATGCCACAAACCTGCATTTAAGGAATTTTGCCTGAAGCAGACTGGGTGGTCTGGAGGATTCAGATATTTCCTGGAATAAGACTTTCCACTGTGTGCTGAACAGTGTGTGCATGGGATGGGAAGAAAGGAGGCCTCTGTTGTAGGTAATGCACTTGGAAGAATCAAGTGCAGGGCGAAGGAAAGAGGTTCCATTTGAAGTCTGCCTTACCTTGGCCATGAGTAACATCACAGAGCTGGAAAAACCTTAGTTACCACCACTCACCCCACCCCCACTGTTATCTGATCTGAAAATATTGGGGTTTGTAGCCAATGGTCAAGAACGCATTCTTGAGACATCTTCGAAGTAAACAGGGTGGTTTTATTAAAACACGGGACAAGACCTACGGGCAGAAAGAAATGAACTGGAGTCAGGAAGAGTGGCTGTTTATATACATTTAAGTTGGAAGTGGATTAGGGATAGCATCAGTCTCTAAGGAATTTGGAAGCAAGGACCTTGGAGGGTTAGCTGTTCTTAGGAAAAGGTCATTTACTACTAGTGACACTTTAGTCATGGGTCCCTTCAGATGTGTATCAGTGGGCCATATGCTTGGAGGATGATTGCTAACTCATACCTTGGGGGGGTGTAGACATAAAGGAAATTTCCAAAGGAATTTTTATATATGAAAGGAGACTTATAGGATCCTGGAGGTCGGGCTAAAGTTAAGCTAAATTATTAACACCGAGACTGTTGAGTCCTTAGAGGAAGGTCACTCTGCCTGTCTCAAGGATGTGTGTAAGTTGTAAGGAGATAGAATTTTTTTCTTTTGCTTTTGCTTTTGTTTCCCACATCACTGCCTGCATTTTACCAGAATAGAGCCAGGCTCTATTAGACTCCCTAGATCTCTTCATGCTTTGCCTTTAATGTGGGTTCTGAGCATACTAGGTCTCAAGATGTTAATAAATATTACTTGAACAAAGGTAAAAAAAAAAAATCAATTGAGACGTCTGAGTTAAAACCAAAACAAAAAGATTTCTTCACTACAGAAATTTTCAGAGCCTTTAATATACTAATAATACTTCACAAATCTCCAGGGGGACATTATTAGGTAAAGTGTTTCTGAAACTTATTTGGCTAAGAAATATTTTTGTTCCAAAAAGCACCTCATGAACCTAGGGTTTGGTAGAAGACCCTTGGGAAATACCAGACTGTGCCCCTTATGTCTCATGCCGTCTCTTATTTTTCAGAAACGTGAGTTTCACTGCTGCCTGGCAGTCCATTGCACGGCTAAGGGCAAAGTATGAAGAGATGTAGACTCACAGGGAGTCTAGACAAATTTACTTTTCTGGTCCCTGATGGCTAGATATTGAAATAAGTTCCAGTTTTTCAGCATGACTGATAGTTCTGGAGTGAAATCTGGTTACTTTGTGACCATCTCTGACCATTCCCTTCAGAAGCACAATCCTTGAATCGGTGTATGAACATTTTCTTGCTCTTGCTATTCATTGTTTCGTTGCTTTCCAGAAAGGTTATGCCTCTGTCTCCCAGTTCCTGGTAGTGGGGACAGGGTTAGCATCCATCTGTAAAAGCTGAGAAGTCTGAGAACATTGAATGAGACTGTTCCCTTCTCTTTTATTCTGTAGACACGCAAAATTTAAAAATGCACAGTTGCACACACTAAGTACATGAACAGCCATTTCTTTTGAGGGTCAGATTTGCTTTTCACAATTCCCTGTGCTTTTTCTAAATAACTAAATGTCACTTGAGAGTCATCTGAGTACTCTGATTTTTAGTATTCTAGATATTTTGTTGGGTAGTTAGGGAAGAAGGAATTTTGAGCTGGTGTCTGTCCTAAGTTTTGAAGAACTCTTCAAGGTGAGATTTAAAAATTATAGCAACCCCCTGTGATTGTAAAACTGTATTTCTAGAAGAATCTTTTAGGTGAGTGTTTTCATCAGTCTTAATTTGGACTCTACGGAAATTGAATTACGTCATGTTGAGTATTTAAGTCAGTTGTGGTGCTTTTGTTTTTACGTTTGTGTGGGGAAGAGTATACATTGTAAACTAGAAGTGATTTATCCTTTTGTCCTCCACAAATATTATCCTTTGGTCAATGCATTATTGGGTTTTGGACTAGAGATGAACTTTCAACTCGTTAAAACCCCCAAGTCCCCGGCAATAAAGTCGTTTAAGTGGCTTCACCAACAGATTTATTTCAGCATGATTCCATTTGGAGGAAGGAAGGAACAAGTAATGCATTATATACAAAGATCTATTCAATAATCCATGAGTCCTGCACACCAGTGACCATTTCAGATTCAGCTCATGGTATTATAGCTGAAAATGACTCTGTCTTAAGAAGATGTTCACAATTTACTCCTCTCTGTGCTTGAGTCCATGAGTATCTTGATTTTTTGAGATGTAAATTTTGTACCTACGTGCTGTGTTTAAGTGGACCTTTCTTATATGGAAGCTATTTTGAAAAAAAAAAAATGGGCATTTTATGTAATTGGGCTGAAGGACACTTTATATGCATTCCTTACCCTTAGCAAAGCAGGAATGTTTCAAAAATACATTGCTTTTTCCTCCCTTTGGGTAAGAATTCTGATTTTTATTTTCTATACGTGGAGTGGATTGCCAAAGGACAGATTAAAAGTAGATTTATTGATGCCTAACAATTACAACAAACACACAGTGTTGGGTAGTGAATATGCAAGGCACGCATGGTAAATGGCCCGCTGTCCTCCAGTGAGTCCTGGCAAGAGGCCAAGGGCCGTCAGCTGGGAACTCCTGGGTTCATCCTGAGCCCCATCCAACCCATTCCCTTTTATGAAAACCACAGAGGCACCAGGAAGATTTCTGCTCAAGGCAGACGCTTGCACAAGGGCTAGGAGTTAAGAAAGAGCCTGCTTCCTTCCACACTCTTGAGAGTGCGCCACTAGCCTTCCTCAGTGCATTAAAAGGGAAATTGTGGGAACCGATGTGCTTCACATTTCCAAATAGGATCATTTCAGTTTGGCAGGTCTTTATTCAGCGATCAGTATTCCGGGAGAAATAAACATGAATGAACGGTGGTTCTGTTGTTCACTGGGAAAGCTTCAGGATCCATCCTTCCTTACTCCCTGCTCCTTATCCTACTCTCCAATAAAAATGGCTGCTTTTGCTTTTTTAATTTGAAAACCTATTTTATTAAAGAAAAAAACAGGGGGCGCCTGGGTGGCTCAGTGGGTTAAGCCTCTGCCTTCGGCTCAGGTCATGATCTCGGGGTCCTGGGATCAAGCCCCGCATCAGGCTCTCTGCTCAGCAGGGAGCCTGCTTCCTCCTCTCTCTCTGCCTGCCTCTCTGCCTACTTGTGATCTCTCTCTGCCAAATAAATAAATAAAATCTTTTAAAAAAAAAGAAACTATCTTTCTCTATAAAAAAAACATTGTAAACATTTGTGCTATGTATAATGCTATGTATAGTGCTCTTTTAAGAAAATTGTGCACATCACTAGAAATCCCACATGAACATTTTGAGAAACATTGTTGTAACTGTACACACAGACAGACCCACTCACATTTTACCCTAAATCTTAGCATGCTCCATAGGCTGCTTTGAGACGTTTTTTATTCCTTCAACAGTATGTAACCTTTTCCTATATGTGAAAATCCCCACCATCGTTTTAATTATTGGAGGATATTCCATTATACTCAGAGACCATTAATGGGTTCTCTATGGTGAACCGTTAGGATGTTTTCAAATATTTGCTCCCATGTATAACACAGGGATGAGTATCTTGGTGTGTGTGACGATCACTCCAGTATACGTTCCTAAAGTGGAATTGCTGGGTCAAACAATATGCACGTTTTAAGTTTTGATACATATTATTAACAGTGGCTTTTAAAGAAAGTCTTTCTCTTTTAAAAGAAAAAGTGATATATTTAAAGTGTACAACATGATGGCTTGAGGTACATAGATGTAGTGAAATTATTGCTAGAGTCAAACTAGTTAACATACCTTCTCACAATTATCTTTTCCCTTTTGTAAATGACCAAAACACCTGAAATCTACTCTTTTGGCAAATTTCCAAAATCAATACAATATAATTAACCAGTAACCATGCTGTGTGTTGTTTCTAGAACTTATTCACCCTTTGTAACTGCAACTTTGTACCCTTTCACCAACATTTCTGCAATTCCTTCCCTTCCCTACTCCTGTTAACCATCCTTCTACTCTCTCCTTCTGTGTATTTGACTTTTTAAGATTCCATCTATAAGTGAGATCATGCAGTTTTTTTCTTTCTACACCTGGCTTCTTTCATTTGGCTTACTATATTTTAGATTCATCCATGTTGTTGCAAACGGCAGGATTTCCTTTTTAAGTGCTGGGTAGTATTCCATTGTGTATATAGACACACACCACACTTTCTTCATTCATTCATTCATTCATTAGTAGGCACTTATGTTGTTTCCATGTCTTGTGCATTGTGAATAAGGCTGTGATGAATGTGGAAGTGCAGATATCTTTTCGAAGTACTTGATTTCATTTCTTTTAGGTATATATCCAAAAGGGGAATTGCTGGATCATATAGTTGTGTGTTTTTTGTGGACCCTTCGTACTCTTTTCTACAGTGACTCCACCAATTTATATTCCCAATGATGCATCAGGGTTCCCTTTTTTCTGCACCCTCACCAATATTTGTTATGTTTTGTCTTTTTGGTAATAGCCATCCTAACAGGTGTGATATCTCATTGTGATTCTGATTTGTATTTCTCTGAAGATTAGTGATGTTGAGCATCTTTTTATAAGAAGGTTTTTTTTTTTTAAAAGATTTTATTTATTTGAGAGAGGCAGAGAGCTTGAGAAAGAGAGAGAGAACATGCACAAGTAGGGGGATGGGCAGAGAGAAGCAGGCTCCCCACTGAGCAGGGATCCTGACCCGGGTCTCAAACCCAAGACCCTGAGATCATGACCTGAGCCAAAGGCAAACATTTAAACAACTGAGCCACCCAGGTGCCCAAAGAAGGTCTTAAAACACATCCCCATGTAACATGTGAGAGTGGCCCCCTGCCCAAATCCAAACCAGCAATGGATATAATAAATCTTTTTGATATTTAATAAATTAATACATGCCTCTTCATTGCTTTTATTTTCATTTCTTTTAGCATAATTGAATGTTTTAAAATATTTATTGGTAATTTCCGTCTCTTCCCTGGAGATTTATCTATGTCTGTCTTTTGTCTATTTGTCTGTTGGGCTATCTCTTACTTCTCAGCTTTCAAAACCTTTCCACGATATCATCTTCAAATGCATTCAAAGAGCTATTCTTCAAAATAGACATAGAATGTCTATGTATCCTCAGCTTAACTATCTATCCTCTTTTGAGATAAAGGATTCTATCCCAAAAGTGACTGGTGAGCCTTTTAGTGACCAGTGAGGGGTGCTTTGCTCACGTTCTGGAATGGAGCTTGTCTGTGTCACTGTGTGCCTTTGAGGGACAGCAGCCGTGCAGGCTGAGGGCAGGTTTCAGAGTCGCCCTTGCTCAGTGGCCCTCATTAAGGACTCAGAGAGGGTCTTGTGATCTGTGCCAGTCTCCTTTTGTCCTCCCATTGGCAAACATCTTTTTCTTACCAGTGAATAATTCTAATGAGATTGCCCTGGGTCAGTCGTATTAGATAAGTAATGAGCGGTAGAGAAAATAAAATTCATAGAAGAGGTACATTTAAAATAAAATTTATTCTTGGCCTTTGCCCAAAAGTGAATTTCATGGTCTGTTGGCCACAAGCACATGTGTGGTGGAGGGGGAGAATTTATTGCCTAACAGGGTTCCTGGGAAAATTCTAGGGGGAATTCGGGGATCCTGTAGGGATAATGTAGCAGGAAAATCTTATATTTAATTTGGGGTTGCATAAAATGTGTTGACTTTGGCCTAAAACTATGCATTGTTCTTAAACAGTTTCATTCACTGGCTCCCATGTACTATCGTGGTTCTGCTGCCGCTGTCATAGTATATGATATTACGAAACAGGTAAGAAAATAAAAGCCCTTTAAAATTTTGATGCCCTGTATGTTGATTCTCTGTCTTAGAAAGACCGAAGCAGAGGCTTGACGGTTTGAGTCTTGCCAGTAGCCTGGGATCAGATTTCATAGCATGGTAGGCAGAGGTAATCACCATATATTGAGTTTATCAACCTATATGCAGTGAAGCATTTCAGATTTATCAGCCAAATTAAATAAACAACAATGATCATTTATTTTTAAAATTGACTGTCTGTTCGTCATAGAGGCAAGGTCATGCCTGCCAGTACAGCTCTGCGGAACGCCAGCTTTTCAGGAAGAGGAAAATTATTTTTAAGTCCTGCATGTTTTGTAATTATGGAATGCTGATTTTCTATTAGTGTTTCAATCACACTACTTAAAATGTCAGGGATAATGTTTATGTATGTGTAGTGTATTTGCATATATATAGTATTACCATATTTTTATCACATTGAGGATCTAGGATATCCGTCAAGGAACTGCAGTGGTTGCTGGCTGGTTTTTTCCACTCCTGGAGTGCTGACTCAGCACACAGGACTGCAGGTTCAATGACCCATCACAGTTACCACCTATGGGATCCTGAACTCTTCTACATAAATGTGGTGTCTACCTTGACTGGTTTGCTGAAGGAGGGTTGTGAGTGAAGAGCAGAAAAGAAAATAGGATGAGAGGAAAAGAGAAAGAGAGGGAGGGGGAAATGGGGAGAGAGAGAGAGACAGAGACAGAGACAGAGATAACGTATATCTGTATTCTTTCTCTTTCTTCCCTGAAATAAGCATGAACATGTCTAGTTCTATGACTTCAGTCATTTTCATGTTGAATCAAGGCTATCATTTTATTTTATTTTTTTTTAATTTTATTAATTTATTTGACAGACAGAAATCACAAGTAGGCAGAGAGACAGGCAGAGAGAGAGGAAGAGAAGCAGGCTCCTGGCCAAGCAGAGAGTCCGATGCGGGGCTCGATCCCAGGACCCCGGGATCATGACCCGAGCCGAAGGCAGAGGCTTTAACCCACTGAGCCACCCAGGTGCCCCAAGGCTATCATTTTAAATTAATGTTATTTATAGAAAAAATTACTGGCATGATTTTCTTAATTTCGTCAAGTCTCGGTTTCAGAAAAGGAAACTTTTACAGCTATTTAAGTGTAACTTAGCTTAATATTAAGTCTTATGCCAAGATGGAGGTAGGATATTAATGTATTTGAGTTTCCTAAAAATATTTTCCTTTGTTACATTGGGTTGGGTTTATATTTCTACTTGGTTGAAATATTGTGTTGGTGGGTCTTTATAGTGATTGATTGATTTACATTTTGGATTTAGGATTCATTTCATACCCTGAAGAAATGGGTGAAAGAACTGAAGGAACATGGTCCAGAAAACATTGTAATGGCTATTGCTGGAAACAAGTGTGATCTCTCAGATATTAGGTAAGATGCATTAAAAAATTTTTTGGTGTCGTAAATATCTCCATCTCTGAATGTCCACATGTAAAAAGCTGTCAAGCCTGTGTTGTTAAGTCTGTTCTCAGTGTAATGATTTAATCGATGGTCATCCACTTAAGGTCTGGGTAGTACATGTTCAACCAGAGTAGACGTAGGGGAAAATAATGAGATGCAAATTGGATGGATCACCTAGGAGTGCATATTAAAACCTAATCTCCTCTACTGAGCACGGTCACATCCCTGACTCTAGAGGTCTTTGGGCTAAATGCTTTTATTACTTTTGTTGTCACCTTCTTTGTTATTTATCGACATTATTAGAACGATGGCCATTTTAATAACACTCTCGTATGGTAAGGAGAGCTAGGATTTGTAACATTTCTCATAGCACCCGTGTTTGTTTCAGTTCTAACTTTAACTTATGGGTGTAGTTGGGTCTATAAAATCTCACTATTTTGTTGTAGGATTTGAAGGTGACCTATGGTATAGAAGCACTTTGGTTTCCCTCAAAGACAATGGATTGTTGATCTTTCTTTACCTGGACCAAGGTTTACAGGGAGCCAGTCCACAGGGACTAGAGATTTTTTTATGCAGCCTGAGAAGCTAGGTCTTTTTAATAAATGAAAATGCAATGAAAAAGGAATAGTGAATTTGCATCATCTCCATCCCCCTGGTTAATTTAACTCTCTGCAATTCCAGTCATGGGTCTTCATAAAGACAACAACGTCAGGCTTCAGGCTTTGCACATCCAAGTACAATTAAGCTGAAGTTTGATAAACAATGGAAACAGATCTTGCAGAAGCTCTTAACATGGCCTTTGACAAATTGCTCTGTTTCTTTGGGATTTCAAAAGCTTTGTATCACATTGCATCAGATCGGTTTATGATAACAGCCATAAACACCACTTAATCATTTGTTCTCCCGGGGGCTGGGCACATCTTTAAACTCCCCAGACTTAGCTCAGATCTCTACGTTCTTTACTGTAACCCTGTAATAGGTTGTTTGTCTAGAATTGCAAAAGAATCCCTTTAACTTTTGTCGTCAGAAGCGGGTGGGTTGGGAGGGTAGGAACACTCTTTGCTGAGTGCGGGCACAGTCATCTGACAACACTGGATTGTAGTGAAGGTGTGACTTTAAAGGTACTAAGCCTTCCGTATTGTGACAGAACTGATGGGCTAGAATTTAAGCAGACAATGCTGTAAAGTTGACTGTAATTGGGATTCTTGGTGACATGGAACTGAATCCCACTTCAATTATTTTTGGGAAAAAGGGAACTAAAAAGCAGGATTGCTGACTGGCATTCGATATGTTCCATATTTAGTTTCTGGCACTTTCTCTGTTTCAGTTTAAATGGCCATGGAAGGGTTTTCTCAGACCATGACAAGGCATTTGTGGCCAAGAGAGGGGATTAGGGTGGCTTAAGAGGATTTTCCCCACCATCGACATGATGAGAGTGGGAACATAGGCAGTCTTGAAGAGGGGGGCGTTCTAGAAGAGTACAGCCTGGCCTGATCAAACATGTCTGTGACATGTTGGCTTGGCCACAGATAGCTGGAGACAGACGTACCGTGTCTTGGGGTAGAATTTGCCTTCCATGCACTGGTATTGCATTCTTCTCGGCAGGCATTCTGCTTTGTGCCAAGCCTATATGTATAGTTTTCAAGATGCGCCAGCTAACGTCGTCCATCCAACTCCCTTTCAACCGTAGATTCACACACAGCTCCTCTATCCCCAGTGGGAGACAACCTAGGTGCTACTTCCAGTGGCCACATCATGGGGCCGCTGTCCCACTAGTTCATGTTTCTGCGTCGTGCCCTTTCTTCTCTAGTTTGGCCTCAGTGAGGTGTGCATGCGACTTCTCAAGATCCTGCAGTTGTGGTTTAAAGTGTGGAGTGTATATCTTTTGTTACCCACAATGTTGTGTTAGATGCCACTTGTTACTGAATCATGCGACAAAGAAATGACTCCCTTTGCAATTCTCTTTCCAACCTCAGTGAAAAAGACCAGTTTGCTTAGGTCAAAGAGAAAGACCAGTTGGATGTTAGTAAATTTTTAAAGATTTTATTTATTTATTTGACAGAGAGAGAGAGAGAGAGAGAGATCACAAGTAGGCAGAGAGGCAGGCAGAGGGGGAGGGGGAAGCAGGCTCCCCTCGAGCAGAGAGCCGGATGCCAGGCTCGATCCCAGGACCCTGAGATCAGACCTGAGCCGAAGGCAGAGGCTTAACCCATTGAGCCACGCAGGCACCCCTGGATGTTAGTAGATTTTTAATTTTAAAATATTTATTAATAGATCATTAAAAATTTTAAGTTATTTATAAATATATTTCACTGAACTCATTTAAAGACCATAAAATCCACCTGTTTGAAGTGTACAGGTCAATAAATTTTTGTACAGTTCTAGGGTTGTACAGTCATCATCACATTTAATTTTAGAACATTTCCATCACCTTACAAAGAACATGCCAATTGGGTCACTCCCAATGTCCAACTCCTTCCAGCCCCTGGCAACCACTAACATACTTTCTTGTCTTTTTAAATTTGCTTTTGCTGCACATTTTGTAGAAAACAAATCATACACTTACGTGGTCTTTTGTGACTGGCATCTTTCACTGAGCATAAGGTTTTTGAAATGCCTCAGTGTTGTAGCCTGTAGCACTTCCTTCATTTTTATGGCAGAATAATAGCTCAGCATATGAATATACCACGTTTGATTCTCCCACTCACTAGTTGAATGAAACTTCAAATTTCAGTTGTTTCCACTTTTTGGCCACTTTAAAAAGTGCTGCTGCAAACAATCATGGACAAATTTAGTGTGGACATATGTTTTCATTTCTCTTGGGTGTGTTATGAGAAATGAAATCTCTGGGTCATGTGGAAACTCTGTGTTTAACAATTTGAAGAACTGCCCAATGGTTTTCCACAGTGGCTGCACCACTTTGTATGCCTACTGGCAATGTACGAAGTTCCAATTTTCTCTATATTCTCAACCAACACCATTATTATCAGGCTTTTGCATTATTGCCATCCTAGTGGGTGTGAAGTTGTGCTGATGTGATTTGGGTTTGTATTTTTCTAATGACTAATGATGTTAAACACCTTCTCATATGCTTATTGGTCATTCGTTTATCTTCTTTGGAGACATGTCTCTTCAAATCCTCTGCCCAATTTTTAATTGAGTTATTTGTCTTTTTATTATTGAGTTATAAGTGTTCTTTATGTATTCTGAATACAAGTCCTTTATCAGATACATGATTTGCAAATATTTCTTCCTTTTCATGAGCTCTCCTTAAAATCTTTATTATGTCTCTTGAAGTGCAAAATTGTAATGTCCAATTTGTGATTTTTCCCTTTTTATTTGTTATGCTCAAGTGACTGTCTAATTCAAATCACAGAGATTACTTGGATGTTTTCTCAGAGTTTTATAATTTTAGAGCTTACATTTATATTTGTATTTACATTTATATTTATATTTAGAGTTAATTATTGTGTGCGTTATGAGGTAAGGGTCCAAATTAATCTTTGCCTGTGTGGATATCTAATTCCCAGCACCGTTTGTTGAAAAGACAACCCTTTCCCCATTGAATTTTTTTTTTTTTTGGAACTTTAGTCAAAAATTAGTTGACCATAAGTGTAAGTCTTATTTTGGGCTCTTAATTCTATTCAGTTGATCTACACATCCTTCTGTTAATGCCCCATGATTTTGATTGTTGTAGTTTTATAAGTTTGAAATTGGGAATTATAAGGCACCCAATTTAGTTTTTCTATTTCAAGATTGTTTGACTGTTTGACTACTCTGGGCCTTTTGCATTTCCATTTGCATTTCTATGTGAACATTAGGATCCTATTCTCAATTTCTACCAAAAAAATAGCTACTGAGATTTTAATAGGAAATATGTTGACTCTTTAGGACAATGTGGGGATTATTGGCATCTTACCAATATTGTTTTCTGATCCATGAATATGAGATGCCTTTCCATTTTATTTAGGTCTTCTTTAGTTTCTTTTGCTCATGTCTTGTAGTTGTCAGTGTACAAATTTTGCATTTCTTTTCCTATACTTGTTCCTAAGTGTTTGATTTTTCTTGATGCTATTGTGAATGGGATTGTTTTGTTAATTTCGTTTATGGTATGTTTGTTTTTAGTGTATACGAGATTCTGTTGTCTGTGAAAACCGTTTTACTTCTTCCTTTCCAGTCTGGGTGCCTTTTATTTCTTTTTCTTATCTAATTACCCTGTCTAGAACTTCCAATACAATTGGAATAGAAATGGTGAAAGCAGACATTATAATCTTGCTGATCGTAGGGGCAAAGCATTTAGTCATTCTTACTATGATGTTGGCAGGTGTGTTATGTAGATCTTCTTTATCAGTGTGGTGAAGTTGCCTTTTATTCCTGGTCTGCTAGGTGTTTTGTTTTGTTTTAATCATGAATGAATGTTTAATTTTGCCAACAGCTTTTTTCTGCATCTTCTGAGGTGAACATGTGGTTTTTGTTCTTTTTTCTTAATATAACGTATTACATTAATTGATTTTCTAATGTTAAACCACCTGCATTCCCGGGACAAATCCCACTTAGCCATGATGCATAATCCTTTTTATATGCTTCTGAGTTCTGTTTACTCATTTTGTTGAGGGTGTGTATCTGTATTCATGAGGATATTGGTCTGTAGTTTTCATTTTTTTGTGTGTGTTGTCTTTGTTTGATGTTGGTATATCAATGCAGGAGGTTTTGTAGAGTGAATTGAAAAGTGTTCCATTCTTTTCTATTGCCCAGAAGTTTGTGAAAGATTGGTGTTAACTTCCTTAAGTGATAAAATCACGGGTGAAGCCATCTGGACCCAGGCTTTTCTTTTGTGGAAAGATTTTATATACTAATCCAATTCCTTTACTTGCTATAGGTATGTTCAAGTTTTCTATTATTTCTTGAGTTAGAATAATTTATACATTTTTAGGAACTTATTCATTTCATCTAAGTTCTCTCATTTGTTTGTGTAGTGCGCAGTGTTCTCTTGTAATCCTTTTCCTTTCTGTAAGGTCAGCGGGGATGTCTACTCTTCCATTCCAGATTTTAGAAATTTTAACTTTCTTTTGTACCTGAAGGCTTGTCAGTTTTGTTGATCTTTGCAAAGAACCAACATTCAGTTTCACTGATTTCTTTCCACTCTTCTTCTATTCCATTTATTTTCTCTCTATGCACCATTTCCTTTCTTCTGTGTTTTGGGTTTGCTTTGCTCCTTTTCCCCTAGTTTTCAATGAATGGTACTGAAGTAATTGGACATCCATAGAAGGGAGAAGACTGCAACCTAAATCTTACACTTTATGTAACAATTATTCTAGAAAAAAAATCGTAAGAGCTTAATGTCAAAGGTAAAACTGTAAAACTTTTAGAAAAACTCCTGTGAGAAAATCCTGAGGATTTGCAGCTAGGTAAAGAATCGTGAGACTTGACAGCAAAAGCTCACTCCATATAAAGGAAAGATTGATAAATTGGACTTCATCAAAACTGAAAACACTTTGCTCTGTGAAAGCCCGTGTGAAGAGCTTGAAAAGCAAGCTGCAGGCTGGGCAAAACTATTTGCAAACCATATATCTGACAAAGGATAAGCATGTAGGCTATATAAAGAACGCTTACAACTTAATGGTTAAGAAAATATAATTTGAAAACGAGCAAAGTATATTTCACCCTGGAGAGTATCAAGGTGGTAAGCATAGGCATGAAAAGGTGCTTAAGCATCATAAGCAGACCTGTAAGAATTGCTGAAATAAAAGAGTTATAAGACCTAATGCTGGCAAGGATGTGGACAGACTGGCACATTCATATGTTGCCAGTATGCGTGTAAAATAGTACATTCTGGAAAACAGTCTGGCAGTTTCTTTTAAAGCTAAATATGCAATTACCATATGCCCAGCAATCATACTTTGGGCACTTATTCCAGAGAAATGAAAATTTACATTCACACAAAACCTGCACATGAATATTCATGGAGGCTTCTTTTTTTAAAATAATAGCCCCAAACTGCAATCAGCCCAGCTATCCTGTGAAAGGTGAATGACTCAGCACACCGTGGTGCATCCAGGCCACGGAATAGTATGCAGCAGTGAAAAGGAACAAATCATGGCTATAGGCAACTTGGATTGAACCTCCAGGGCAATTATGCTGAGCGAATAAAGCTGATCTCTGAGGGTTCATTGTATATTATTTCATTTATATGGGACTTTGAGTTGAAAATATTTTAGAAATAGAAGACTGACTAGTGGTTGCCAGGAGGTCTGTTTAGGGGTGATGTGGTGGGCACGTGAAGGGAAGGAAAGTGGGTGTGGCTCTAAAAGGGCAACAGCAGGGATCCTCGTGATGTTGGAACTATTTGGTGTCTTCTCTGTGGTGGTGGAGACATGAACCTACACAAGGGTTAAAATTGTATAGAGCCTAACACACACACACACACACACACACACACACATACACAGATGAGTACCAGTAAGACGGGAAATCTGAATAAGACAGTATACCAGTGTCAGTATCCTATTTGTCGTATCATACCATGGTTTTGCAAAATGTTACAATTTGGGGAACCTGGACAAAGTGTACGAGAAATTTATTTCTTATAACTGTAGGTGGGTCTACAATGATCTCAATAAAAAAATTTAGTGAACAAAAGGTTGATTTAGATAGAAATAATAAGGAAATATTAGAACAGTGGCATATATGTGAATATATATGTATATATTACACACAGAGACATGCACACCCCTATATCTGCATGTTATAGATGCATTATATATGATCGACAGAAGTTTTATATACACACTGGGCCAGATGATGAATTTCACCATCCCCAACAAACCTAATGTGCAAAAGAAAACCAGGATAACTATATTAAAACTACCATTTAGGAAAGCAGGGAAGGGGAAGCCGGGTGTATTAGTCCTTGTATAAACCGCCGGCTGCTAGACTGGAATAGTCCAGTAAATGATAGGGCCTAGTGGGCATCTGCCATTGACTCCTTTCCATGGCGGTGGAATCAAGTTCTCGGTCAGCCGATCTGTCTGCTCCAGATTGTGCCCACTGGTATGATTTTTCTGGGGAGTTAGCCAAACCTCTTTACTCCAGACCTTATTTAGAGCTTGACCTTCTTTTACTCTAATCCTAAAACATTTTGCCCTTCTGTAGTTGCCAGAAAGCTGTTTTTTATTTTTCCTTGGGGCTTGGAGAGGGTGTAGATCTGACGTGCACGTGTAACCGTGGCCACAGGTGGAGGCGGTGTCCTCTAACGGACTTCGGTTCTGGAAGCTCGGAGGTCAGTAAGAAGAGGTATGCCTGGCCTGTTTGGAGAGTGTACTGGAATTTAAATGGACTTAACTCTGTGAACTTGACACAGCCCACTTGAGGCATGCGTGTACAGAAGTGCTTCATGGAGGAGACGTCCTAACATCCCATCACTGTGTTTTATATGCTTCCATGTTCTAAAAGATGGAAGAAGGTCTGAGCACACTATGCAGAGTCAAAGGCATTCAAAACCTCCTGGTCGGGTGAATTCAGGACTTCTGGCTTGTTTTATTAGGCACCTGATCTTTATGATATTTCTCTGACTATCTTGAGTTCTCGACAAAATGTCCTTGTGCCCAAGTGACTATGAAATCTGTGGCCTGGAGGCAAACTGGAATCGGCCACACTGTACGTAGCTCTGTCCCAGGAGATACAGCACACTGTAGGTGCTCGTGGTTGTCACTTTTCTTCCTGGCAGTGAAGATGTGCCTTGGAGAAAAGTTCCGATGCCAGCTTCCCAGGCAGGAGAGTATGCTGTTCCTGATGGGGCCTGAGAAACAAGGTTCCATCTCTCTCCCCCCTGCTCCATTGCCAAGTTGGGGACATTCTAGGGAAATACAGAATTGAAAGAAAGTAGCAGAACCTCCGCTGGATTGATCGTGTAGGACCTGAGAGGCCCTCGGACTAGAAGGGAGGGGCAGCCCAGAGCACACAGGAGAAGCTGTGTGATTTGTCTTGCTTGGATGGTGGGAGACGCTGGCATGAGTGCCAAGCGGTGGTGGGTCACTGGACTTTCGAACAAGTAATGTGTGGCATGGGGCTCATTCCAGGTGGCTCTAAGGAGGGCAGCTTTGGCCTGGGGTCTAGAGAGAAAAGAAACCTTCTTTTCAGGAAGTCTGGGAGCCCACAAGAGACTGCCCGGCCTTGTCCTGGGTCTGGCAGAGAATTGGAGCAGATAAGTCTTGAAAAGAAAAAGAGAAGTAGGTCACCTTGCTTCAGTAGTTTGGAAAGTTCCATGAACATGAGACTCATGCCAATTCCAGAAACCTAGCTCCTGAGATTCTGATCCAACGGGCAGTGGCAGGCTGGGGATAGGTGAATTTTGTAAAGTGGTCCTTTTACAAGCCTCCAAGGTCCATCCTTGAAAAAGCACTGCATTAGGTGATAGGAGTTGATGATGGGAAGAATGAGGTAGTGCAGAAAACTTGGGCATAGACCCAGGCCTGTGTGGGCCACACCTTCTGGGGCCTCCCTCCTACCCTCCTGCCCTTCGGGAGAATGGAAACCGTGGCTCTCCAGCTTTCAGGATCCAGTACCCCTGACCCATCACCGTGTCATCCCTTTAGAAGCCGTTCCCGTACTCTGGCCCCCTCTCTTTTGCATCTCACACTGAGAGTCGCCAGAAGGAAAGATGTGGTGGGTTTGTCTCCATCTAATTAATTTCAGGCTCCTGTTTAGGCCAGCACCTTGTGCCTCCTGGAACATTGGGACTTCTTCATATCCAGCTTGTCTTGGCTGCCTTTAGCTTGGGCAAGGGATTAGGGTCACATGGCTGTGGTATTTTCACAAGAAAGCCTGCTCAGGAAGAACCATCTGTTGTAGTTGGCAATGGGGGCAAGATCCTTCAGGTGTCAGAGGAAGGAAAGGAGATCCTATCCTCTCTTGGCCAGAACCCCTGCCCCTTCAAATTTCCCCATCAGCCTAGCAAACAAGCCTTGACCTGTAGCCATCATTGTAAGTACTTTCTTGGTAGAAATTACTTCCACCCTAGTCCTACCTCGTGTAGATCCCAGGCCTGTTCTTTGGCTTGATCTTCTTTTCCTTATTTTGAACTCTTGGCCTTGTTTACAAATCCCCTTGGACTTCCCCAAACTCTTCTTGCCTTTCTTCATCATTTGGACATTGGATTTCTTGTAATGGATTCTAATTTGACCTGCTCTTCAAGCTTAGGTGTGTCCCACTGGCTTTTTCTTGGAATCCCACACCTCACTGGTAGGTTAGGGCTGTAAACAAATCAGAAAGTGTGAGGGAGGGATCGTGGAGGAGAAGTGCTGATAGGAGAACTCCCCTCAAGCTTAAGATATTTTATCTTGCAAATGGTAGCCGTAGGAAGTTAGCCAACCCAACTGATGATGGAGACAAGGGCTTGGAGATTGGAAGGGAGCTTCTACTCAGCGGGGTGGCTCCTTTATCACTAGCCCCCTCTGCCCAAGGTTCCTCCCATCCCCTGTAGATACCACCCAGGAGTTAACCAGGGACCAAGTTTCCTCACGCCCCTCTTGGAATCAGGGTCTCCAGGCTCTGGTATCTCTTAGCACAACACTGAGAGAGATTGGAGGGGCTGCTCCCAGTGGGGCAAGACACTCCCTGAAGTGAAGAGGTGATAGTCCAAGAAAAGAACATTCAGGGTCTAAGTGGAACTCGGTTATAGTAGGAGGAAGGAAATTGGTCCTCTCAGTGTTTAACTAAAATTAACAAGTAATTTTGTGGTTTTTTTGTGTGTGCAGCAATGTTCTATGGGAAGTACAAGAAAATAGAGAAAAGTATTTTCCATAGAGCTATTTGCGTCTATTTGGAAAGCCAAGAGTAGTACACATGGGAGGAAACTATCTAACGAGTAAATACAAGACTATATTTAATAAAGCTCCAAATGTCATGGTGCAGAAGGGACAAAAGAATTCAGGAAAAGGGAAGTCTGTAGTCATCTGGAGTGATTTGGAAAGGCTTACGGATGAAGTGTGCCCTCAGCTGCCCTGTCAGGGATCAGTCAGGTAGGAGGAAATTCCATGAAGGGAAGGTAATAGACAGAGGCATGGAGGTGGATGGGAGTTTGGCATGTGTTATGGAGCAGAGATCATGAAGAACATTTACCTTATCATTTGCCTGGGGAATGGCGGAAGGCACAAGGATACCGAGGGGATAGTTTATGCCTGGCTTAAAAGAATGAAGAGTGAGTGATTGGATCTGGGGCTTCTTCCTCCTATGTGCCCATCTCTTGTACCCCTGACACCATTATTTGCCTGCCAGTCCTGGCCCTATTGTCTCCTGAGCCTATGTGGCCTCAGGCTCCTTCTTAACAATGCTTCCTGTGGTTATCACCAGTTAAGGAGATGAAATGTACTTGCCAGCCTCAAGGAGGGCTGTGGGAGCCATTCTAGATTCTTGAGCAAGCGACCGGTACAATCTCCTGCGTGAGAGCTGGATGGGGACCTGGACTTGGCAGCCAGGATAATCCTCCTACAGCTTTCCCACAAATACACCGACCATGTCTGCAATCACCAGGCACTGGATGTTTCAATTTTTTGGATCAACCCGGGGCCTTTAGCAGATAAAGATACATCTGGAAATAAATGGGTTTTTTTGGGGGGGTTGTTGTTGTTGTTGTTGTTGTTGTTTTTGCTAAGAATACATTCATTGCTTTTATTTCTTATATATGCCTCCAGAACTCACTCCCATCATGATGGTGGGCCAAAAAGGAGTATAAGAGTTTGTTTAATATGATACAAACCAAGTAATGGAACTTGAGATGCTAGATCGTGAAAATCCAACTTATTCCAAATACTAAAGCCCAAAAGCCAAGGAACATCAAAAGCCACCATGGAAGGTCTGGAAATATCATGGCCAGTATTAAAATGCACACAGTGTTTTCTGTATGTGACATGAGTCAAGTGTGTGCTGCTAAGTGTGCATTTTGTGCTCCGAGATGCGCTTTTCCTTCTGATGCTGTGCCAGTGGGTAAACCCGTTTCTGATGCTGGTATGGACATGGGAGGGAAGGAACTGAAGGCTGAGCTTCGGGAGGGAGCCCAGCGAGGATGTCTGGAATTTTCCCCTTTTTTCCCCTTGTAAAATATTCTTAATTAAGAATATATAAAACATTGATGTATATTTTAAAGGATCATGGGAATTTTAAAGAATAAAACAAATGACCTTGTATCAATGAGTAAGCCTTCCTCCTCAACCCTATCCCCCATCTCCCCCCAGAAATAACCCTGACTTCTGGGATCATCGTTTCTTTGCTGCTTCTATGCTTTACGACTCACGTTTGCATTACTAAATAATTTAGGTTTGCCAGTTTTTGAATTTTATTTTCATTGGAATATGACTGTACCTATTATATGATGACTTGTCTCTTGCACTTAACATTCCTGGGAGATTCATCCTGATGAATGTTAGCTGGATTTTGTACATTCTCATTGCTGTATACTATTCTAGTTTACGAGCATGACACAGTTTACTCATCCTTCGTGAGGGGTATTTGAGTTATTTCTGGCGTGGTCTTACTGTGACTATGGCTTCTTGGATAGTCTCATATGTCTCATAGTGCTGTGTGTACACATTTCTCTGGACTCCAGTGGGTAAGAGTTTAATTGCTGAGCCGCAGGGTGAGCACACACTCAGTTCTCCTAGGTAACACCAATGCTTTCCGCAGTGGGGACCAGTGGTGTGTGGGACCTCCTGTTGCTCTACTTCCTTCAGTCTTAGTACCATAAGATGTGAGGGTGTGGAGTGACATCTGAGAGTAATTTCCACTCGCATTTCCCCAGTTACTAAGAAAGTTGGCATCTTCCTACATGTTTAGGGGTCCCTTTAGTTTCCTCTTATGTGAAGAGCCTATTCAAGTCTTTGCCACTTTTTCTGTTGTGTATTTAAAGGGTTTAAAATATGTGTGTGTGTGTGTGTGTGTGTGTGTGTGTATACATGTGTGTATATATATATATATATATTCCCTAAACATATGTATATATTGAAATATTTTCTTCAAATTTATGTTTCAGCTTCCCGATCTTTGTCTTTGCATTATCAGAAGTCCTTAATTCCTATGTAATAGAATTTATTGATGTTTTCCCTTTGTGCTTTGGGTGTTTATTTATTTATATATTTTTTGGCTGCTGAAAGAGTCTTATTTAAGAAGTCTTTCCACGCCCCTGAGATCATGAAGATATTCCTATGCTGATTGTCTTTCTAAAACCTTACAGTTTTATGTCCCTATCTGTCTTTAAATCACTGGGAATTGATTTTTATATCTGCTGTCTAAGGTTTCCCTGATAGCTGTCCAGATGGTTAGCTGCATTGGTTGTAAAGTCCATACTTTTCCCACAGATGCACACTATCTCATTCATATGTCACGTGTCATGTATGAACGGGGCACTTTATTCTGTTCCATTGGCCTGTCTATCCATCTATGTGCCAAAACTACCTGTTTGAATTCGTATAGCTTTATCAGAGGTTCTGATAAATGGTCTGTAATCACTTTAACCAATATTCCTAGTTGGCCCCAGAGAAGATATCAAAAGTGTGTATGGTTTGGAAGTGGATATGTTGTGGTCTGGTGAAAGTGGGGGGAGTGTTAGGACTGAAACCTACATGTGGTAATGTGTATGTTGGGTGTGTGTGTATTTATTTCTATGGCTAATTTAAAAAAATTAAGTAAACCTTTTGTTTTGGAATGGTTTTGCGTTGGGGAGCCTGGGTTGCTCAGTTTTTAGGCGTCTGCCTTCAGCTCAGGTCATGATCCCGGGGTCCTGGGATTGAGTCCCACATAGGGCTCGTGTTCAGCGGGGAGCCTGCTTCTCCCTCCCCCACTCCCCCGCTTGTATTCCCTCTCTTTCTGTGTCTCTCTTTGTCAAATAAATAAATAAAAATCTTTAAAAAAACAGAATAGTTTTACATTTATAGAAAAATTGAAAATGTAGTATGAAGAGTTCCCATATAATCCACACTCACTTCCCCCTATTATTTTTTAAGATTTATTTATTTATTTATTTATTTATTTATTTTAGAGGCAGGGAGGGGCAGAAGGAGAGGGAGGGGAGTACCAAGCAGACTCCTTGCTGAGCATGGAGCTCAACAGGGGGTCTCAATCTCACAGCTCCAAGACCCAATCTGAGCTGAAACCAAGAGTCAGACACCCAAACAACTATGCCACACAGATGCCCCAAGTTTCCCCTATTATTAGCATCTTATATTACAGTAGGACATTTGTCACAACTAAGGAGCTGATATTGATACTTCATTATTAACTAAAGTTCATACTTTACTCAGATTTCATTAATTTTTCCCTGATTTCCTTTGTTTTAGTTCTGAGATCCCGTCCAGAATATCGGATATCATAATACACTTAGTTGTCATGTCTCTCCAGGCTCCTCTGGGCTGTGATAGTTTCTCAGACTTTCTTTTTTTCTGATGACCTCAATAGTTTTATGGAGTCCTGGTCAGGTATTTTGGAGAATATCTCTCAATTAGAGTTTGTCTGACGTTGTTCTCATGATTAGACTGGGTTTATGGGTTTGGCTAAGGAAGACCACAGTGATAAAGTGCTATTTTCATTACTTACTACTTACCACTGGTGATGTTGACCTTGGTTACCCAGCTGAGGTAGTGTTTGTCAGGTTTCTGCACCGTACAGTTACCTCCCCCTACTTTCCCTACTGCTCTCTTGGAAGGAAGTCTATGTTCACACTCAAGGGGTAGGGATTACGCTCCCCCTCCCGGAGAGACAGATCTAGGGATGCCTGGATGGCTCAGTCAGTTAAACGTCTGCCTTTGGCTCGGTTCATGATCCCAGGGTCCTGGGATCTATCCTGCATGGGGCCCCTTGCTCAGCGGGGAGCCTGCTTCTCCCTCTGCCTGCTGCTCCCCCTGCTTGTGCTCTCTCTCTTTCAAATAAATAAATAAAATCTTTAAAAGAAAAGAGAGAGAGAGGAATATCCACATACATTATTTAGAATTCTTCTGCAGATGAAATTTGTCACTTCTACCCACTTAACTAGTTTATTCAGTCATTTATTTATATCAGTATGGACTCACAGATGTTTATTTTGTGCTTTAGGTTATAATGCAGTACTGTGTTATCTCATCTGTTGCTCCAACGGTTCCAGCTTTGGCCACTGGGAGCTCTTTCTTTTGGCTCCTGTGTCCCTTTAACATATGCTTATCATTTGGATTTTTAAGCACTTCCTTCCTTTCTGGCATAACAAGATGTTATGGACTCTTCCTGCATATTTTGGGCTTCAGCCCTAGAATCAGCCATGTCTCCAAGGAGCTCTGGTTCTTCTTATTGAAGAATGTTATTTAAAAGCTAAAATATGGGCTGTATTGGCTCGTTGACACTGGGTGTCATTGGTTCTAGGACCTTTGAGCAAGCAGAGCTAGGAAATGCAGGTATGTATACTTGCTCAAGTGTGCATACATTTTTGTCAGTTGGCTCTTGGACAACATGGGGGTCAGTGGTGCTGACGCCCCCATTCCACCTGAAGTCTGGGTATAATTTTGACTTTCCAAAAATATAACTAGAAGCCTTATCGATAATAGAAACAGGTCATCAGCACGTATTTCATATGTTATATGTATTATATACTGTATTCTTATAACAAAGCAAACTAGAGAAGAGAAAATGTTATTAAGGAAATCGTAAGAGAAAACACATTTATAAGTACAGTATAGAATTTCAGGGAGCCTGCGTCTCCCTCTGCCTCTACCTGCCACTCTGTCTGCCTGTGCTCGCTCTTGCTTCTCTCTCTATGTCAAATAAATAAATAAAATATTAAAAAAAAAAAAGAATTTATGTACATAGACCTGTGCCCCTCGAATCATGTTGCTCAAAAGTCAACTGTAATTATTTCTACATCTATCCGTCTGCATCTATAGTGAAATAAACATTAGTTCATTTTGATGCCTCTGGATTCTAAATTCAGAAGCACACAGTTCATTTTAACCTTCTTTGGGGGCAGGGGAAGGATGTTTTCTGAAGTCATCAACAAATGTAATCACTTCTTAGCCTTTTGGCCAAGATCAAGCGTAAAGTCATGAACAGATGTGTTTATAAAGCAGAGTGGCAAGATTTTTGTTCTTAGAGATTTTCTTAGAAGATACAATAATCTTTTTTTTTTAAAAAGATTTTATTCTTAAGTAATCTCCACACCCATCGTGGGACTCAAACTCACAACCCTGAGATCAAAAGTCATATGCTCTACCAACTGAGCCAGCCAGGCATCCCAGAGGATACCGTAATCTTTTTCTTTGCACTTTCCATGCTGCCCAAAGTTTCAGAGTTTCAAAATGTCACTTCTATTATGGATTATAGCCTCTTCAATGATTTATTTGAAGTAGCACAATAATTACTTCTATTTTTATACTGTTCATTTAGGTAGTGGACATTCTTCCTATGTGCCACATGCTATTATAAGTAGTTCACGATAATCTTCACAATCCTGTAAAAGGGTCTTTCTCCTTCTCCCGCCTTGATGAGGAAATTGAGACATGGAGGCTAAGGTGCTTGTGTCAGGTCCTGTACCTAAAAGGGTGTTGGTACAGCTTTACACCTGCCCATCTGTCCCGGAGCCCGTGTTCTTGACCATCATGCTCTATTGCATCTCATAAAAAGGACAAACACAATCCATGAGGGATTTCCAAATGAACGAGGGAAGATGGCGGCCGATCAGCTTCTCCTCAGAGGGTTTGAAACTCTTTCCTGTGGTTCTCTCCGGCCTTCTTAGGACTAGCTTCAGTCTCTGTCTGGAGAAAGTCTTAAGAAGCAAAGGAATGGCCAGGTCTCCCTAAAGAACCTGTGTTTTCTGCTCCATTCTCATTCAGTTCAAAGGCTGACATTTTCCATAAGAAACAATCCATTTAAGTCTGTGGCGAGAACCTGACACTGCTTGTTTGAACTCGACACCAGGAATGTGGCCCCAGGTGAACAGCAGTTCTGGACACACATGAATAAGTAAGCAAGGTCCCATGGGAACAGAAACACTTCCCAGGGTGCACATGGCGAGGGCTTTAACCGTAAGCACTTATCTCATTGTAAATGAAAGACCCATCAGGTCTTTGCTGCAAAGGTGGTAATTACTCTTTTTTTTTTAAAGTTCATTTTGGTTTTAGTTCCACCTCACAGGGAAACAAATCTGGTTGTCTATAAGAATGAGCATTTTAAACATTTTAAATTTTGCTGCTTTAATTATTGCTAAACTGGTGGCCTCATCGAATTGGTACACAGACCTTGCACAGTTAGAGAAAGTGTGAGCTAATGTGACACAACTTGCCCTGCTTATTCATTCAGTGGCTGCTTGAGGGAGTGGGGAGGGCTGAGGGCTGAGACCATTTCGTGGCTCACGGGAGCCTTTGCAGACAGCAAGCCCTCCTCCGCTGGGTTCTGACAGAATGTTGTGAATGATTGCTACTGCTTTTGGCAAGAATACCTTAAACATGTTAGATGGTTTTGACAAAAAAGAATTCCACCAGACATTGAACAACCGCATCCGGCTTACTGTTGCCTTGCCACTTCCTCCTAGCCTGCTTAGTTGGTCTTCTTTTTTTTTTAATTTTTTTTATTCATTTGACAGAGAGAGAGAGAGATCACAGGTAGGCAGAGAGGCAGGCAGAGCGAGAGGGAAGTAGGCTCACCGCTGAGCAGAGAGCCCGATGCGGGGCTCGATCCCAGGACCCTGAGATCATGACCTGAGCCGAAGGCAGAGGCCTAACCCACTGAGCCACCCAGGCGCCCCCTTAGTTGGTCTTCTAAGCTTGACCTTGGAAGGGGGCTGTGGCTGGGGGAGGGAGGAACAATATAGGGCAAAACTTGCTTTTTAAAAGATTTTCTTTATTCATTTGAAAGAGATAATATGAGCGAGCACGAATGGCGGGAGGAGCACAGGGAGAGAGAAAAGCAGGGTCCCTGCAGATCAGGGATCTCCACTCCCACCCCCGACATAGGGCTCGATCCCAGGACCTGAGCCGAAGGCAGACGCTTAACTGACTGAGCCATCTAGGCATCCTGATGGGGCAAAACTTTTTAAGTGAAATGTTAACTGCTTTATTGCAGGAGTTTGGCAGAATATGAAATGCTTGGTTATTGCTTTTCTGGTGGTTTAGAAATAGAATATACATTCTAGAACACACCCGGGCCATCAGAAAGTTTCTTTTGGGAAGAGCTCATGGGGCCACTCTTCTTTTATTTTATCACTTGTAAAATATTGCCTGAGACCTGTGTATTTGATTATGTCCTAGGTGTAGTCATCTTAATACAGATTTCCAAACTCATGACTTCGTAGTGTCAGATTATGAATTGGATAGACTGCAGAAATACCAAACTCAGTGTTTTATAGTCCACCCCTTAGAAGAGTAATGCTCAAGCCATAGAATGCATAAGAAACTGTTGGGAAGTTGCCCGAATACCTATTTCTGGGCCTTGCCTAATGGGCCTTTCTGGTTCAGAATGATTCTCCTTTTCTAATGAGTCCAGAATAATCATGAAGACGGTGGTCTATAGAACACACCTGAGAGATGAGGCTCTGAAAGATTAATGGGCATCCTCTGAGGTTGTCTAGAGAAGGCTGAATTATGATTGCTCTGTGACAGACTATAGAAATCTTGAATGTTTGTCCTCATTTTGTCTTTGTTTTTAGCATCAACTTGTGTTGTTTTTTTTTTTTTTCTTTCAACTTTATGTGCTTAAGTTCTGGAAACTTCTTAGAGGATATGGTTGTTCTGCATTTAAACTTCCATGAGCTCTTTGGAATACATGGTCATTCTGCCAACAGTGTGTGAGCATCACTTTTCCTCTCTCTCTGTGCTCTAACACTGCAGATACTAAACTTTTTCATCTTGGCCAATCTGATATATGAATCACGTGATCCTCATTTTCATGGGAGGTTTTTGAATTGTTAGCAGGACTAGGAAAACCAAGGTTGTCTAGTGCATAACTATTCTTCACCTATCTACAGATATTAACCAACTAGAAAATCAATCAAATCAATGTTAAAACCCACTTTGTAATAGCAATACAAACCTGAAATAACTAGAAATAAACTTTTCTGGTATGTGTGTCCTTTTTCAAATTTTGAAATATTTTAAATCCTAGGAATGAATTTAGCAAAAAATGAGCAAGAACTATATAGATAAAACATACATGCTATGGTAGGACACAAAACATTTAAATCAATGAAAAGGTGTACTTTTTCTTGGATAGGAAAACTCAGTATTGTAAAAATGTCAGTTTGCTCTAAATTAAACCACAAATTCACTGAGATTCCACTCAAATTACCAAAAAGACATTTAAAAAGAGTTTTACAAAATGATCCTAAAATTCATCTAGAAAAATAAACAGAGGGGCACCTGGTTTGGCTCAGTTGGTTGAGCATCCGACTCTTCGTGTCAGCTGAGGTCATGATCTTGGAGTCGTGTGATCGAGCCCCAGGTCAGGCTCCATACTGCGCAGTCTGCTTGGGATTCTTTCTCCCTGTCCCTCAGCCCTTTCCCCTGTTCTTTTTCTCTAAAATCAATCAATCTTTTAAAAAAATAATAATAAATAGGTAGAAATAGTATCGAAGGGACAAATCCCAACAGATATTGATATCTATTTTAATGATTCAGTAAGAAAACAATATAGCATTGTCACAGAACTGCACAGAAAGTCATTGAATAGATGAGAGAATCAAGAAACAGGGTGAAATACAAAGAGAAATTTAGTATATGATAAAGATAATTTTTAAGTAAGTATAAAAAAGGGATAATTCAATAAATGGTCTTGGGATAATTAACTAGTCATGGGGAAAGTGAGAAAAAATAAATTGAAAGTGGGACGAGGATTTAAATGTAAAATAACAAAACCATAAAAGTTAGAGAAAGCAGATGACTGTTAAAAATAATCTTGGGAGTTAGAATGAACTGTTTAACCATGACATAAAACTCAGAAACCATAGAGGAAAATAATTGAAAAGTCTGACTACATAAAAACTTCCGTGTGGCAAAGATCTAAACACAAAAGATAAGCTGAAGAAATGTGGAAAATATGTTACAAAGGACTAGGTTTCTTAATATACACAGAGCACTTATGAATAAATAAGAAAAAAATTCAAATCATATGAACCAAAGTAGTTAGAGAACATGCATAAAATGTCACAGAGTAAGATATATTCATGCTTATGAAAAGTTACCATTTTTAGGGGCACCTGGGTGGCTCAGTCATTAGGCATCTGCCTTTAGTTCAGGTCATGATCCCGGGGTCCTGGAATCAAGCCCCACATCGGGTTCTCTGTTCAGTGGAAAGCCTACTTCTCCCTCTTCCTCTCCCTCTCTTCCTGCTTGTGTTCCATCTCTCACTGTCTCTGTCTCTCTCTGTCAAATAAAATAATAAAATCTTTTAAAAAAAGAAAAGAGAAGTTATTACTTTGAATACAAGTTACTCAGAATTAATGTCAGGTTTTTTCATAGACAAAGACTTCAAAATACGAGGCAATTTAACTTTGGGGTAATTTACCAAAATTAATGTATTTAATGAGTTGGCTGATGTAGCCTATATTCACTCATTCTTCTGTGGAATAGCGATGACTGGCCCGCAAGCCTTCTTGGACCATAAAATGAAGGGGTTGAGTCACATAAACCTGTGAAGGACCTTCAGATTCTGAAGTAGTTAGTCTGAGCCTCCTGTTCACTTGTTTCCTCCACCTGCATAATTTCCTCAGTCTTTCTGGAGGCATTCTGTAAGAAAATGGTGCCATGCCACCATCCTTGCTGATATAGCTTTGCAGTAACTGATTAAAGAAACACTGATATAGCACTGATTATGTTATGGGTATTGTTTTGAGCACTTTGTAATATCAAATTTCTTAACATGTAGAATTGCTATAAAGCATTCATCCCATCTGGTAGAATGAGGGGCATAAGACCTGGGGCAGGGGAGGTACCGTGGGAGTCACCTATCTCTATTGACTTCTAGGAGGAACCCATGGAACTGAACCTTCCTGATGAACCCCTAGGGGGGACAGAGCATCATTCTGCCTTTAGTCTACCTTTAGCTTTGAATGCCCTCCCTCTCAGGTAGGGCTTCAGGAATTCCTTCTTGGGGTGGTTGCCCTCCTCTTCCTCTGCCATCAATGGGGGAGGATCACGGAGAATTAAACACCTTTGAAATTAGAATGAGTCAGCTGCCATGTTACCAGGTTACCTCTTGAACAATGAAACAAGGACCCTTGCAGGGCAGTGCAGCCGTTGAAAACTCTGGAGCCCACAAGAATGCTGATTTGTGACCTCTTCCCCTATGGAGAGCCTCCCAGCGCTGTAGCCTGCTCTGGCCTCTGCCCAGGTCTGAGACATGTGACAGGCTGCTGTGTGGGCCACGCCGAAGTATAAGCTGATTAACATCAGACCTGGGTTAAAAGAAGACTCCCCTTCCGTGTGTTTCCACCCTAAGCCTGAGCCATATTGCTCTCTCTCCCCATCACTCTGCTCTTGGTCCCGACCCTGACTCTGGTCTATTCTGATGTCCCTTGAATTTAGTGTTTTCCTGGTGAAGGGATGGTAGCCTCCCCAGATCTCCAGCTTTCCCACTTTCTCTGCCTTTCATGTCTCCAGTTGGCTCTGCATCCTGGCAGCTGCGCCTGCCTGTGGCTGCTTTCCGGTGGGGGGTAGGACATCAGACAGTTAAGAAAGAAACCCTCGGGGGCGCCTGGGTGTCTCAGTGGGTTAAAGCCTCTGTCTTCGGCTCAGGTCATGGTCTCAGGGTCCTGGGATCGAGCCCCACATCAGGCTCTCTGCTCAGCGGGGAGCCTGCTTCCTCCTCTCTCTCTGCCTGCCTCTCTGACTACTTGTAATCTCTGTCTATCAAATAAATAAATATAAAAAAGAAAGAAAGAAAGAAAGAAACCCTCGGTGATGCTGATATGTAAGGTAGGGGCTGAAGGGGCAGTTGTGGGAAGGGTGCTAAGGGAGAAGGATGCCCCGTCTACACTTCCTGCACTTCCTGGCTGGTTGGCAGTAAGTCTTTTTTTTTTTTTTTAAGATTTTATTTATTTGAGACAGAGAGAGAACAAGTAGGGGTTAGGGGCAGAGGGAGAGGGAGAAGCAGACTCCTTGCTGAGTAGGAAGCCTGACTAGGACCTCGATCCCAGGACCCTGGTTCGTGACCTGAGCCAAAGACAGAGGCTTAACCGAGTCACCCAGGTGCCCCTGGCAGTAACTCTTCTGGGTGATTTCTGGGAGTCCAGAATTCTGTACACAGGTTGGTCTAGAAAGTCGAAAAACCGTCTTTCCCATCAAAATTGACTAGCTGTGTTTACGCTCTGGCTTGGGAAAATTAGTTTCAATCTACCTGTTCCAATGCCTTGCACAATGTCCAGCATATGGCAGACACTTGGTAAATAATTGTTGGAAAAAAATGAACGAAAGCCATTAGATGCCATAGTCTCATGCAATCCTAATCACAAAAGACCAGTGATGGCCTCCTTCTAGCTGTGGGTGGCGGGCCTATCCTTATATGCAGCTGGGGCCGTTCCTAGTGGTTTCTATTTTACCTGCAAGAGGTTCCAAGGAAGGAAATTCTCACCTTTTTAAGGCTCTTCCTTCAGACTGTAGTTGTGTGTAGCTGTGCCTGTTTGTTCCAATGATAATTTGCCGATGCCACCAGGCATCTGGTCGTTCAATTCCGATAGTTACTACCCGGAGTCAGCACAGATCCCACAGATTAAGGACTCAGCCCTTCAAGACTGTCCCTCCCTCCACTTCAGATGGCAGATGAAGGTCTTGGGTATCCCCAAGTTAACCTCACTTCTTCCCAGCAGACTACCAGTTCGGGGGCTCTTAGGTCCCCTCCACAGAAGGCTCGATAATTCAGTAGAACAGAGTTCTATGAACTCAGGAAAGCACTAGACTTATAATTATAGGTTTCCTCTAAAGAATACAAGTCAGGACCAAGCAAAGGGAAGAGATGCATAGAGCAAGGGGCTCCCAGCCCCTCCATGTGTTCACCGAGTCCAACCCTCCAAGCCCTGTGTTCAAGAGTTTTCGCAGAGGTTTCCTTACTTAGTCGTGATTGATTAAATCTTCAATTCTTCTGTCCCCAGGGTTGGAGAGTGAGGCTGAAAATTTCAACCCTCTAATCGTGGGGTTGGGTCCTCTGGCAACCAGTCCCTATCTGAAGCTCACTAGGGGCCCGTACCTATAAAAAACTCAGGTTTGGCATATTGGAGCTCTTTACAAATAACAAAGGACACACCTATCACCTAGGTAACTTCGTGGTTTCAGGAACTCTGTGCCAAGAAGCAAGGAGAAGGGAAATACGTATTTCTTTTTATACCACAGTAGAGGAAACCTGTTTTGACAGTTTCAAGAGTGGTTGGTCCTTCTGATTTCAGTTTGTTGTTAGAGGGACTTCCACTGGCCCTCCAGGCTGAGTAAGAACCTGTTCTTCAGGAGGACGGGATATGCCCTTCTCTTGCCTCCGCCCCTGACTCTGGTGCCTTACAGTTTGAGGATCTTTCAAACCCCACATTTTTTCTGTCTATAAAGATCCAAAGAATGGCCTCTGAAATGTGGGTGCCTGTTGGGTGTCAAGGCCTGATGGAAGCAAAGGGGCAGAGCCAGTGGGTCTTAGACCCTGCCTCCAGCCCGGACTCACTGTGTCATTTTGGGAAAATAATTTATTTCATAAGACCATTTCTAAACACGGAAGAAGTGTGAGGACATGCTTTTCTTATCTGTCCATTTCCGGGTGCAGCGTGTAGACTGTGAGACGGTGAGCCTCCCGCCCCCAGGCTTACTGTTATGCTAGGATGGACATTTTGGACTCTGTAGCAAGTGACTTTGTTCTTGCCTTAATCTTGGCAAAACCTATTTCACTCCTCTTTGTCTCACAAAGGGACTAAGGAGAGGTGGGCTAGGGAAGCATGTGACTGTAATCTGCTCTCAACCTGAGGGGTCTCCGAGGCCTCCTTGATGGCCAGACTCGCCCCTACCCCCAGGTGGAGATTAGCAAGGCACACCCTGTCTTACCTGAACCTCATTTGAGTAGAAATGAGCCCCACCCTTCTATTTGTGCTTGTGACTGCCAGGAAGAAATAAAAAGTAGGGTAACATGCCAAATTGAACATCGAAAAACCCTTTTCTGGGGTGTTTCAAATGTAAAATTCATTGCCACCAAAAAACTCAAGTTTCTTTTTTTTCCCCCTTCAATCTTTGTGAGAGGTCTGGGGTTTGTCTGTTGGAAACAGTAGAGAGGGCAGCTTAAGGAGCATAGCTTTTCCCAGTGGGTCTTTGGTAAGAAAGATTATGGCGGTACAGATTGTAACTGACACAACTCAGGAGGCTTCTTTTCTCTGGTTTGGAATCCTGGGGCCCCTGCCTTTACTATGGTAACCTCTCCTTGAGCCCTTTTCCATCAAACTCCTGAAAAGTCCTCCTCTCATTTGATTTGGGGTCTATAATGAATTTAAATGCCAAGGATGGATTTCCCCAGTAACTTTATAATCCAGTTATAGCCTTTTTGGAGGCATTTGGAGGGGTGGAGAGAAGGGAAGGAGTTGGGAGGGGGATACAGTCTCTTCACCCCGCTCCCAGTTTTGATTTTCAGTCCGCCTTTCTGCTTTTCCTGTAGCCATCTGTCTAGTCCAGCATTGTATTCTCCCTCGCCCACAGCATTCGAGAGCTTCCAAATTCTTCTCCTCCCTCCCCACTCCTGTCTCTGTGGTGTACCGTTTTCCCCTAGAATGTGGGGCTGACCCTGTTGTCGTCTTGTTCTTTAGTGGCCACTGGGCATGAGACAGGTGTCTGCCGGCCTCTCTGCCGGGATTGCTGCTGGCAACCCCCTCCCTTCTCAGCTCCATTCTGACCTTCTCTCCATTCTGACACCATATCATTCAGTTGTGAATCTGTACACTTCCCGTACTTGTGTATACTTCCTGTACTTGTGTATACTTCCTGTACTTCTGTATACTTCCTGCACTTCTGTACACTTTCTGTACTCTGTACACTTCCTATACTTCTGTAAACTACCTATATTCTTATACTTCTGTATACTTCCTGTACTTCTATACACTTCCTGTACTTCTGTACACTTTCTGTATTTGTGTACACTTTCTGTACTTCTGTGTATATCCTGTACCTCTGTACACTTCCTGTACTTCTGTACTTTTGGTACTTCTGTACTTCCTCTCATTCCAAGTGCTTTATCGCCTTTATTATCCATGTTTTGCAAATATTATAATGTTGTGGGTTAGAGTAACCATGGATGTTTGTCTTTGCTCTCAAGGGTAGGTTCCAGAAGGCAGGGATTACTGCTTTCTCTAGCACCTACAAGAGAGACTGGCGTATAATAGCCACTCAATAAATATTTGTTGAATAAATGACTAAACTTCTGGGGGAACAGGAACGGTGTCTTTTTAATCTTCGGAGCCACCACAGCATCTTCCTATTAAAAATAGGTCAATAAATGTCTTTCTAGGTTATTCATTTAAGCAGAGTTCAAGTCCTAACATCTCTGCAGGAAGAGACTTTTACAGGCGAAAGTCCGGTTCGGTCCTATTGTGTCACAGCCTTTAGCTATAACCATGGTCATTTCCAGACATTCACATCCTGTCGCATATTCTCCCTGACGTGTGAAAGACAAAATGCACGAAGTTCCGCAAGAGCACGTGTGTTGCAGGACCGTGCACACGTGTGTACGTGCACATACACACGACAAGTTAAAAAAACTATGAGTCATTTTTTATGGGAAAAGAATTGAAATCAGCCCGAACTCTGTAAGCTGAAATGGATGTGGCCATCTTCCTAAAGAGTTTTTCTAATGTTCTAGAATTCTTTCCTTCAGTTGAACCGGGCACAGCATTTTACATATGGGGGGTGGCGAAGGTCATGTAACTCCATGGATGCCAGTGACCAGGTTTTAAACTTTCACCATTTTCACAAATACTAGCTCTCAGTATTTGCCAAGAGACCGAGTGGTTATTCAACAGAACTTAGATAAAGGAGCTGTTTCTGCATGAGCTTCCTGTTTGGTTTTTGGGTTTTTGTATTATACAAATGAGCATTCATTTCTGTCTGGGTGTGACCTCTTTTCTAGGGAAGTTCCCTTGAAGGACGCTAAGGAATATGCTGAATCCATAGGTGCTGTTGTGGTTGAAACAAGCGCGAAAAATGCTATTAATATCGAAGAGCTCTTTCAAGGAATCAGTAAGTATCTGAACTGCGTTTTTGACTTTGCTTACGTTTGTATGCTTCTGAGAGTCACAGGATACAATCCCTGGGTGCCGCTTTCCCTCTGAGGGACTCTGTCTGGTGCCATGGATATAGAACTTGGAGTCTGCACTTGTTACTCCTGACCTATGTATGGAGATTCGGAAACTCCATAGTTCTTGTGCCTTAACCTGTCGATTCTCTGTTTTATGAATCAAAATGAAATAAGTGTGTTGCAAAAGAAGTCATTATGATTAGAAGGGTGTATGTGGGTTTGTTGTTGTTTATTTTTTTTTAGATTGTATTTATCTATTTGACAGAGAGAGACATAGCGAGAGAGGGAACACAAGCAGCGGGAGTGGGAGAGGGAGAAGCAGGCCTCCCACAGAGCAGGGAGCCTGATGTGGGGCTCGATCTCAGGACTCTGGGATCATGACCTGAGCTGAAGGAAGACGCTTAATGACTGAGCCACCCAGGCGCCCGAGGGTGTGTGTTTTATAGCATGTTGTGTTAGTATGTTGAGGGGGAGAGAAATACAACAGACAGTGATAAGGTGTAGGAAATTCAAGTCACGTGTTAAACGGAATGACTCTGGGCAAACAAAATGAAGGAAACTTTTGGTAATTCCTTTCGCCTGGTGGTCGTCAAAAAAAATGAGTCTCCATCCCACAAGAACTGAAATTGGGAATTAGGCGGACGGTCAATTTTTCTCATTTCTAATTAGCCAGTTAATGGCAGGGAAGGTGGCCCCATCTTTTGTCTCCTGTTCTGGGTCACATTATCATTCCCTTTCTTTATGCTGTTCCCCATAAATAACCTTTATCTAAGACCTGTGTTCTAGCTGATGGCCAGATTTCCCCTTCACAACTTCTTTGGTAAAAATGTTCTGCATTGGGTCCCCTCAGAGAGCTTCCTGCTGCCCGCTTTCTTGGGATACTGTCCTGGGATGTCCCCAGAGCATAACGGGGGACTTCACCCAAGTATCAACCTTTACTGATGGGCTGGGACTCAGAGGCCTGGGGTACCCGCCTTAGGAAAAGTTGAACCCCTGAACAGTTGACAGTTGTTCTCAAAGGTCTTATCTGGTTCCAGATAATTCCAGAAGGGAATTCCAGAGGGGAAACTGATGGTTTGATCTCTCTTCTCCCTGAGGTCATTGTTGGCGGGGCACTCAAAGTCAGAGGGGCCGTCACTTCCCAGAACTGATCTGATTTCCTTTTAACTAGTTTTGGTTCATTACTCTAGGCTCCAAGAACACATAGCAGGGATTATTTTGTTTGTTTCTCTTGGCTTGATGGGGAATTTCACTTGGAGAGGGGGAACTCTGACATGGGCTACTTACATGATACAGAAATACACAAAAACACACACAGCCCCAGTCTTACTGTTCACTGGGGTTCACATTACCTTTCCTCCCATCCTCCTTCAGAGGCTTTGTGTTCCCGCTGTTGTTTTACACTCACAACAGAATGATGTTCTCCAAACGCATTGACCTTAGCAGTTGAACTCCAGAATGCTAGGCTGTCATTTTATGTTGGAAACCCTGGATCCCCAGACTCCTGCTCCTTCCTGAAAATGGGTCATGGCCACAATGCTCAGCTGTGAAGGGACTGTTCGGCTGCCCTCTGTTTCTGTGGAACACTGGGTGACATCTTAGAGTTTTTGTCTTGAACTCATTCCATTAACCTCATTTTCCCTCCTGTCAAACTCATTCTTTTCCAGGGGCGTTCAGCTTTTCTGGTATGTTAGGCAAGTATTCAACATTTTGTTTTGATTAAAAGTTTTAATTAGTGGAGCCAGATAGCTCCTGAGGACTATGACATTGACCCCTTTCCTTTGTGCAGCTCCTTATCCGTTCTGGAACCCTCTCCCCAGCATGAGCCCCTGGCAGGCAGGTGGTGCAGAAGGCAGCGGCCAGGGAAGGAAGCACAGTGCTCTGCACCCTTGGAATTCAGCTTGAGGTTTCTGCCCGAGCTATAAGACTTTCTGAGGTGTGCACAGATCGTGATTAAAATAAAGGGGGAAATAGGAACCGTAAAGAAGAAAATAAGCCCAGGGGCGCCTGGGTGGCTCAGTGGGTTAAGCCGCTGCCTTCGGCTCAGGTCATGATCCCAGGTCCTGGGTTCGAGCCCCACATCGGGCTTTCTGCTCAGCAGGGAGCCTGCTTCCTCCTCTCTCTCTGCCTGCCTCTCTGCCTACTTGTGATTTCTCTCTGTCAAATAAATAAATAAAATCTTTAAAAAAAAAAAAAAAAAGAAAAAAAAAGAAAATAAGCCCAAGCGGCAAGTATTGATATCTTACCAGAAATATACCTCTTTGTATGGTGCATCTCTTCACCCACATAAGGTCTTTATGGCTCAAGGTGATGATGACATTGAGTAAGGAATTCCCAAGATCTTGGTGGTCTGCTTCACTGGAGAAAAAGCACGTGTTTGCAGTGCCTGGGTGGCCCAGTTTGTTAAGGGTCTGCGTTCCACTCCGGTAATGATCCCGGAGTCCTGGGATCGAGCCCCACCTCCCGCTCCCTGCTAAGCGGGGAATCTGCTTCTCCCTGCACACCTCCCCCAATCATGGTCTCTCTCTCTCTCAAATAAACAGATAAAATCTTAAAAAAAAAAAAAAAAGAGAGAGAAAGAAAGAAAGAAAGAGCATGTGTTTTGTTTAAAGCACTGGGTAATGAGGGCTTCAAATTATGGCTTCAAATAATTAATTCCTATATAAGCCATAGAGTAGATGTACCACCTCATCTTCTGTATCAAATAATTATTTCTCTCATTATACACGGCTTGCAGCAAGACCTCTAGCCGTGTGTCTCCTGTAAGCTCTGGTGCCTCTTTACTCCTTCAGGTGAATTTCTTCAGAACGGAGTGTTGTAGCCTAATTACAGGTTAATTTAAAACGCAGTACCAAGTACACCTAAATACACTGCGGCAGACATTTTGTTTATTTTCCTTTTCCCTGTTCCTACTTGTATTACATGCGCTCCTCCCTGAGCTCAAAATAGAACGGGATATTGCTGACTTGTACACTCCCCAAAGCAATGTTCCAGAGACAAACGTGCCCGGGAGAAAAGATGCAATAAAAAAAAATGGTGAGAATAAAGGCCCTTTGAAAAGGTGTGCTTAAACAAAATTAATTCATGCTGACTTGGAGGAAGAGACAGATGATTCTCTTCTATATTCCCAGAGTGTTCATAAACCAGAAAGAGACAACCATGTTTCCTAGGCATGAGTTAATGTACTTACGAACTGGAAATTGTTTAGTGAACTATTATCTGTTTGTGAAGGCTGAAGCTACCTTGTAAAGGATTTGGGTACTGCCTTGTTTTGTGGGGTGGGGAGCTGGGCACAGCCTGTCCTCACGTGGTGTCCTCAGGTTGGCATTCCTCCACGTACCCTTTTCCCATTCCTGGTTTTGGAGCTCCTTTACCCCGCTGTCTATGGCTTGTTCTCCTCCATGCATTTCTCCCCAAGGTTGTTCCTTTCTCTTTCTTGAGCTCTTATACCTTTATTTGGAACACTGACGTTTTCCTCCTTGAGTTGAAAGATAAAGAACTATTCTTGGCCAAGAAAATTTTGGTACATTTGAGCGTTTCAACTGGTGTATGAAAGCACAAAGATACTCTGTTGCTGTTTACTCTTGATGGTGTTACATATCAAAACCAAACTCCTGATGGTTTTCCTTGTGAAACTCCTCTCTCTGCTGGGCTCTGGTCTTGGCAGGTGGGGTTTGGAGGTCTCGTGTCTGCTCCCCATCACGCTTTACCTTCTCCATCACACATCTGCTGTCTCAGACCCTGAATGTGATTCTCCTCCTTCCTCCCGGCCAATCTTAATTCCTTGAAGGGTGCAGTTCCTATCTTTTTCCTTATGGAAATGTCATTGGCCCCAACTCTTTTGGGTGGTTCCCAAGGTTCCTTATGGCTTCCCCATCATTCTGACATTTGAACACATTTAAATGATTAAATTAAATGAACATGTTAAATGAATACTTTAAATGGTTCTCCAGGTGCTTTAGGTATATACCTACAACAAGGTCTCTGCGAGCAGATCTGTCATATTCTCCGTAACGCTAAGATGAGTAAATAGGATAGGGCTGAATTCAGATTTTTGAATTTGGATCTTCACCCTCCCTAATGATGTGCCGGAGGCAATATTTCAGTGTGATCGCTAGATCAAGAGAAATGCCGTTGCCCTACTATGGGGACTTAAGGATGGATGATCCCAGTCCATCGGACAGGCCTGGTATCTCTTCATACATGTGTTTAATAAACATATCCTGTACTCATCTGTGGGTCAGGTACCTTGGTAGACACTGAGGACACCAAGACGAGCAAAGCCGGCCATCGAGGCCAGAGACAGACTATCGGTACAGAGTCGAATACATGTATAATTACACATTATTATAAATGCTTTGAAGCAAAAGAACAGGACCATGGGGATAGTGACAGGTGGGGGGATGAGGCTCCCCAGGCAGGGCGCTGTTGCTGTAGTGCAGAAGAAGGGAGGGTGGGATGGGGTGGAGGAACGTGGATGTGAATTTCAGAAATCTTTTGGAAGTAGAATCAGGAACACGGGAAACAGGCAGGGCATGGGGACCTAGGGAGAGAGTGGTACAAGCTGATCCTCGTTCCCCAGGTCCCCTTTTCTGGCCCATGAAGGCTATCTTGGGGCTGCATCTGATGGGAGCCTACCAGGCTGCATTCTGGAGCGTGAGAAGCACAGGTTTGGGTTTGTGGATTTTAATTATTCAACTTAAATACTGTTTGGGTTTTTTTTAAAAAACCTCTCCCTAAGAGCAAAAAGAAATGGGCTGCAGGCTCACCAGAAAAATGTCTGTTTTGGGGTGGGACCTCTGCCAGACAGCTGTGCTTTTGTTCCAGTTAATTTGAATGCTGACTATGGAGAAGAGAACACAGGGCTTTCTTCTGAAAATCACATCTGGAGACACTGTGGACATTAAGCTAGGTTTTTTTGTTTGTTGGTAGTTTGGGAACAAGGTGAGAAATATTTTTTCAAGTGAGTATAATTAGAGGTACAAGCGTATTGGTTTGGAAAAATAAGAGTGTTCCTACAACAGGCAGAAAGTTACGACTTGTGGGCAGGGATCAGCTCTTGTTTTATAATCATTCTTTGCACAGTGTTAGCTTTGTTAAGTGCCCTGGATTTTGACAATTCTCCAGTAGTTACTTTTTGTTTGGAGAAGATTTAAAAACAAAAAGAAGTGTTTGCAAATTTTATAGTAGTGCAGTTAGCTGTCAAATGAAAGTAGGTTTAGCTAAGCCACCAAGGGACAGGAAAGGACAAAGACAAAGCCTGTCTACTTTCTGACACTGAAAAAGTTAATTTAGGGACTACAATAATAAGGATGTCCATGAAATAATGTCGTTTTCAGAACAGGTACAAGTGGGATATCAAAACTCCTAAACCTGCGTATCCTTTATCCCAATGATTCCAAAGCAGAAATTGATCAGGTGTGCAAAATGTAGCAGGAATGTTTAGCACACAGCACAGCTTTCATTCTGATCCATTGTTGCAATTGCTTAAAGGTTTATTAACTCATTCTGTGCACCATTTTTTGCTGAGAAATAGGCACTGTTATCATCCCTATTTTACATAAGGGGAAGTTGAGGCATGAAAAAGTTTGTCCAGGTCACACAGCTGGTAAGTGAGTAGCCTGTACTAGAAGCCTGGCAGGATGCTCTGGAACTTCTAGTCTGTCTCACTGCTCATTGCCTATGGCAGCTTATGGTAATGTTATTAATGATGGTAAAAACAAAAAACAAAACAAAAAAAAACAAGAAAAAAAAACAGGAAATGACTTAATGGTCCAAAAGTTGGGAAATGTTTTTTTAAAAAAGCCATGCTCTCACCACTATAAACTAATGTTTAAAAACAATGATGTAAATCTGTATTTCCTGACGTGGAAAGGTAAATGGCTGACTGTGAAACAGGATTTACGGACTGGTTTGTATAGTATCTTGATTTCGTAAAAATATCCACCATATAATATATATTGGTAAATAATACATTCTTCCGGGCGAGGGTTGGAAGGATACATAATACACTTAGAATGTTAACAGTGGTTGTTTCATGGTGGTGAGGTTCCAGGGAGCTAAAAAACAAAAACAGGCTTTATTTTGGAAAATTTTAAAAACGCACACCAGTAAACCAAATAACCCAGTGAACCAGCATGCATGCATAACCAAGCTGTTTCATCTCTATGCCACACTCCCCCTCACCCCCCACCAGAATTATTTCGAAGGGAATTCCAGACATCATTTCATCTGTAAATGTTTTCAGAGTGTAACTTTTTTACATTATATGTTAATAAAATACAACACAATAAAAAAAGAATGTAATGTTTTTTATGTAGCAACAATTTCATTACTACTTTAGTAATAATAATGCTGTTATCCTATCAATATCACCAAACAGTCAGTGTTCAAATTTCCAAATGTCTCGTTTGTCCTAAATGGTTTCTCTGTTTGCATTTTACTGTTTGAATCAGGATGCAAATGAATTCCACACACAGTGATTAGTGGATATGTCTCTTAAGCCTCTCGTAAGCCAGAGAGTCCTTCTCCATCTTTCTCCCTTTGTTCCCTCATGTAATTTCTTTATTCAAGAAATGAGATCAGTCCGTTGTCTAACACAGTATGGACTTTGCTGGGTGGGTTCCCGGGTTGCTCAGTAGTATTCCATTGCATAAGGAAAAATGTGTTAATTCGTTCATTTAACATTTGGGGTGTTTTCAGCTTTTGGCAATTTTAAGTAAGTTTGCTGTGAACATTCACGTACGAGTCTGTATGGATAACTACCTCGGCGTGGAATGGCTGGCTTATCTACTCGGTAATGTTTAACGTTTTAAGGGAGTGCAAATAGTTTTCCAAAGTGTTTTTGGCATTTTATATTGCTGTCAAAAATGTGGGAGAGCTCTAGTAGCTTCACACCCTTGTCAACACTTGTTTTGGTCAGTTGATAAAGTTGCAGTCATTTGGATGGGGTTTTGGTGGTATCTCCTTGTAATTTTAATGTTCATCTTCCTGGTGACTAATAATGTCTGCTTTTTTTTTATATGCTTATGTGCAATTCCTGTGTCTCTTTGGCGAAATGTTGTTTCAGATTTTGCCTGTTTCGTGTTGAGTTTGCTTTCATATTATCGAATTTTTTATATATTCTGGATACATGTGTATTTATCAGATATTTGTTTTTTTTCGAGTATTTTCTCGGGCTGTGACTTGCCTTTTCATTTTCTTGACAATGTCTTTTGAAGAGCAGAAGTTCTTAATTTTGATGAAGTCTGTCTTGTTAGATTTTCCCCTTGTGGCAAGTGTTTTTTGTGTCTTATAATTTTTAAATGTTAAAATAGAAAAATGAAAGGGACGTATCCATTCAAGGGAATATTATACAACAATAAAAAGAAATGAGCTATCAGGCCATGAAAAGACATGGTATAACATTAAATGTGTATTGCTAAGTGAAAGAAGCCAATCAGAAAAGGCTATGTTACACTGTATGATCCCAACTATGAGACATTCTAGAAAAGGCAAACTTACAGGGACAGTGGAAAAGTCAGTGGTCACCAGAGGCTCATCGTAGGAAGGAGGGAGGGATGAATCAGGGAGCACAGAGGATTTTTAGGACAGGGAAACTCTTCTGTATGGTGTTGTAATGGAGGATGGTTAATATTATACATTTTATCAAAACCCAGACGATATACAACACCCAAGAATGAGCCCTAATATAAACTAAGGACTTCTGTTCATAATAATCAGTGATGGCTCATCACTCGTAATAAATCTTCCACAGCTGTGCTAGTCATTAAAACAGGGGAAGTTGGGGATGAGGATATTAGGAGCTCTCTGTATTTTGTGCTCAACTTTTTCTGTAAACCTACAACTGCTCCGTAAATAGATAAATAAATAAAGCCTATTCATTTAAAAAGAAAAATGAAAGAGATGCCCTTAAACAGTAAGGTTCAGTAATGATTTTAGAGTAACTTGAACCCCTCCATGTTGAAGACCTCTGGCATTTGGGACTAACAGCCCATGGTGACCTCCCCATTCTTTCCTCTCTGTGGGCATCACCATGCCTTCAGCAACCTAAACATTGATCTTTGCTTTTCTTTGTCCCTCTCTTTGCTTTATCTGTCTCTCTGTCAGGTGTCTTCCCATAGTCCTTCCCATCTTTGTTTTCTGCTTCTTTTCCTGGCATCCAGATCAAGGCTCTCCTTGTCCCTGACTGGACTTCCTGCAGGCCTCGTAGCATCATTCATTCTGTGTCTCCTAAGCCATTCTGGTCCCAAAAGGAATGCTAGCTCATTTCTCAGGTCTAGACTCTAATGTTCAAGGTCATCTAGTAATTCCAGTATTATCTCCTCTACAGCAGCAAAAGGACAGTTCAGGGAATGACTCAAGTGGCATGCCCGGCCTCCTGCCCCCACTCCCGTTCTGTACTCTAAGGGCAGTGTTCCCTGATTGTGAGCCACTGCTGTGTTCCACAGAAAACCTCCCCTACCCCCAAATGAAGAAGCTTAAAGGCCATTACCAGGGGTAAATACTGCCAAGTCCTATTGGTCAGTTTACTAATTGGGATGGTTCAGAAAATCAGGATCAAGAAATAAAGTTACACAGCAACTACCACGCTTCTAATGCTCAACGGAAGGTAGCCGAGCCAAGTAAATCCAGACCTGCAGGGAAAGGGGAGAAGAGTACGAACAGCAGAAATCTCAGGGAGGCCTCCAGGCTCACACGGGGAACGGCCCATCCTCCACACAAGGAAAAAGAACAGCTGCAGCCAAGCTCACTGTTTTATTTTTGTTGTGTGTGGAAGCATGTCAGCCCTCGGTCCAGAGCCATGATCAAATTTATAGGCTTGGAATTTTTTTTTTTTTTTTCACATATTGCATTCCCGAGGCATCACTTATAAAACCTGCTTTTTCTCAAGGCTGTCAACTTTCAGGAAAACTGAATTTCAAAAAAAAAGTCCTTTAACTTTTTTCCCAAGCAGAATCTTACACAATTCCAACCTTATTAAAATAAACACCCTAACCTCGGATTTCGACCCCAGGATGACTTGTTATGGAGATTGTGTACTCAAAGGATAGTTTCTAAGAGTAGAAACCTGCAGAAAATAATGCCCAGAGCCTTTCAGGTGTGTGTGTGTGTGTGTGTGTGTGTGTGTGTGTGTATGTGTGTGTGTGTGTATTTGTCCTATTCTGTGCCTCTGTAATGAATACAGATTCAGTTGTATGATTGCCTTGGTACAAAACGCCTTGGCCATTTTCCAGAACCATTCCTTTGTCTAAGTACACTTAACCTCTCTGTGAGTTCCAAATAACTCAGATCACAAGATCAGGGCTCGTTGTGTTTTCACAGCACTGTTGGCTTCCTTCTGGTTTAAAGGTGCTTGCCTCATTGTTATGACCGGCCTTCCTCCACCTCTGCCTTAAAGTGGAAGAGTTTCCTTTCTCCTCACTTTGAAGTGGGGATCCCAGGTTGTGTTTTGTAGAAGAGTAGGATGGATCCCCATCCTAGTACCTGAACCCTTGTCCCCAGGCAAACTCCACTTGAGACACCCCTAGGACCTGTTCATCATCGATGATTCCTTCCATCTTGGTGAGAGCTGCAGATGATATGGCAGAGTGGCTGTCCGGTGACTTTCTCATGGTCTTTTTATCAGTGAGGAAAGGCCATCTTAGAGATACTGAGTAGCTTGTCCAAGTTCACTAAACTGCAACACTGATTCTCAGATCTCAGAACCCTTGTACTAGAGGAGAAAAACAAAGTCTAAAGAAACTGCTGTAACTCCCTCTTTGAGAAACACATTGTTCTAATAAGTGAGATTTTGAATATTCTGAAGAGAAACGGGACTGATCTGGTGTCGCTAAGAAGCCAGATTTGAAAACTGATTCAAAAACACGGCTAACAATTTAAAACAAATAAAGAAAGGAGTCTTCGCGAGGCCTGACTTGGGTCTACTGGATCTTGCAACCTAAATATTGTCTTCCTTATTGTCCACTGAGGAGATAAGTGGGAGGCTGGAAAGAGGGAAGAGGACAGGCAGGGCAAGGAGGGTTGCCGACATTCCCGTTGTGCTTTCCATGTCCCCTTGATTTCTAGATTTTCACTTGACCTTTGTGACTTCAGTGTGTATTGTATGCAGAAACATTTGGTGTATTTGGCGTACGTTTCCTAGGAAAGATCTTACCACATGAAGCATGGAGAACGAGTCACAGATAGGAGGGCTAAAGGCATAACGTTCTTCCACAGACTTTTTTTTTTAAAGATTTTATTTATTTATTTATTTATTTGAGAGAGGGGGTGCACACAAGCAGGTGGAGTGGCAGAGTGAAAGGGAGAAGCAGGCTCTCCACTGAGCAGGGAACCTGACGTGGGGCTCCATCCCAGAATCCTGGGATCATGACCTGAGCCAAAGGAAGACGCTTAACTGACTGAGCCACCCAGGCACCCCACTCTTTGGCTAACTCTAGAGCTAACACCACAATAAGAGCACAAAGTGGATGTTAGTATAGGATGTTGATTTTGAAATTGTCAAAACTACTTATCAGTGGACAGTACTTGTCTTTGTTAACTAGGGCCACAGTTTACACCCATCAGAATTATAATTTTGTCCCAGAGCATTTCGGAGGCAAAAGCCAAAGCCCCTGTTGGAGCAGCTAACACAGTCAGGAGACACCTGAGGTCTTACAGATTTAAATACTGATATAGTGTGACACCGTCATCCCTCCAAAACACAGCCCCTGCTCTGGAGGAGTAAGTAGAACTCGATTGGCAAGATCAGACCTAAATAAATCAGCACTGGTAGTCATTCCAAGCTTCCCCCTCTATTCATTGCTTAAGATTGACAAAGTAGAAGAGGCATTTTGTTTACTTCCTTTTAATTATGACTAATAAAAAAAATGCAGCATGTCCAAAAGAGGAAAGTACCTGTACTTCCGTTCTCATTTGCTTCTGGGTCAGGACTGAACTGCTTTGAGAACGATGAGTGACAGCTCTGCTTAGCTTTGTGCTCTTCCGGATAGTGGCCCGAATAGTGCCTTCAGAAATTGTTATAACCTTCTCATCTGCTTCATCATCAAATGAAGAGCTCTACCATTAATTTTGGATTTTGGGTAATCGCCAATGACCTTAATCTCTATGCCTGAGCTTTGATGAGTGCCCATGGCACCCAAGGTACACAGTGTACCATACCTTTGTCATTAACTATTTCTGCCCCTGGGGAAGATGTACCTCTCCCGGGATGATTTGACTCTCGGTATAGTCTGGTGGTAACCTCCACCTGCACTGAAGGTCTTTGTTTTTGGAACTAATTTCCCTTCCATTTCTAATGACTGGTTACTTAGTAAACTGATACACCGATGAACTGATTTTAACAACCTTTATATTAGAGCTAGTGTTGCATGTCTTTTTATGGGGGATAGAAATGCAGCAGAGAGAGCAGACATGGTGCAGTGGGAAGGACATGGGCTTTGGGACCCATCAGAAAATCAAGATAATCAAAGAACCACCTGTGCCACTTTGCTGTGGACATGACCTACAGGCTATGACCTGAGCTCTCTGAGACTTAGTCAAATGACGACAACAGAAACCATCACACCGACCTCACAGCCTTATGTGAAGACAGTGCCCGGGAACATCTTTGAAAACTGTGAGGTCCTAAACACATATTCATTACTTCCAGATGCCACTGCCTTTTCCAAAGAAAGCTTTTTTGAGATAAAACTCACCTACTGTCCATTTCATCCATTTGAAGTGTACAATTCCATGGTTTTTAGTACATTTACAGAGCTGTTCATCAACACAGTTTTAGAATATCTCTATCATCTCAGAAACCATGTACCTTTTAGCTCCCCCTTCCCTACCCCTTAGGCTTGCCTTCTTAATTTGTACTTTGTGTTTATTTACGGAGACTCTAGGACAATTTTTTAAATTACATTAAAAAAAAATAAGCTGACTCGTGCACGGCAGGATGGGGAATGGGGAACTAAGTGTTAACCAATGGTATTACTAGGAAGATTATAGTTTTATTTGAAGAAGCAGAAAGATGAGTCCTCATGGTTACCACGGAAGCCCTGAGGCCATGAAGCAGCTCACAGCACTGGGGCCGACCCTTGGGAGGTAGCACCTGGGCTGATGCTGATGAACAAAAGGTGGGTGGGGACTTGCCCCTTTACTTAGGAGCGTGGGGTTCCAAAACCAGAGAAATTCGTGGTCAGGAAGCTGCTTTTACTTTACCTTCACTTTCCAAACAGAAGCTTGAATTCAGGCATCAGCAAGGAAAGAAGGAGGGATGGAGGGAAGGAGGGAGGGATGAGGGAAAAGAGCCATTCCTGGCCCCTCCCACTTCCTGTATAACCCAAACTTTCAGTGGAGGTGTTGAAGCAGGGTGACAGTCTATATGTGGTGTCGACTGGAAAAAAGGAAATCAATACTGGCCTCCTCTTTTCCAGGTCGCCAGATCCCACCCTTGGACCCCCATGAGAATGGAAACAACGGAGCAATCAAACTTGGGAAGCAAACCACGCAAGCCGGCCGGCGGTGCTGCTGACCCATGGGCCATGGTCCGCTGTACTTGAAGAAGCCAGAGCCGACCTCCCATTCTCGGCGGCCTGGCACCCCACGTAGGGAGAAGAGAGATGCTGGCTTGGCATCCTGGAAGACCTGCCGCCATGGGGCAGGGAATGTCCCTGGAAAAGGCTTTTAGAACACTCCAGAAAAATCTGCCATACTGCCACAAAATGGCCTTTGTACATGAAATGCACATGAGAGGGAACAGATGTTAGGTAATAAGTATAGTTGAGTTTTTTGTTGTTGTTAAAAACCTTAAGTTGCTTTTCAATTTGTATAGCAGTCTCACTGACTTATCTGTGTGTGGGATTCTGAGGTGGCCTTTCCCTCCGACTTCCTGGGTTCCTCAGCCCAGTTCTGGCAAATTACCCAGTGCCACTGCCTCTGTTACCTGACCAGCCTTCACTGAAAGGTTCATTTCATTTCATTTACCTTTCAGTGGAGTGTAATTGAATCATCACTCAAGCTAGACACTTGAGCCATTATGAAAAGCAGAGAAAGATGTATTAGAAACTGTTGTCTACATCTTTGACTTCTACTTGATGCCTGTTTTTCTACATTTTGGTTATATATAAACAAACAAACCAGATCCGACTAAAATATTTCATGCAATTTTGGGCTTGGGAGGCCCAGTTTGAAAGAGTCATTTGAGTAGTTACCGTATAAATGGTGACAGATATAGGGTATAAATATTTTTCCAGAAACTGCCTGGGATACATCATCTCTAGAGTTATAAATTCCCACTCTCTTACAGAAGGCTAATTCACAGAGTAGGGTTTTACTAAGACAGTATGTCATGGTGTCATATCTAGGGGGAAAATTAACCGGAGGGTGTTTGAATCTAAATCATAGGGCGAACTTCTAATATTATCAATCAGTAGGTTACAGGAAAGCCAGCCGGAGGAAGCAATGGCACCTTAAGATCCGAGACACCCCTATCCCACCCCCACCCCTGGCAAATTACAAAACTGAAGAGAGTGTTTTAGAAGATGCCAAGCTTGGGCAGCTGGCGTTAGGACTCACCAGAGGTCCAACCCTGGAATGCCTGTTAGCTGTGAGTAGACTTCCAGAAAACCTTCCGCTCTAGATTCCCCCATCTGCTCAATTAATTAAAGGTGTCTGAATCTAATGGAAGGAAAGGGAAAGAAGACACAGAAGGGAAGAAAAGCTATTTCCACTAGAAATCCAAATCTTATTACCACTCTAACTTCCATAAATACCTGGGATCAAGATGCAGTTGGTTTCCTAGTAGGGCTTATACTGGGGGCAAATTCCTAAAGGATGTTTGGATCCGTGCCTCCTGTGAGGACTAGGAAACCGTCAAGACTGGCTGGTCTCAGGAATGGTTAATCAGGCAGTGTGGGAACAGGGCCAGATGGTACCTTTTTTGCTAGAAACATTCAAGGCCCAGCAAACATTAATAGAAAACCTCTAACACAAAAGCCTGGAAAGAGATGGTGAGCCGACAAAAGACCTCAAGACTCCAGTAACTCAGTGTGATCCTCTCGAGGCTGTGCCCACCCTGCCCTTGATGGGTAGGAACACTGAGATCGCCATCAAGAAAAAGCTGGGGTCTTTGAGAGAGTCACAGCCAAGTTGACAATCATTTATGGGGACTGCGATCAAGAAAACAGGTAGAAATCACAGATTTAGGGATTGTTCTTTTCTTTCTAGAAAAACTCAAGAATAGGTTGTCAATCGGATATCTCCACTGCTCTACTCAGCTTGCTAGAATAGTCTGACAATTGTAGGATGTGCAGGCCAGAAACACTTATTTTTGGTTCAAGCGTGCCTCTTAGCTCTCCGAAGCAGGCACTCAAAAACTCCAAGTGGCATTTGGAAAGTCTTGGCAGAGTCTTTTCCAGGCTTTTTAGGGTTCTCCCCACAACTTCACTAGCAGCCGGCATGATGCTGCTTACAGGCCAAGGGATGACCATGCCTCTTCCAAAAGTTAAAAAATTGGGGCTGCAAATCGAATGACCTCTTTGCGGGGGACATGAAGCCTCATCGTGGAAGCTTTCCTCATCCAGCTGTCCCTGAGAACCTGGGACTCTCTCTAGATAGTCACTCAGGATGCCCAGCTAGGGCGGGCCACGTCCCCGCGGGGTTCCCAGTCCTGGGCAGGGTCCTTAGTGACTGCGTCTTGCTTGCAAGAGCTGATGTTAATCACATGTTGGGAGCAACCCTCGAATAAGCCCGAGGTCTTATTTCAGGATCTAATTGAGGCTGTGAAACACTCTTTTACCTTTCCGTACTGCCTTAACTCTTCCAGCCGGTCAGATGACAGTATGTTTATAATCACTACTCAGAGCAACTGGGGAAAAGAGTACACAGCACTTGGGCACACATGCATTCATAGAAACTTGGAGTCTCCTCTTCAGAGAGACGCTTCAGTCTCACCCGCGAGGAAGCTTCCTTCCTTCCTTTATTTTGCCTTGCAGTTACCTCCTGGCTGTTCTGATCGTTGAACTCCAACCACGTAATACCACATAAAGGCCTGGAAATGACTGTTGCTCCAGAATGTCAAGTTGTTTCATGTGATGTAAATCCTTCCCATCATTTTCCAAACTTTGCTTTTTTGCCCCCCTCCGTTCTCTTTCCTTCCACGCACGTGTATATGTGTAAATAGGATTTTGTATTTGTGACACCGACATGTAATGCATTTCACTGGCTGAGCCTAGCTCGTGCCTATGTGATGTGCAGCATAGGCCTGGGTTCTCCTGGGGGTCATTTCCCCGTGGGAACCCCTACGGTGGCGCTGGAGTCATGCGCACGCATTTTAGGTCGGTACGTAATTGACTTGCCATTTTATACTTGAAATGGTACATCAGGGTGCTCAGATGACGTTACCTTGCAGACTATAGAAGGTTGAAGACCTGAAACTATTTCAGCCAATGGAAAGGCTGTGCCCCAAGGAGAACTGAATTCATGGGCCGAGGGAGGTTTGGATGATGGGAATAATTCCTTTACGGTCAAGGATTATGGCGTATGCGGGCTGAAGCCGAGCTCCTCTTATGGGACTCCACTCGCTGCAATGCTCACAGCCAGCTGAATTTCAAGCTAGCTTAGAAACTAAAGGGCTCTGAGCTGTATTCAGATCCATTCGGTATCCAGTCTACTTTTTCAGCCATCCTTGTTGAAAGCAGACCCAGGGATCCAATGTCCGTGCTCTGTTGCGAAAACCGTTCCTTTCTCTCGTGTTTCTATAAAGGGCTTCTGGCTGGGCTGGACCCAGTTCTCACGTATAGAAGACGCTGCTGCAGACAATTAGGACCTTTCCACCTTGTATTCTATAGCAAGGCGCTGCCCTCAACATCACCCCATTGTGTATGTTATTGGGGTTTAACACACACTGATTTGTACTAATAAATATTGTAAGTTTCACCAAGTTGGTCTTTTTCTTATAATGTTCAGTAGGATCATTTTTTAAAAAAATCACAGTTACTCAGAATAAAGCAAGGTGATCCCCCAGAGATAATCGTACATACGGACTACATACAGAGACATGTGTGGGGGCTGTTCCCTGGCGCTGTTTGCAATAGCAAAATGCCTTCCCCTAAGGAAATCAGTAATAAAATGTGGCACAGCCACATGATGAAAACCATAGGGTAATTAAAATGAATGCAGGATCTCTCATGCACCAACGACGTATCTCAAAACACGCAGGGGTACATACTGCCCACCCCCAAGGGAGCCACTCTCCTAGTGGCCTGTGTGAATGGAACCTCAGGAGCTATGCAGTGCACAGCCTGAGCAACAGAGCTGTGGCCTGAATGAGCGAATAAAACAAGTTGAAGAAGTACAGAAGCACACACATTTACACAAAAACAATCTTGTATGTTGCTGAACGTGAGTGTGTAAAAGGTGGAATTAGAAGGCAAAACATCAACTTCCATGACAGCGCTCACCTGTGGGAAGGCAGCAGCAAGTAGACAGGATCAGGGAGGGGAACAAAGGGCATTTAACCAGCAGTAACTGGTATTTATTTCATGATAGAAAAATCTGAAGCCAATATGACAAAATGAGAGCATTTGGTAATTTCAAGGTATGTGCTTTATTAGTCAATGCATTTTGCCATATTAAGTTATTTCAAAGAGAGGAGGCTATGGAAACAAGCGATGAAGGATGAAGCTGACATCGTAAATGTGCTAGAAAGAATTCAGAAGTGTAGTTGCCAGCTTCATGCTCTCAGTAAATTTTACCAGGCTGACTTGACGCATCCTTTTGTCATCCCAGCTACTCCCGCCTGCCCACTGACACGCGCAGACTTTCTCTCGCACACCTGTGCGTCTTGTACTTCTGTGCATCCTTGATGTGTAGATGGACCTGGAAGAGTGTGTAGAGGGAGGAAGGCAGGGCCTCGTGTTCTCAGCATTCAAGTCACCCCGTGCTGAGAAGCCACTTGCAGTACATAATCAAACAAGAAACAAAATAAAAACCATCCTCTCCAAGAGACCCGGTATTCCGATTTTGTGAGAACACAAGTCTTTCTTTTGCATCTCCTGGGAAGTGGTTACCTATTTACAGCAAGATGGGGAAATGTTTTAGAACAGCCCAATGGATTGCTGGATTTAGCCAGCCCAGCCTTCCTTGTCAGTAGCATTCTATATAGCTGCTCCCGCCTCTCCTCTGTCCCTCCGTCCTGCTCCATCCCAGCTGGAGGGTTTATTTTGTAGGACCCAGGGTCTGAGGAATTGTGCACTGAGGCACCTCACACGTTTTTACAAAACAACTCTGGTTGACTTATGGGCTCTGGAAAAACACGGCAAAAAGCCCAGAGCTTTATTCAGCTTGACCAGTGAGGACTGCCTGTGACTGTTCTAAGTAGTCATTAAACATTTCCTGCTCAGGCAAGTGCTGTCCCAAGAGCTAGGCTTGCCGGTCAGAAGATGCTAATTTCATGAGCATCCATGTCCAGGAGCGACTTCTCCGAAGTTTTGAGAACACAGCCCCGTCTGGTTCCACTGGCTTCTGGTACACCTGTGAAGCATCCTTTTCTCCATCCCAGTGTTTATGGAGACACCAGACAGAGAATCCCAAGCATTGGTTGGCATACGGAAGATGGGCGCTCTTGTACATGCTGGTCAGAGTGCAAATCCACCATCTTTCTAGAAAGCGGCTTGATAACATGTATCTGAGACGTTTGAAAAGACTACATCCTGTGACCCATGAATCCTGGTTTTCTATTTGTAGGAATTATTGTGTGTGCTTGTGTGTGTATATATATGGGTATATATGTATATGCCATACATATAATACACATACACATTACCTATTACTGAATACATATTCAACCAGAACTTAGTGTCTTAAAACCACGAATACCTGTGTCTTACGGTTTCCAGGGGCAGGATTTGGGAACAGTTTAGCGGGGTGGCTCCGGTATGAGGTCTTTAACAGGTGAACTGGGGATGTCGATTGGTTGCAGCGACTGAAGACTTGATCGCCTCCCTCACGCGGCTCTTGACAGGACGTCCCATTTCCTTGCCCTGGCGGGGGGCTCTCTCCATACCCTGCTCAAGTGACATCATGTCATGCGAGCTGGCTAGCGTGGATTTATTAATTAGTGACACGCACATGCTAAGGTGTTTGTCCCAGTATCATTTATAATAATAAAAGCCTGGGATAATCCAAATGATCTATGATAGGAAGTTAACTAAAAATAAAAAAATAAATAAAAGATTAAATAAATAAATTATAATAGAACCACAAAATAGAATACCGTAATCATTAAAAATGACAGTATTAAAAATCAGTGGTATTGTCCATAAGAGTCCGAGATATGAAAATTTACTCTCTTCTTTTTTCTGCCATATCTTCCTTTCTACCTTGAGCCCCCTTTCTGTGTAGTGTGGAAAGCTGGACGTGGTCTCCCAGCTGGTCCGACCTCATTAACTCACTGGCTTCCATCACTGTGGGGGCTTTAGTGTACTCTCAGGTTTGAACCTTCCTTTTCTCCCAGGGGGTGGCTGAAGGGGTGGCCAGAAGGCATCGAAGCTTCTGGAGGACCGCTGTAGTGTTCCTGGGTCTCATTGCCTGGCCCGCACAGTGGTCTCTCTGTCTCCCTTGTCTTGGGCCCCAGCCCCCTCAAGTCTGTTTCTGTACCCCATATAAAACTCCTGGGAAGATTATGGATGGGAGCATGAGCTCCTCTGGGGTCCTCAGAGATGGGTAGGACAGCAGCCCGGGCTGGAATGGGGGTGCTCTGTCAGTGAAGGTGTTCCTCTATTGTTGGGGTTCCCTGATGACAGCCTGGGGCGGGGTACAGTTCTCAGTCCTCTTTTTGGGAGGCTGGTGGGAAGCTAGTGCTGGGCTCACCTTACCCAGGTTGTGCCTGCATGCGAGCTGTCTCAACTTCCCATAGTCCAGTGCTGTAGGAGTGGGGAGAGGCAGGCCATAAATTCATACTAGCTTTGTCAGGGCTTGCCTTTTTGAGTTCCAAAATCCTTTGCATACATGCAGACTTCATTGTCCTGACTGGGGTGCCTTTGAGAGTGAAGGGGATGTGGTTAATATCAAGCTGGAACAAGAGGATTAAGTTGCATAGTCTCAGGAACACCAGGACATATGGTCATTCTGGTCCAGCTCTTACCCATCTAGCAAGGTGGAAGGTGGTGTTTGAGAGGTGGGTGGGAAAACTCCGTTCCTACATAAGTAGCTCATCATAGCTGTCTTGGTAAAGTCATTGATCCATCCATCCATTCAAGAAGCATTTGTTGGGGCTGCCTGGGTGGCTCAGTGGGTTAAGCCTCTGCCTTCAGCTCAGGTCATGATCTCAGGGTCCTGGGATCGAGTTCAGTATCGGGCTCTCTGCTAGACAGGGAGCCTGCTTCTTCCTCCCTCTCTCTCTCTCTGCTTGCCTCTCTGCCTACTTGTGATCTCTCTCTGTTAAATAAATAAAATCTTTAAAAAAAAAAAAAAAAGAAGCATTTGTTGAGGGCCACTATGAGCCAGTGCTGAATGAGCCTTCTGTGCCCCAGCAGATGTATGCAATTTTCAAGCTTACCAAGGATGAAACAAACATAAGGGAAAAGACAAAAGAACCAGGAATGGCAGGAATGAGAAGGAGATGTTCCTTTAGGGGTAGACAGGTCAGCCTGACTGGGAGGAGCCCAGCGACCACATCGGTAGGAATCAGTCCACCCCTCACCCATCATAAGATCCTGAACAAGTTACCTGGTTTCTCTGAGCCTCAGTTTTCACCTGTCAAATGGGGATAGTGCCCACATCATAGGTTTGATGTCAACATTAAGCAAAATTGTTGTATGAGGAGCTTAGCCCAGACAACCTTGGGGCCACAGTTATGCCATTGGCTTGGACCTTTGACCTCGATTTGTGATGTGACCTCCTAGTTGCAACTTGCTTATTTTGGTTCCTCTCCTTGGAGGAAGCCAACTCCTCGCTGGGCTGGGCAAGGAGCTCCATCCCAGCACACTGAGATCATGACCAGAGCCCAAAGCTAGACTCTGAACGGATGGAGCCCCTCAGGATGCCCCGTCTTAGCAACTTTCAAATTCATGATCCAGCATATAAACTATAGTCACCATGTTGTACCTGATATGCTCTGGACTTACTTCTTTTACAATTGGGATTTTTAGCTTTTGATCCCCTTCTGTCTTCTCTGCTCTCATTAGAAGCACTGTAAAAACAAAGCATGAAGGAAAGGAGTTTTACCTTCATTGAATACTTGCCGTGAGCTAAATACTTCCAAGTTGTATCTCATTTCAGCCATAAAACAAATCTGGTGCGGGGGAGCGGGGGGGGGGGGGGGGGGGGGGGGGGGGGGGGGGGGGTGCGGGGGAGCGGGGAGTGCGGGGGCGCGGTTGCTGCACTGTTGTTCTCCTCTGTGTGGAAGGAACACGGGGCGCTTTGCTGACTCTCAATCTTGTGGTTCCTGGAGAGGAACTTCTATCCCTGCGGAGGCCCAGCTCTCGGGAGGAAGTGGGGGGCTGGGCAGCTCTGGGTTAAGCAGTTCAGGCCAGAAGGCCCGAATCACTCCATTAGCGAGATGTGCTGGTTTCAAGGAACTATTATCTGGTCCCAAAGTGCACGTGGGACTCTCCTTGACCCACCGCTCCGGCAGCTTGATGGATATTCTCTGTATCCCTGACCTTGATGTTGACATCATTTGCTCAGCCCTGACCGAAGTTCTTAACGGGCTTTTTGAAATGACTCTGGCATCAGAGTCCCGCAATTTTGCTGCGGCAGAACACGCGTCCGAGGACCCAGTTCCAAGCCTGGGTGACCCGAGGCCGACCAGCCTCCTTTGCTCTCCCTCACCTCGCATTTTCTCTCGATGGGTACCTAATTCACTCTCCTTTCCTTGTCCTTTGGAAGAGGATCCCAACTGGCTTCTAAAGCATGTCCCACAATTTTTCTTTCTTCCGTCTGAAAGTCCTCCTGTGCTGATTCCCACACAACATTAACTGACATATACCCATAAACCTCTTCTAGAGGTGCTCAGCTGCCCTCCATTTCCTCCCCCCTTAAACTCCTCCCTTTCTCCTCCACACTGATGAAATCCTTAAAAGAGAATCTTGATTCATTCACTCCTCACCTGAATTTAGAATTGGGCCTCTATCCTTCCTTCTGCACTTTCAAAGGGATAGGTATACAGAGGAGCCACCTCCCTACTTGCCTCTATCTCCTCATTCTCTCCCTGCATCCCTGCAGGAACTTGAGGTTCTGGCCTGTCCCCTTGCCCCCCTCCTGCCGTTCCCTCCTTCTCTGGCCTGGGCTCTATGCTTCCGGTAACTTCCTTCATGCACCTGTTCATTTCCCTTTGCCCAATCTTCTTAGACTCCTAGCTGCTTAACTGCAGGTAGGTCCTCCAAACAGGCTCCCGATGCTGCTCAGATCATCCCCCTTTTTATGATCTCATCCAGTCTGATGATTTCGACTTTCAAACTGTGGTCTGGCCTGGCTTCTTTCCGGAGACGGGAACTTGACTCCCAGTGGCCTGGTGGGGGCACAGGTGGGTGTCCCGCCCCAGGTCCCTCCCCACCCCCATCGGGCTGCCAGGAGCGTCCTCAGCCAGGATGCCTGTCGCTGCCCAAGCTGCAGTCCCTTGGTGGCTCAGACTTCAAATGTGAGAGTCTGTGTCAGCTTCTCCTAGGCGTTTGTCAAACGATGGAAATTCTATTTCTGGAATTTCTCGAACATTTTGAATCCTCTTTCCCCTCTCCGGCGGTGGGTGATATATTCTGTCTTAACTATTGCCACGGCTCCTTAGCTGATCCCTGAGGTCTTTGGCCCACAGGTCTGTTGTTGAACATGCTGACTGCGAATTTGCTGAAGTACAGATCGGATTATGGCATCCCCTCAGAACTTTCTGTAAGTCCCTACTGCAAATACAATGAAAATCCCCAGTGTGTGAGCTGTGCTGAAATAGTGCTCTGGTTTGGGCTGGGCCTCAGTTTCTCCCCGGCAGGGGCTGGGGCGGCTCCCTCCTGCTTCACTACATGGTTGCTGGGTGGCTCTCCTGTGCGGGGGGGGGGGGGGGGGTCCCCATCTGCGCCTCTCTCCTGGCTTCTAGGAGCTTTCTCCCAGCTCCCCCACCAGCGAGTAACAGACCTTCTTTTCTGTGGAGTTTGGGGTAGCAGGTTAGCCTGTCAGTTAAAGTCAAGCCGTGCTTGCTCTTGGTAAACACATGGTATAATGATCACTGTGTATTATATGTAACTGATCAATCTCTGAACTCTGCCTCTGAAACTCATGATACACTGATGATTAATTGAATTTAAATAAGATTTTTAAAAATTAAAAAAAAAGGAAAGAAGAAAAACTCACAAGCGAGGTTTCCTTGAGTGTTTGGTACATTGCACACCAGGCCAAAGACTGGAGAGGCCAAGGCAATCTCTCTTATCTTTAAGAAGTTTACACTTGGATTAGGCAGGATTTATGGATTTATGCCGCATGACATCATTTCACTCAATGTGTGATGCTGACAGGAAGGGCTGGGTGGCCAGGATGAAGTGTGGGGTGTGACATTTTAAATCTTTTTTCGTTTAAACATTTATTTTCCGCGTTTTGATTTTGTATGTGGTATGGATGGTTTGGAAAAGTCTTATAAGAATAGTTCCTTTTACCACTCTCCTGTTTCTTTATTCAGAGGCCAAGGCAAGGATGATGGTCTGCCAGTTGCTAGTAAAGATAATTTTAGCAAAAATCTTTTTTTTAAGTTAATGGTTTTCATGTAAAACCTTCTTCAGTGGTTTCTTACTATACATGCTGAAATCCATCATGCTTTTATCCATCCATTCACTGAGTGCCCCTGGAATGCCACAGTCACATATGGTGACAATGAGCTTGGGTCCTTCCCAGGAAGGTCAGCGCTGTGACCCTGAGCATCAAAGCCACAATTCATGTGCCAGGAGATATTCAATGGAAATGCTTGCTTTGCTCTGTTATGCTGGGGGTGTTATTTTTACAGCTATGCTCTGGGGTCTGCTAACCTGCTTGTATCTAGCAGGTGGGTGTTGGGAGAGTCAAGGAACCAAGGCAGAGAGCAAAGTCCCTGCACTAGGAGTGAGGAGCTGGGTCATCTGCATTTTTAAAAATTTCTTTAGCAACCTATTGATATTAAAATACCATCAAATTGACAACTCACCTGAATCTTACCAAAACATCTCTGAACACTTTTCTAGTAAATATTCATACAGGAGAGCTTTAAATATTATACCAGAAGTCTTTCCAACCACAAAAATGTTGGAGGTTAAATATTAGGACAAAGGGACTGAGTGAAGTCACTAACCCACTCTTCCTTGAGCAAAACATAGGTATCACTGTGCTTAGAGCTGATGAGGAATGAGTGGGGTACTGAACTCAGAGAACCAGGTACAAAGGGCATGAGATCCACAACTTAGATAAAATACTGATTGTTCGTGACAAAACCTCTGTGTGACCAGTCATTTGGAGGTGGAAAAGAAGAGCATTCACATTGAATTAAAAAAAAATAAAGCTTTTTCCCATTAAAAATGTCCATTCTTGGCTTTTTGGGTAATCTAGAAAAATAGAAGGTATTGTGAGCAATTTATTCGTCTAGCCTGACATTCAAGGAACTTAGAATTCTTTTAAAGATTTTATTTTTTTATGTAATCTTTACACCCAAAGTGGGTGTTGATCTCACAACCTGAGATCAAGAGTCACCTATTCCACCAACTGAGCCAGCCAGGCGCCCCCAAAGCACTTAGCATGTTTTAGGAGTTTGTTAGTGTTTGTTACTATGTCACTGACAAACTAGGTAAAAAATAATTTTCTAATAGATGTTCAAACGGATTTATGGCTCTATTTGTTTCACGCGAGTCCATAATAACATCTTGCAGATTTGGGGGATCGTCTAAAGGAAAGTAGGGTATGGTAGGTGAACCTAGTGAAACTGAAGAGAAACTGAGTCTAGCTCTGTGTCATGACTTGCCCAACTGACTGCTTTCTGATCTCCTTCGCAAAAAATACTTAAATGGCGGTCACATCAATGACAAAAAAAATAGGATGGAAATATGAAATGTAGATGACTTTACACTCAGAGCAGTCCCTGCTGAAATAAAGGCTTCTATGAAGATAAGCATTCTTATATTTTAGTGGCGAGCCCACAACCACACTTTGTTGATCTGATTACAAAATAATTCTTGAGGCACCTGGGTGGCTCAGTCAGTTGAGCATCTGCCTTTGGCTCAGGTCATGATCTCAGGGTCCTGGGATCCAGCCCTGCATCAGGCTCCCTACTCAGCAGGGAGTCTGCTTCTCCCTCTCCCTCTTCCTGCCATTCCCCCTGCTTGGGCTCTCTCTCTCCCTTTCTCTGTCAAATAAATAAATAAAATCTTTAAAAAAATTTTTTTGGGGGGGGACTGTTTGACATTTTTTATTTTTCGAATTTAATTTAATTTTTTTTGTGTGTGTTCCAAAATTCATTGTTTGTGCACCACACCCCATGCTCCATGCAATAGGTGCCCTCCTTAATACCCACCACCAGGCTCACCCGACCCCCCCCAACCTCCCCTCCAAAACCCTCAGTTTGTTTCTCAGAGTCCACAGTCTCTCATGGTTTGTCTCTTAATGAAGAGTGACTCTGTGACGAACACTTCTCTCTCAAAGTGATATTCTCTATCAGTTAATAAGTACATTATTAGAACCACATAAAATGGTAGTTGAAGCTTCCAGTTAAATCCCTGCAGAGGTGTCTGTTCTCCAGAAGCTGACATGCCAGTGCAGCATGAGACACCTGCACGAGGGACGCCATCGTCACCACCCACCGAGGCCCTCGTCCAGTGGCTGTCCCACCTCTTTTATGTAAAGTCTTACAAATATAGAACATCTCAAAGATTTACGCAGCAAACCCATGTGTGTGTGCCCACCATCCAGAGTTAGCAAATATTAACACTTTCTTTATAAGCATTGGTGATAGACATGTTCACACATATTTAATTAAGCAAAATGAAATTGAATATAACAGGAAAAGCTCAAGTCCCTTTTAATCTTCTTTCCAGACCCATTTCCCTACTCCCTTCACCCGCTCAAAGCAATTAGAATAGTGAGTGTTGTAGATAGCCTGTGAGCCAAGTTTTCCCTTTATTTTGTACATTTACACATATAAATGCATATATACAGATATGTCTGTCTATGTAAATAAATTGTATTGCTTCCATTTTGGACTGGAAACCCCATTTTATGGCGTGTGTTTTTCTCCTTACAATAAAAGCTCTAAGGAGGTAGCCACAGAGCCTGCTCACCTTTTTATCCCTGACGTGTAACCTCATTTGTATCCTGTGTAAATACTCAACAAACGTTGAACTGGCTAGTATCTGCCGGTATATTATGAAATATTATGAAGTGGCATTCATTGGTGTTTTCACTATGGTAGGTACACACACATGCACACACACACACACACACACGCACCCAGATCCCCAGAAGAGTTCAAATAGCATTTCTCTGGCCATGGAGCTCCTTCTTCTAGCTCCTTCCTTTCTACTTCTGTATGCCCTGCCCCTTTCACATACCTATCCACTTTTCCCCTCCCTTGTCCTGCTCTAGCCCCCTCTGACCATCTGAGCCTAGGCACCTAAGACCCTTGGGAGTCTGCCAAGACTGCCTTCTTCCATTATGGCCACCAGAGGCACCGTGGCAAGACCATCTAGCTGATTCTTTCTGAGCGCCCACTCTCTGGAGCTCTAAATGCTCCGAAAAGACAGCGTGAACCCCACTGTAGAGGGAAACGCCGTCTCCCTACTCCCTCCTGTTGATTCCTCAGTTAAGCTGCTTTGTGCAGGGTCCCTTTTCAGCTGTACAGGATGCGCGGAAGGGGTCTCTCTTCCCATCTCACTTCCCCAGAATACCAGTTCTTTCTTGCAAAAACAGTCACGAAGTCAGTGTAGACCAGTACTCTTAACTCCATCCCGGAGGGGTGCCCAGGGCCACCCTTGGTTAGGGTTGAAGACTCTACAAACAAAACTTTCTTCTGCTCAAACGTATCATCTCTTGTAAGAGACACTGCTGACACCAGGCTCCACGCACAGCCTGTCAACACCCACCTCTATTCTCAAATGACCATTTCCTACAAACACCTGCTTTTCTCTCAGGTGGCTACAGGGACAGGTGGAGCAAGTGTACATGGAAAGGAGAAGTGCTGACTTAATGCCCCTGGAAAAAGTACTCAGAAGGAAGGAAGGAAGGATCCCTTGAGATATGCTCTGTGCTCTCCTCCAGTCCCCAGAGAGAGCGAACCTTAATGGTCACAGTGACAGCTGGCTTAATTCCCTCCCCACCGCCCCACCAGTGTCTCCTGAGATTACCTTCCAAATAAACTACCTGCACTCAAAGTCTTAGATCTGCTTCTCACAGTTTCATTAAAATGCATTATTACCTATTCGGTGATCAAAAGGAACCATTGACACAAAAATCAACATGGGGGATCTTACATGTATATTGCTAAGTGAAAGGAGTCGATCTGAGAAGGCTATATATGATAGGATCCCATTTATATGACATTCTGGAAAAGGCAAGACTACAGAGACAGATCAGTGACAGCCAGGAATTTGCAGTAGGGTGGGAGTTGACTAGGTGAAGCACAGGACTTTTTTTAGAGCTGTGAAACTATTCTGTATGGTACTGTAGGGATGAATAATAATACTACCCATTTGTCAAACCTATAGGACTCTGCAGCACAGAGCGAACTTAATGTATGCAAATTGGGGGGAAGGGACAATGACCCAGATGGCAGGGGATCCCAGAGTGAAATGCAGAATGTGACAAAAGAATATACCTATTACCTATTACAAATGTATGGTATAATTTCACTGAAGGGGTGGGGGAACAGAGAGACTTGACCTAAATAACTTCAGAAATGACTAGAAATGATAAGCCCAAAGACAAAAAGAACTGTACTAAGGAATGTGCTCTAGGTGATGCAGTTGTTAATCATGGAGGGACAGGTTAATTATCCTGAAACCATTCTACCCATGTGCTGGAACTGAACGAACAAGTAAATGAATGACAGCCAGTGGGAACCAAGTCGCTTTTGGAAGAGAAGTTAACAGACAAGCTTGGAGGAAATGCTACAATGGACCATGTGGGACTGAATCAAAGTCAACTCTTTTAGCTTAATACAGATACTGACGTAGAAATAACTGCATATGTGTGTGTATGTACAGGTTAGCTACATCTGTATATAGTTCCTAGTTATGCTCACTAAGTCTAAAGGTAATGGCACCCAGTATCAATGAGCACACTTGGCTCAGATTTTGTTTTCTAAATACCATTCTCCAATAAGAGGAAGCAGGACTCATTAGATAAATGGGTGATTCTAGGGATATGGCTGGGAATCTATAGAATGAGCCTAGAGCATCTTGTAGTGCCCCAAAGTAAGGAAGTGCTCAACAGACCAAACCACAGGCATGTGTACAATAAAAGGACACAGGAGCCATCTGAAAGAGTTCTCAATGGCCAAAGCTGGAACAATTTGAGCAAAAAATAAATTTCATAGTACTGAGTTATGATCCAAGTATAAAATAAATGTCCAGGGGCACCTGGGTGGCTCGGTAGGTTAAGCTTCCAACTCTTGATTTCAGCTCAGGTCAATATTTCAGGGTCGTGAAGTTGAGCCCTGCAGCGGGCTCTCGCTGGGTGTGGAGGCTGCTTAAGATTCTCTCTTCCTCTCCCTCTATCCCTCCCTTGCTCGCTGCCTCTCAACAAAATAAATAAATAGAAATAAAATAAATGTCCATGAGTCCATACTAGTGTAAATAAATGATTGAACAAATAAATAAATGGAGGATGAGAGAGACAAATCTCTCAAACAGGAAAAATTCCCAATAATTTATGTTGATTCTCCTCCCTCAAGGAGATGGGGCATGCCTTCAGTTTGGGCTTTACATAGTGACTTCCTTCCGAAGATTACACTAAGGAAAGTGGAGAGAGAGTAATCTTATAGCAGAGGAACCTGACAATCACTACCTTAGCCAGGCGTTCAAGGTTAACATCATCAGTGATAAGTCACCCTGATAACACTTTGAAATATTATCCCTTGATATGCTTAATTAATAATAAAGTGATTAAAATGGTACTTTACCTCTGTGGTCTTCCTCGCCAAACCAAAACATATAACCCTGGTCTGAGAAGAACACCAGACAAGTCCCAGATTGAGGGACATTGTCCAAAATACATGACCAGTACTTCCTCAAACCTTCCAAGGTCATGAAGAAAAAGAAAGTCTGAGAAACTGTCACAGCCCAGAGGAGCCCAAGGGGACATGACAACCAAATGCAATGTGGGATCCCGGAACAGAGAAAAGGAGGGAAAAGCCAATGAAATCTGAATCAAGCATAGCCCTTTAGTTAACAATAACATATCAGTATTTGTTCTTAGTTGTGACAAAGGTCATGTAAGAGGTTAATAAGGGAAACTTGGTGTGGAGTATGTGAGAACCCTTTGCACAACCTTGGCAAGTTTTCTGAAGATATAAATCTATTATAAAATTTAAAATTTATATAAAAATGCATTCTTGTGCTAGAAGACTGTCTTCTCTCCTGGAATAAAAATCAGAAAGTATATAAGAGGTAAAGATGCAGAGAATCGGGGCTCCTGGATGGCTCAGTAGGTTGAGCATCCGCCTTTGGGTCCTGTCATGATCCCAGGGTCCTGGGATCGAGCCCCACGTCAGGTTCCCTCTCCTGTGGGGAAATCGCTTTTCCCTCTCCTTCCTGTTCACGCTCTCTCTCATTATCTCTGTCTGTCTCTCTGTCTCAAATAAATAAATAAATAGGATCTTTGGGAAAAAAAAAAAAAAAGACACAGAGAACCCTCTCATGCTCCAGATTTTACTGTGATTTTACAAGTATAGAGAACTTGTGATTAATAGAGAGAATCTTTTACTTCCAAATCTTATATTGAAAATATGATTTCTAGCAGAGTTCTTACAAAATTGCACAAAACGTCTTATTTTATATCTTATGGTGTTTTAGTGTTGATTCATACTAAATTTCCTCACTTTCTGTCACCTATCCATTAATGATATGATAAATAACTAAAAGAGTCTAAATATAGGGAAAATGTTTTTTATTATTCCATAGTAAGTTGGTGGTCAGTTTGATACATGCAGTGTATAAAAAAATGAAAACTCTGGCACACCTGGGTGGCTCAGTCGGTTAAGCGTCTGACTCTTGATTTCAGCTCAGGTCATGATCTCAGGGTCGGGAGATTGAACCCTGCATCTGGCTCCACTGGGTGTGGAGCCTGCTTAATATTCTCTCCTTCTCCCTCTGCACCTCACTACTTTCTCAAAAAAAAAAAAAAAAAGAGGAAAGAAAGAAAAAAGAAAAAGAAAAAAAAGAAAGGAAGGAAGAAAAATTAAAGCTCTAAGTGTCTATACATGATTCTTTTTACCATCTGTCTGAGATGGCTAACTTTTCAATAAGTTAGCCAAAGGAATGACCTACAGACTGACTTCTCTCCAAATTATTGGGATTCTCATTGAATTAAATCCTGGGAAGTTTTAGCACTATTACTGTTATGGGTTTTATTATTATCATCATTTGGGACTGTGGAGGAGGCAGTCTTAGAATCAGACACTCAGTAGTTTATAAACAAATATGCCACGAGAAAATCATAAAAGACAAAACTGATGGATTTAACTACACAAAAATGGAAACATCTGTATGTTGTTCCGAAAAAATCACAAACAAAATTAAAAGACACACAGAGAAAGACTGTGATAACTGGCAAAATGTTAAGGGAATGGACATGTATGGAGCGACCTCCCCATTAAGAATGATCAAGCGAGGCTGGAGGCTGTGATACCACAGTTTGCAAAGGAAGAAATGTAAGTTAATGATTAAAACGTACACAAATTCAACTTAATAAGGAAATGCAAATTAAGATACTAATGACATAACTTTCTTTGTCCATCAAATTGTACTTTCATACCTTAAAGACAAACAGAAGTCTTTAAAATGTCTACCAGTTGATTTAGGGATTCCATTTCTAGAATTTTATTCTAAGAAAATAATTAAGAATAATTGAAGACTCTGAAAAACAACCTGAGGGTTTTGAAGGGGCAGGGGGTGGGAGGTTGGGGGAACCAGATGGTGGGTTTTAAGGAGGGCACGTATTGCATGGAGCACTGTGTGTGGTGCAAAAACAATGAACAGTGTTACACTGAAAAGAAATTTAAAAATTAAAAAAAAAAAGAATAATTGAAGACATTTATCCATAAATGTTTCTTTTTAAATTGGTTATAACAGCAAATAATAAAAATAGCCTTTATGTCCATCGATAGGAAACTGTTTAAATTGTAGGTTGTCCATTTAAAGGAACACTCATCAGTCATTAAAATGATTATGTAGGTCAGGGATTGGCTAACTGTGTCCATTGGCCAGCTACCTGTTTTTGTAAATAAAGTTTTATTAGGACGTAGCCATGCCCATTTGTATGGCTGCCATATTAGCTTGCTAGAGCTGTCATACAACTGACTGGGTGACTTAAACCACAGAAATGTATTTTCTCACTGTTCTGGAGGTTAAAAATCCAAAGTCAAGGTGTCCACAGGGGATGTTTTTTCTGAACACCATGAGGAAAAGATCTGTTTCAGGCCTCTCTCCTTGCTTTGTCGATGTCCATCTTCTGCATCTTCGCGGTGTCTTATCTCTATACTTGTCTGTGTCCAAATGCCCCCTTTCTCTAAGAAGGCTAGTGAGATTTGATGAGGAGCCCACCCTAATCCAGTATGACCTCATCTTAACTAATTACATCTGCAATGACCCTATTTCCAGAAAAGGTCACATTTGGAAGTATTAGGGGTTAAGACGGCAGCATGGGAATTTTGGGAGGACATCTTTCAATCTGCAACAGCTGTTCGCAAGCTACAAATGCGGAGTTGAGTGGCTGTGACCAAGACCATGAGATCTGCAAAATCTAAAGCTGTCCCTTTTCAGGAGAAGTTTGCGAACCCCTGCTATAGGTTTTGCTGTGGAGAAGATTGAGAATATACTCCTCAGTGAAAAGGATTGCAAAAGTACCTTCTGGAAAATTACCTCATTTGAAAATATCTGTGTGTAAATATAAGAAAAGCAAAGGATATATATCACCATATTAATAGTGGTGATCCTTGAAGACGGGCACTTAGAATAATCCTTATTTTCTCTCAACTTCTGTTCCTAATGTTTCTATTATGAACATGTATTATTTTTGTAATTATAAAACCAAAAAACTTACGCCAGCATAATGTGTGAAAAGACTAGACTGCTATGCTGTTTTTGTAAGCTCAGGGTAGAAATGAATTTCCACACGGGATTTATTCCAACTTCTTGTGTGTTTCCCTGCATTGCAGAGCCTGGAAACCTGAAAGCCACACTTTTTGTGCACCTTTCCCCTACCCTCCGGGGGTTTTGAGTTCAAAATAGATTGTACCAGTAGATGGACCTGCATGAGAAGAAAGCCATCACCTTGCAGATTTGCCCCTCTCTGCCGGAGTTCAGCTCTAGCTCTGAGCTAAGAGGGGGTTTGGGGCAGTGGCTTTCTCTCTCCTGGAGTGCAGCTAGAGCAGGAAGTTCTTGGAGTCAATGACTTTCTGATTCCCTGCCTTCCTGATATCATGCAGACCGCAACCTTCTGGCAGCCCAGTTCTGTGATGCTGCTCATTGTTCTAGAAATTATTCCAGGACACCTAGCCCAAAGGTGGGCTTTCCAGCTATTTTATAATTAGATGAATCTTTCTATGCCTAAAAATAGCTGACTTATTGTCTCCATGACAGAGCCACAACTGACATAAGGGTTTGTGAGCAATTTGGCGACCGGCTTGTGCTAAAAGGGGGAAAAAAAGTATTTTCAAGAGAAAATACATTTTATGACAAGTTGAATGAAGACTATTCAGAGGCATCGATATTTCAGGTTGCTTGAAATGCATCTGAATTGCAGAATGAAGAGTAGAAATGACTGGAACCATTCTGCCAAATCTAAAACACAGCTTAGATCCCCCAGATTTAAGCACAACAGGGTCACAGATCCCCTCACTTTTATGAAGATGTGCAAATAGAATGTGGCTTTAAAATTGTTCTACAGTGGATCTACTTTCTCCATGAGCCCTAGGTCTAGGGAATTTGTGGGGGAATGTTGAGGGGTGGGATTTAATCTGCCTATTTGTGAAATTTCAGCCTGATGAACACTTTCTTATTCTGGTAGCAGCTCAGTCTTTCCCATTCCTCCACTTTCTCCATAATATTTGGGTGCACAGGGTCATGGGGCCTGGTTGTGGCCCAGCCATCTGCCTCTGGTTTCCCATATCAAGTGGCTAGTCTGGCCTGGTCCCTAGACTGAGGACAGCTGAAGACCACAGGTCCCATCGAGGAGGTGGGCCGCCATGTTCTTACCCACTGGTTGAGTCTGCGACTCCAGTTCTTGCCTCTGGTCCCAAATCCCCTTTCATGGTGGCTTCTTTCTTCTTCCTTGAGGTCTGTGTAGGTCAGATGGTCTTCCCAGGACTCTCACAGCCCCACTCCAGGCTGTGCAGGATTTCCAGATCCTTGGCTTGCACATAGCAGGCTATGCGGCCAGGAGCCTGCCCCAGGCCCAAGAACCCAGTCATGCCCTCTGCCGGGGACCCCTAGCTGCCATGTTGGTTTGGAGTTCACAAGGATGTGGGCTCTTCCTGGCCTCCAAAATGGAATTTGGGCAAATACTCCTCTGCTGTCAGCTTTCCTCTGAACACATCTAACCTGGGTCCATGCTGAGGTTTCATTCTTGCAGAGCAGAGGCCAGGACACAGGTACCTGTCCTCTCAGATTCCCATCTATTTGGATGAAAGGTGTGATGTTTTCACTTCTTCTCAGTTATATCTACTCCCTTCCAAATAGCTCAATAGGACACCTGACAGGCAGGCAGGACTTTGTAGAGGAGAGTAACATGATTAGGAGGAGACACTATGATGGTTAGAGTGATGCGTCAGAAAGAAAGCTGGGGCTGAAGAATCCTAGAGGGAGGCTGTAGGAAAGATGGTTTCGAGTTATCATCCTTTGGCAAACAGAAGAGTTCAGTGTAGTATGCAGAGGGCAGGCTTGGAACCCGCCCGTCTACTGGCTTTGTGAGCTTAAGCAAGTTACATAACTTGCCCAAGGCTCAACTTTCTTATTTGTAAAGTTAGGATCATAATGGTACTTACCTCAGTGGTCTGCTGTGTTATAGGAAATAATGCCTGTGAACACACAGCAGGCACCGGGCAAGGCCAACACCCAGCTCGGCCTCCAGAACCAAGGCTGTCATGAAACTCTCAACTACTAGGGAAGACCAGTTGTAAGCACGACCCGCCTGTAAGTTTTTCCTCGTTGTGTGATGTAGGTTGGTGAGGTTGGAAGAAGTTGAAGGGTACCACCTCGTCTTCACTGTGAGGCATGCGTGAAGTATGAGTGGGTATGGACAAGGAACTGGAAGTGGAAAGTGATAGAGCGGGAGCCCCGGAAGAACCGGAAATGAGTCTGGAGAAACAAGAAGAAGCCAGTCAAGGTGATGCTAATGGTGAGTGGGAGGAAGGAGGGTCACCTTAGGCACCCACATGCTTAGGGAGGAGGCAACAGGATTGAAGCAGAGAAAAGTTGTAGTGTTTAAAGAAAAACAGCTTTATATAAAGATATGTGTAATCACATACTGCCTGGCCTTCTGTTGAATGTGATTATGCAAGTTGATACATCATTCCTAAAACTACATTTGTGAGCTCTAAGAACGACGTGAGTCTTCCCTGGAGTATGTGATAAGAATTTGTGTGTGTGTGTGTGTGTGTGTGTGTGTGTGTGTCTTCTGTATTTTTATTTATTTATTTTTTTTGTTCAGAAAGTCCACTATTACAGGGTCTGTCCAGTCATGTGACTCCGTTGGTCCCAGAATTCTTGGACCCAGCACATATCCAGGAGGAGGCCTTGGCCCACGAGGACAACAACATACAATACTTGCCTGCAGTGGAGCCCAAAGGTCCACAGCCCAAGGACATATTCCCACCTGTACAGGGAATTAACATCTCCAATTTCTCAGCAAAAACCATACAGCCCAAGCAGGTTGACATCCCCAGTTTTTCAGCAAAGCCCATCTTGCCCAAGCAGGCCGACATCCCCAGTTTGTCAGCAGAAACAATGCCACCCAAGCAGGCTGATACCCCCAACTCCCCAGAAAAAATTATCCCGCTCAAGCAGACGGACATCTTCAATTCCTCAGCAAAACCCATATCACCCAAACATGTTGAAACTTCCAGTTTCTTAGCAAAAATCACCCCACCCAAGCAGGGCAATACACCCAATTCCCCAACTAAAACCACCCCATACAAACAGACTGATAGCCTCAATTCCCCAGCAAAAACCATCCCACTCAAGAAGTCTGACACCCCCAATTTTTCAGCAAAACCCATCCCACCCAAGCAGGCTGACACCCTCCATTCTTCAGAAAAAAATATCCCACCCAAGCAAGATGACATCCCCAATTCCTCGGAAAAAATCATCCTGCCAAAGGAGGATGGCATGTCTACTTCTTCAGAACAACACATCCCACCCAAGAAGGGTGACACCATTTCCCCAGCAAAATCCATCCTGCCTAAGCAGGTCAGTAGCCACAAGTTCTTAGCAAAATCCATTCTGCCCAAGGGGGCCAACGCCCCCAAGTTGTCAGCAAGAAATTCCCAGTCTAAGCAGGTCAACAGCCCCAAGGTCTTAGCAAAATCCATCCTGTCCAAGCACAGCCACACTTCCAAGTCCTCAGATGAAAGCATCTTGCTTAGGGATAGTGACACCAAGTCGTCAGAAGATATCATCCACCCCAAGGAGGGAGACATCCTCATGTCCTTAGAGGAAAGCATCCTGCCCAGACAGGTTGACATCAAGTCCTCAGAAAACACCATCCACCCCAAGGAGGGTGACCTCCTCAAGTCCTCAAAAGAAACCATCCTGTCCAAGGAGGATGACATTCCCAAGTCCTCACAAGAAGTCATCCAGCCCACAGAAGGCAATGTCTTGGAGCTGTCACAGACAATGGAACTCCTGGAGGGGGACCTGGTGAAAGCGATCCTGAGCAAGGAGGAATTTGAGTTGGCACTCAAGGAGGCTGGGGAGAGATTGGTAGCCGTGGACTTCTCGGCCACCTGGTGTGGGCCTTGCAGGACCATCAAGCCCCTTTTCCGGTCCCTGTCCTTGAAGTATGAGGATGTGGTGTTCCTGGAAGTGGACGCTGATGAGTGTGAGGAGCTGCTGAGGGACCTGGAGATCATTTGCATCCCAACCTTCCAGTTTTATAAAAACGAAGAAAAGGTGGGAGAATTTTGTGGTGCCGTTGAGGAAAAACTTGAAGCAAGCATTGAAGAATTAAAGTAATTGTGGACTCTGAAAGCACTGTTAACAGTCAGCTGGTTATAGTCTGTGGTTTTTTTTTAATTTATTTACCAAAAGAGATGAGACATAAAGTGTCTGCTCATAAGTGATCAAGTATTAACTCCACCTTCTCAAAAATCAGTAAAGCACTAAAGCGTCTTGTGACCATGTTCTCCTTGGTAGAAAAGTGTGATATTAGAATTTCCTTTGGTGGAGATTGGGAGCGCACCTGTCTCCTATTTTTTTGATCCTGATCTTTTTTGGAACTCGCCCTTGAAAATTCAGTTCACTTGGTGTTAGTGGCAACATTGGACGTTTAGACAATTCTGTAAAAGCATAGGATTTATAGATGGGTGGAGACTTTTCTCATTTGGGGTTTCTGATAAGATGCTTTGGGAAATAAAGAATTGGAAAGATTCACATAACCTACCTAACCTCCTCTAAGTGCAGGGAGTGCTCTGGTGGCCTCAGGAAATCCCATGGGCTCACCAAGCCCACATGGAATTCCTTGGTGGCAGAGCCGAGATCAAGGCTGTGTTCCCAGATCTCAAGTGCAATCCTCTTTCTACTAATCATGCCCACAAAATCCGATACAGAGCTCCCAGCTTCTGATTTCTCAGAGCAAGACCTATGATTCAGGTCAAAGTCAGGGTGATCTTCAATGCCATTATGACATCAGCTCCCTGATGACAGAGTTCCTACTTTGTCTTCTGGTAATGGGGTTTCTGAAACCTGCTCCCAGACGTCTCAGATCCCAAAGGCCTAGGTCTGGGTCACAGACGGTGGCTTGGTCCAGAGCTTTTGTGTTTAAAAAACAATGTATGTGTGATACACGCATGTATAACAGCATGTGTCTAATGTATGCAGTTTGATGAATTTGGACAGATGCATATACCCATCATTACCACGGTCAAGGTAACAAACATACCCCTCATTTCCAGAGTTTCCTTGTATGTCCTCCCTTTTGTCGTTGTGGTGGTGGTGGCAGTGGTAAGAGCACTTCACTGGTGCTCTTCACTTCACTCTGATCTCTTAACATTTTAGACACACAATACTGTGTTGTCAATGACAGACCAACTCTTGTACAGCAGATCTCCAAGACTTAGCCATTCTAGAGAACTGAAACTTGTACCCAATGAGCAACAACTCTTCATTTCTCCCCCTATTCCTCATCAGCCATCATCCTGTCTTCTGCTGGTCCAGTCTTTTAAAGAATTTGAACTAGTTGTCAACATTTCAAAAAACAGGATTCCCTTTAAAACCTTGAATATCAGCTTTTCTTGAAAAACTGTAAAACTGGGCGATCTGGGCTTGCATTCCCTCAAGAAACCAGTCTAATCTTAGAGGCTCCATGGCACTGCCTCCCATTGGTGGTGAGAAACCGGGCTGACCACTTTTATGCAGCTGAATTGCAATGACTCAGTTAACCGCAGGAGGGGGGCTGCACCAGGAACTCCTACTGTGTGCTCTAGCTCACTGGTAGACCTCGTCTGAGCCACGAAAAAGAACCACCTAAGAATAGAAACAAAATGCCATGCCTACCTGGACTTTCGTCCAAAAACATTTGGGATGACCTACGTGAAGTATTAACGATAAGGCTAACAAATTCGTGAAAATGAGTAAGATGTCAACTGAGGTTCATATAATCACTCTGTTTCAATGGGACATTTTGTTCTGAGTTTCTCAGCAGTCTGGATGGGGCGGGGGATGGGAGTGGTGGTGTGAGAGAAGGGGAAACCCCGTAATAACCAGATGTCATTACCCTAAGAGGAGAAAACGCTGGAATTGGAAAAACGAGCCCATGATTTCTCGTAACTAAATTCTTGAATGGAAATTTTCATCTGGACACTTCTGGATGAGGTTCTTGACAGTATTTTTTATGAGAAATTCAGAAACAATTCTCATATAGCTATTTCTAGTAATAATCTCTCATAAAAACCAAAGCTACGATCATAAGCCACTCTTCAATGAGAGGATTTGTGATTAGGGTGTACAAGTATGTAGCTTTTGATTTTCATATAAATGGACTTCTATTAATGATCCATATACCTATTCTTTTCCTCTGTAGAGAGACCTTCTGATTTTTTTCACTCTGCCATGTTCTTGTTTTCCATATTGAACAGGCTGGTTTTAATATAACTTTATCTGCTTAGACATTTAAGAATTAACCCACCCCTCCGGCACCAGAGTCCCATTTGGACAACCTAGCCCCACACCACTTTAGACTGTGTAATTTGGAGGACGAGGTACCCCAAAATCTAATATTAGTGAGTTACACCAACAGCTATTTCTGGGACTGTAGTATTGTAGGTGGTTTTTTTTTTTTTTTTTAAT